>NW_022900938.1:13326701-13327109 GCF_012274545.1 Fukomys damarensis
TGGTACTGGGGATCGAACTCAGGTCCTTGCACTTGCAAGGCAGGCACTGGAACCACTGAGCTAAATCCCCAGCCCCTGTAAATATATTCTTAAATTAACAGAATATGATAATCAACAGGCCATATGCAAAACAATGAAAAATCTGTCAAATGGGGGAGGGTGGAGAGGGTGAAAGGAGGGTAGGGGTATGGGGAAAAATGAGAACCAAGACCTGTCATGTAAAGGTACAAGATCCCAGTTGAATGTAACTGTACTGTCTACCTAGAATGTACCAATAATTCAATTTTTTTAAAAAATCAGAGGAATAAAAGTTCCCGATCACCCTGAAAGGTCCAGTACAAAAAGACTGTCACAAGAAATATTCAGCAACTTACATTTTGGTTCACACACACACACACACACACGCAC
>NW_022900938.1:13327278-13417977 GCF_012274545.1 Fukomys damarensis
TGGTACTGGGGATCGAACTCAGGTCCTTGCACTTGCAAGGCAGGCACTGGAACCACTGAGCTAAATCCCCAGCCCCTGTAAATATATTCTTAAATTAACAGAATATGATAATCAACAGGCCATATGCAAAACAATGAAAAATCTGTCAAATGGGGGAGGGTGGAGAGGGTGAAAGGAGGGTAGGGGTATGGGGAAAAATGAGAACCAAGACCTGTCATGTAAAGGTACAAGATCCCAGTGATGAATGTAACCGTACTGTATACTTACAAAGTACCAATAAACTCAATGAAAATGAAAAAAAAGTATAAAACTAGAAAAAAAACTATTAGGTATGGAATGGGATTTTGTATAGCTTTTAGTTTTGAGCCATTATTAGTGGAGCTTTTTCTCTTCAAGTGTACCAGATGCCTTGGAACCCTATAAATGATAATCACTAAATATGATGCCATGAATAATAGAAACATTGGAAGCAATTAAAAATAATAGATTATGGAAATTAAACAGTGGAGAAAACAATAGGTAAAAATAGTAAGTAATGTCAAACTCTCTGACTTGATTTAAATTTACATTCCCATTACATGGTCCTACTGAGCTTTTGTCACCTGTTTCAGTGGACATCTATGTACTGCTGAATTTGACTAACCTATAGCATCTTTCACATGCCATAGGCCAAAGATTGTTAATCCCGTCAGAACAGTGGATAATCTATTTATTTCTTAAATCAGGCCTTCATTTCTCTTTTTATCGAGCTAATGTGATACTTGAAAAATGAACATTAAATTCTAATTCTCTGACTAGAAAATTGAAGCAGGAAAAGTAACTGCAAACATATAAATGTTATACTGTAAAAAAGAAATTCCTGTAAATTCCAAATATTGAGTATGAACCAAAAACAGTCCACTTGCCATAGGCAACACCATAGAACCTGACAATTTTTGAATTGATTTATAATGATTTGTGACAGCCTTCAGTTTATTGTACATACTACACACAGAAGATAAACAGTCTGAGATGATCACCTTAAAAAAATCATAGGCACCAAAATATTCAGTGCTCTGTAACCCTATAATGACTTTACCTGAGTCAGTAATGAAGATCTATAATATTTTCCTGCAATTCTACAGTGCTGAGAATCTTTGCACCAGGTATCTTTGGTGGTAGCATGACAATAAGACAAACATTAAGAACTGTATTTTAGTTTTTTTAAACCAGTAAACCAAACAGATGAAGTGATGAGAGCATTTGAATGCAGTGGGCAGTGTAGTCTGACATTCCTTTGAAAGGTAGTAGATTGCAGCTCTGAGGTACCTATTGCTATGTTAATCTTTCTCTGGGAAAGCATCACCCTGTGTGTAAAATTTTGGGAGCTTTGAATTTGTCATTTTAAACAAAGAGTAACAAAAAGAAATGTGATATTGGAACTAGCGACTGTTTGAATGAATTTGAACAGCTAAATACTTCTGTAAATTGCAAAGAGGCCAGACTCTAGTGTGAGAAAAACAGCACTTTGAACTGACATCCTAGTGGCTTAAGGTGAATAAGATGAAAATCCAAGAACTGCTTCTAAGAATCACTGAAATTTCACTCTTAATCTACTGTAGAGAGAACAGGAATAGTGAGAAAATGATAAGCACCAATTTCCTGAAAAATGTTTCAACCAAAATTTATTGATCATATGCAGAAAACTAAACCAGTAATTAATGCTAAGGACTAAAGAGAAAGAAGAAAGTCGGTCATTTAACAATGTGTTCATTTTCAGAGAGAATCTAATCACACATTTAATAATATAAAAATTATAAATATCTTGACTTCTACTTTTGCAGAAGCCTAGGTGTGAAAAAATAGGACTGATCTGATTAGGAATTCACAATTAAGTGGAAAAAAGTGTATTTCCTGAGGCAAATCACAGCCACACAGGACTCCACAGAGACCAGCTGCCTGAGACTTGACCTGCCTTGTTCTGCCCAGTAGATGCAGGGGATGCGGTTGGGAGATCTATCACTGCTGCTTGTTAACATTTGCAGGTTTTTTCCTACTCAACATTTTCCATGTGATATACTCCTTTATAAATTTGGACTTTTTAGAAATGCAAAATCCGAATGAAGATGTGAGCTTACTCACTTATTTCCATATATGACTCCACAAGAGCTCATTGATTCTGTGGCCTAGGCTCTAGTCACAGAAAATGACAAACGCTTCCAACACTCAGATGCCAAACTGACAAACGCAGATCCTTATTTCCTAGGGTTAAAACAGCATCTTTCTTCCTGGGGTACCTCTTCAGGGTGAATTCTTCTCGGAATCCTTCATCTTATCTCTTCACATTTTGCCAGGCACCCTCACTAAGGATTCCTATTTCAGCCTCCCTTTAGCAGAGCAGTCTCATATCTCGAAATGATTTTCCTATGTCCAATTTTTCCCACTTAACACTCTTTCCCACTCGATGACAACTTTTTTCCAAAGATTGTTCTATATTAGCAGTCTGATGCTGATGGGAGCTGGAAAGAAGTCTTCATGGATGGACTCATACAGAATGGCTACAATGGCTACAAAAGTATGAACAGAACCTCACAAGTCAAAGTTTAAGGGCATAAAGAACACAGCTTAGCGGGGTGGGGGAAGTTGACAAGGACTAGAAATACAGATGTAGGGGGATGGTCACGAATTGAACTTCTTTGCAAGGTGGGTTTGGACTGGCATCATTGGATGACTAAACTTACATTTTAGAATAAGTCTTCATGGCAGTTTTATCTCAAGGACACTGAAAGAAGACAGTCTAGCCTCCAATTCTGGCTGTATAACCTCTGCATGACTTTGAACATTTTATCGAATGTCTCTGTTCCTTGATTCTTTTATATGTTTAGTTAAAACATTAATAAAAATACTTCAGTTGTGGATATTAAAACAGATTTCAATCCTTTAGCATATATCCTAATATGTAGTAAGAATCAATAAATATGAGCAACTATCCACTGTTACTCTATTTTTAAATATTTACTCCAAAAGTCTGAAAAAAGTTTGTGCATAATTCTTTTGTGTATAAACAAAGCTCACAGAGGCAACACTTGCCCTTGCAAAAAGATGGAACAAGGGAGGAAAGCAAAAGAGAACTTGAGTTTTTCAATTTACATCTTTATTCATTTGTTACCAAAACATAATGGCATGGCTGCGAAGTTCAGCAAGTATATTTGGAATGGTCTGAAAACAGCGTACACGAAGGGCATAGCATTCCCTATGTGAGGGCAGAGAGGATGGTACAACCTTGGACAGAAGGAACACGCTCTCCCAAGGGCAACCACGGTGAATTTCTGAGTACCTGGAGGACTGAGGCAATCTTCCTGGAGGACGGCGGAAGTGTAATGAGAGGCCCCCACAAGTCATGTGAAGAGTATGCTCTTTCAAGGGCTTTGGAAACCTGAGTGTCTCTCAAGGGATAACTGTCTTGCAATTGTACAAGATACCCAACAAGAAACAAAGTATTAGGGCGGGGGCAGAGCTCCTTCCAAAACATATTCAAGTAAGGTTACACTAAAACAAAAAAAAAATCTAGCACAAGTTCAATGGAAAGGTGAATAATAAATACATACAAGAAGATATACGATCATAATAGAAAAAATTACTACAAAATACTCTAAATAGTGGAAGGACAGATACAGCCATAGGTCTGTATTAGTCATACCTATGAAGCAAAAGTTCACAATGTTTGAATATTCCTCTGACCACTTCAAGGTAGTACATCTCATTAAGACAGTAAATTGAGTTCCAAGAGCATTGCTCATCAATTAGAAAAAAACATGCAACCATTTCATTGAATGAATGAGCCTCGTATGTGGGGGATAAGAGGACAGAGCTTTATTCTTTACTTTCCTGCTTTCCCGTGTGTTCAGCTGAATCTCCGTATGGCCACTCTGAGATGTCAGTGAAGCATTTCTTTCTATAGATGTTAACAAGTCATTCAAGAATAACACAAAGCTTCCCTATAATGCAATTCCAGTTTAGGGGTGTTTTTCTCCCTCTCCAACTCAGTTCTACCTCATACTGGCAGAGAGGGTAATTCTGATATTACTAGGTTCAGATGGTTTGACCAAAGTTTAAAAAAAAAGGCTTATTTCTTTTTCATGTAAAATGTCGAGTGGGGAGTCCAAGAATGGTACTCCATGTTCATCAGGAACTCAGGATCCTTCTCTCAAGTTATCCATCATCCTCACCCTGTGACTTCACCTCACAGGAGCAGCAAGATACAAAGGAAGTTCTACCCCTTCTGTAAGTACAGTGCTTAAACTTATAAATAACATTACTGGCACCTCAAGTCAAAGCTTGAACACCTGACCTTTCTTACAACCAAGGAAACCAAGAAGCATGTGGGGACACCCAAGTGTCCAGTTAAAAATTACATAATTATAAAATTATAAAATTATGGTGTTCATCATCAAAAAAGGAGAGCATCGATTTGGGAAAGCAGCTAGAGTTCTGGACACAGCACATCACTGGCTTTTTCACATGTTTTCTACCCTAGCTTCCACTCCTCTTCCCCACACCTGAATGACACTTTTTCTTCTGGGTTACAGCACATGAAGAAAAAGAAGAGGCAGGAACTGATCTAGACAGGTGAAGCTGCAATTTAATGTTGGGCCTTTATGGAGAAAATGCCTAGTGTTGACTTTCCTCTTTGAGATGCCTTTGTGGGTTCTGGTTAACTTGAGGGGAGGTAATCTGTAGGGTAAAATGTGCTGTTTTCAGCTTGCTAGAGCAGGTGTTACCTTTCCAAGCTGGCTGTGAACACCTCGCTTCATTTTTGATCTTGTGGCCATGTTTCCTTCATCAGACTCTGTGGGTGTCCATCATTCTGCCGATCGGTGTGGTGAGGATTCCTTTCAGGACAGGCCAAGGCCAGCTCCTTCCTGTGTGACTCACATCAGGTAACAGAACCAGTGCATTTCCTGGCATTTCTGGAATGAGCTCCCACACACTGTGTCTTCTCTCGACTCTGCTGTAAGCAGGTGGCCATCCTCTCAGCGTTGGCTTTTCTAACACGCGGATCAGACTCTGCTTGCCTGAGCTTCCAGACCTCATAAGCAGGTCCACGGGGTGCTTTTTTCTAATGGTTCCTTCTTTGACCTTGAAGTATTCTCTTACCATATGGGCTAGGGAAAATAAATGAGAGCAGAGCTCTCCAACAGCACTCTCTCTGAAGAAATCTCTTGCTCATCAACCTCGCCTGCTCAAGAGTCTTTCTTTTCTCATCCACTCCTACTCCTTTTCCCACGAAACTGCTTTTTTCTAGATTCATTTGTATTTTCTACAATTTAATATAAATTTGGTTAGCTTCAACTAATTTTAGTCTAGCTTCTGTCACTTACAATGTTTATTTGTTAATCCACTTGCACTCTTTATTAATATTTCATTTATTTTTATTGTGCAATGGTTTAATGTATAACATACCAGATTTTGTTTGTACATTCCCCAACAAATGCATAATTTAAATGTTTCCTATTTTGGACTAATATGAATAAGGCTAGTATGAAAGTTTCTGTACAAGTTTTTGTGCAGATATGCTTTCATTTCACATAGGTACATAACTAGGAGTCGAAGAGATAGATCTTTTGACAAATGTATTATTAAATTGTTAAGATGCTACTATTGTTAGGAAGTTTTCCTATATGGTATATTTCTGTACCTCTACATCAGCTTTTGAGAAGTTTAGTTCCTCTTCCAAAATTTGATTCAATCAAAACTTGATATGATCAGCATTTTTATTCTTAGCCATTCTAAAATTTAGTTTGGGTTTATTTTGCATTTGTCTGGGTTAATGATTGAGGACAGTGGACAATTCAACATGGACTTACCTGCCATCTGTAATAGTTTCCTATTGCTACTCTATCAACTTACCATAAATTTGGTACTTTAAAGCAACACAAATTTATATTATACTTCGGAATCCTTAAATGGATATTACTCGGCTAATGTCATTAGTAGGGCTGCATTGCTTTCTGGATGCTTAAGGAGTGACTGTTTTCTTGTGTTTTCCAGCCTTTAGACGCTACCCACTTTGTTTGGCTCATGGTGTCTCCTCTGCCTTCACAGCCACCTGTGTCCAGACAAGTCACCCTCACATTCCATCTCTATGACACTGACTTTCTGTCCTTCTACACATAAAAAAACAACAACAAAAAACAACAACTCTTGATTTTGTTGATTTCACTTGCAGAATCCAGGCTCATCTGTCTATCTTTACATAAACTGATTAGCAACCTTAACTGCACCTATCTTAACTTCACCTTGTAACACAGGGTAGCACATTCACAGGTGCTTGGACTTGGGAAACACACATCTTTGGGGGCCATGACTCTATGTGCCACACTACTCACACATCGTCTCCAGTGAGAGTCAGCTTAGACATTTTGCCCATTATTTCTAATGAATGACTCGTTTTCTTATTGTTGAGGGCTATGTATTGGTTACAGTTTGTATCCCAGGGGAGCTTGGTCTTCCATATGGCCATGAAGGTGAAGGCTTTAAGAGGTGTGGCCAGGTGGTAGATCATTGAGGTTATTTTAGGTCACTGAGGGTGATGTCCCCGATAGGAACACAGGAAAGGAGTACAAATCTCCTGAAATCAGTTCTTATGAGAGTGGGGTGTTATAAAAACATTAACCTGATCACTTAGTCATTCTCTCACTTTCTGTACCAAGATACAGCCATGGGCCCCTTACCAGAGCCTGTATTATGTATGCTGTTTGGACTATCACTTCCAAAACTGTGATCCTAACTAACTTTTCTTCATAATTAGCTTGATCCAGATATTGTACAATGACAAAAGGCTAATACATTGAGTTTTAAGATAGATATATATAGATATATAGATATATACACACACACAGAGTCTGCCAAAAAAAATACATACTTCAGAAAAAGAAAAATAATAAATGTCTGGAAGCTACCGGCCACCACTTTGAGCACCTTCTTGTAATTACAGAGGCCAGTGGTAGCTTGTATTAATCTCAAGGTGTCTCAATAAGTGTAGTATTAAAATATTAATACAAGTTTTCCTTTTCCTGAAGTGTGTATACATTTTTGGCGGACTGTATATATTTACATATATACACTACGTATATACATAACCATGTGAGATACAACATCCAACGTATGATGATCAGTCTGTAGCTCATCTTTTCATTTCTTTATAAGTGGCCTTCAAAGACCATAGGTTTTAAATTTTGATGGGCTCAATTTATTCACTTATTCTTTAATGGACCATGATTTTGGTGTTATATTTAAGAAATATTTGCTTAATTAAAAATATAAATATTTTTAGCTTAGGTTTTCTTAGAACATATTTATAGTTTTACCATTTACATTTGGTTCTGTAACTCATTTGAGTTCATTTTTGTATTGCCAAAAAGCACAGATTCAACTTACAGATGGATACCCAATTGTTCTGATATAAGTTGTTTGACAAGGCAATCTTTTATTATTAAAGTGCCTTTGCTCCTTCATCAAAATTCAATGTATGGCTCTAATTCTGTGCCATCTGTTTTGTTTGATTGATCTATTTGTCTCTTTTTAAGTAAATACCACACTAACTTGATTATTATAGCTTTAAGATTTGAAATCAAGTAGCATAAACACTTCAAATTTATTTTTTCATTTTCAAAGTTTGGCTACCCTAGAACCTCGAAATTTCCATATGAATTTCACAAACAGACTGTCAATTTTTTAATTTAGAAAAATGAAATAGAATTTCAGGCTGAGACTTCAATTTGGAGAGCAACAATATTTTAATATTGGGTGTTTGAATCCAAATATCTCTCTTTTTTAGATTTTATTTGATTTTTCTTAACAATGTTTTGAAGTTTTCAGTATATAGATTTAACATGTCTTTTGAGACTTATCTCTAGCACTTTGGTTTATGATATTGTAAAATGTTATAAAATTTCAAGTTGTTTATTCATTGCTAACAGAAATCCAATTAAATTGTTTTATGTTCATTTATGCATTATTAATTTTCAGCTTTTTTTCTGTTTTCCAATTTTTGATAATTTTTTTCTTTGGTCTGTAAGTTCACTATTTTTTTTCTTCTGCAGTCTAATGAGTTATCAATTCTATTCAATGTAATTTTCATCTTAGACATTTACATTTTTATCTCTGGGAATGCAACTCTGGTCTTTTTCATATCTTCATGACTCATCACTTTTTCTTTACACTGAACGTGTGGAAGATACCAACAATAATTATCTTCATGTCCTGACCTATAATTTTATTATCTGTGCCATTTCTGGGACATGTTGCTATTGACCCTTGTTTGTCCTAATTATAAATAATATTTTACTGATCCTGTCCATGCCCAGAAATTTCCATTACATATCAGAGATTATAAATTTTTACCTTTTTATATATTGCATATTTTTGTACTCATTAATATTCTTGGATTTTGTCCCAGGTAGCAGTGAAATTAGTTGAAACAGTTTGATTCTTTTATGCTTCCAACCTTTGTACTGTAGAGAGAGTCCAGAGCTACTATTAGCCCATTACTGAAACAATATAATTCAAAGTATTCTATCCAGTAGCTCACAAATTATGACATTTCTCAATGTACTATACCTAGTGGAACAGAAACTGTTTCCAGCCATGTGTAATCATCTTAGTCCATTCAACTTGTTTGAGTGATTTTATTCCTGGCCATACAAGTTTCATACTTCCAAATGCTGGTGTGTGCTCACTTGAAGACTTGAGATGTACCCTTTGCAGATCTTCAGAATTCTCTCTTTGTCTCCAGTCTGTCTTCTCAGAGACAGCTGGGCTCATAACTGGGTTCTTTTTCCTGTGCTGTAACCGGGAAATTTTCTCCATGAAGTAACTGTAGTAGTTGTAAGATTCATCTTTGTTTCCTGTCTCCTGGCAACCACTGCCCATTACTACCTGATGGCCAAAGATATGAAAAGCATTGCTATGCATATATTGTCAAAATTTTTATTGTGTCAAGCAGGAACATTTTGATAGGAAGAGTTCTGGGATGTGCTCCTTAGGATTCCTAGCCTTTCAAGTGCCCTTTCTTTTTCTTAGTTCTGCAAATCAAATACTAATATAAGTAATGATATGAAGGGACTTTGCAGGTATAATTAAAGTCCAAATCAGCTGAATTTAATGGAGTGATTGTATGAGCAGCCATGGCCTAATCACATAAGTCCTTTAAAAGCAAATTTTTTCTCCAGATTGCTGCAGAAGAGAACTTCAGATATATTCTAAACATGAGGAGGATTCAATATGCCATTACTGAGTTTAGTTAGAGTGAGACATACAGCATAATTAACAATATGATTGGGCGCATGGTTTCCAACCTACAGGTAGTTAGAAGACAAGGCCCTCCCTCAATCCTGCATGGCAGTAAAATGGATTCTACCAGAAGGTAAAATTGGAAGAAGACCCCTGGTTTCCAAGATAGAACCACAGTCTCAGTTAACATTTTGATTTCTGTCTAGTGAGACATTAATGGACAGTCTAGACTTTTAATGCCCACATTTTTTACTTACGTATCTCTGATATAATATGTTTACATTATCTTTTTGTTTGTTTGTTTGTTTTTTGAGACAGGGTCTCACTATGTATTTGAGACTGATTTAGAACCCATTATGTAGCCCAGGCTTGTCTCAAACTCACAGCGATCCCCCTGCCTCAGCCTCCTGACTGCTGGGATTACAGGCATGCACCACCACGCCCAGCTGTTTATATTATTTTAAACCACTAAATTTATGATGATTTCTTTGAAGCTATAGAAAATTAAGATAAGGAAAAGTCCCATCTAGGTTATTCCATCTTTCTCAAAGGAAGAACTCCACTACCCTAAACTCTTATATTTGTAAGACTATTTCTGGCATAAGAAAATACTTTGTCCACTTGGAAAAAATAGTAAAATTACATGTCATATATACTGGTTTCCTGTATCTATTGTAACAAAATTCCATGAATTAGAGGGCTTAAAGCACCATAAATGTGTACTCTCTAATTGTAAAAATTACATATTATCCATGATCTGAAAGGCTGAGCTCATAAAATAATAGTGCCTACTTAACCACAAATCAGATGGAGAATGGTAACAATCAGGGTGGTAGCCACCTGACATGCTTGGATCAGGGACCTGGTGAAGTCTGCTGCTAGGGAAGAGAAGAGTGGCTCTACACCCAGAACATCTCTGGTCGAATCCATCATCCGTCTTGCTCGAACACTCCTAACTTATACCTGTCCTCCTAGACTCATTGTCAGTTGAGCCCTCTTTTATCTTCAAAAGTTCACAGTTTGACCATTATGTGACCACGAGAAAACGGAGACTGCTATCTAAGGTTTCTGAACAAAATACTGAAAAATACACTGTTCAAAGTACACAAAAATGAATTTTCTTTTCCACACATAATACCTCAGGGCAAATAGGTGGTCCCAATTCAAAAAAGTCACTCCCAGAGCCTGGAGAGCCTGCTTAATTCTTCAATTCATAACACCTACAGTTTGGTTTGCCTTTTTTAACCATCAAGAAAGGAAAAGGAAAAGAAATCAGGGTGGGCATCTTAATTACTTGAACCAGAAATTGGACTCGTCACTCTGCTTATAGGATGTAGTTTAAAATTTAATCATAGGACCAACCACACTAGTAAGAAAAGATAAAGGAGTTGAGGGGTCAACTAGCAGATTTTTCTACAGTGGGCTAACTTTACTAATTTCAATTTCCTCCTTCTTTTCTCCTATGCTGCAACAAGGTAACTACAAAATATGCATTTTAACCTGTGGTACTGGCATAAATGAGATTTCTATTTAGGTATACAGATAGTAGATCAAACTTGTGAACATACAATTACCATAAAATATAAAATGAAAATCAACATATTTTACACATTGTCTCTAGCTTTGTGACTAAGTTTCAAACTCATTTTGTTGTGTTTTTACTTCAGTATTCACTACAGTAATTTGAACAACTGAAAGAGAAATATAGTAGAAAATCAAAAATCAATGTGAACTTCTTTCTCCTTAATAATAAAAAGTATAGACTTTAACATAGACTTACAAATGTTAAATGAGCAAAAACAATAGTAAATTTCAAGACTTCTGGCAAAAATGGAAGGAAAATCACAATAAATTCTCCAATGCCAACAACGAAAAGGTCAAACCTGACACAAAAATATTGCCCCCCCGAATTAAAATTGATTTTGATGTAACCAAAATCAATTACAACTAATTTAGTTGTGAAATTGAATTTTCAGAAAGCTAAATCAAATAATTTATAGTAGTAATAGAACATAAAATAATTATTATACTAAAGGTATATATACATCATTATGCAATTATAAACAAGTGGGAAATAAGATGATATATTATCACTAGATCAATACCTCAAACCTCTAAAAATAAAAAGAAAAGACATATATTAGCTAAATAAGGTACAGAGAAACCATCAATGTGTGGAATCTAGATTCTTGGTTTTGAAATTTTTTTTTTTTGGTACCAAGGATATAACTTGGGTCCTTGTGCTTGTGAGGCAAGCAGCGGAACCACTGAGCTAAATCTCCAGCCCTCTTGGTTTTGAATATGGTTGTTTGCCCTACTAATTCATGAATGAGGTCCAGGTCCTCCACCCACCTCTAGATTTACTGTGAGTGTGGTTATACACATTTGTAGTTCAAACAATGGAATAAGCCATCCAAATTGGAATACCAATTACCAGAAATCATAATCTATTAAAATTAGGCATTTAATGGCATTTGATAGCTTTTTCTTGATGTCATCAGAGGAATTACTTAATAAGTTAATTATACATACACTGGATTTGATTCTTGTGTCATCCTCTGTGTGAATCCTTGAAATCAATGCCATGGAAGAAAGATTAGCAGCATCTCATTTTTGCTCATATACCTTATCATTTTTTCAGTATATTTCTCAACTTTTTTTCTTCAGTTTATATCTGTGATAGGGCCACAATATTACTATGCCTGCTTGTTACATTGCTGTAGTGTTTTGTTCTGTATTACTTTTCTTTGTTCTCCACACAATGGAGTGAATCAGCAGCAAGTTGATCAAACTATCCCTTAGTCCCCACACCTTTTATTTTTGTAACTTAACTACTTTTTCTTATTGACTCATTACAAACATATATTTTCTGTTCCAAAAACCTGTGTGAAACTGTGACAGTGTTTCTCAAACAGGGACTTGATGAAAAACTGATTTTGTTTCAGTAGGTCTGAAATGAGATCTGTAATTTTTGCCCTTTTTCCCAATTCTGGGAGTCAAACCAAGCACTTCATACATGCTAGCCAAGTATGCTACCACTTAGCTTACATGTCCAGTTCCCCAAAATTAACCTTTTGAAAGTCTCTCATCTGTACCATGTCCCTTGAAAAAATTGCAAAGTATTTCTTCACAGAAAGTACAGAAGCTTTCAACCATAAAATAGAACCTGAAGCTCTTGCCCTAGCTCCCAGCTTCAGCAGCAGATCATTAAGATGCTGAGCCCAGCAGGCACCTGTGGCCCCCCACCTCCCCATGCATCTCTGGCCTCCTGGATGTCCTGGTACCTGGATTCACACCACAGAAGAACAGGTGTATCATAAAGGCCAGTCCTGAGCTCTAGCCACATTTTGATTTAATTCACACAGCTAAAGGTGATAGATCAATAACTACTACAAATTCCTGTTTTCTAATCTGTGCTTCATGCTTTTATATTGCTGATTGTATCTTTTGGGCTAAGAGGTGATTGATCTAATCATTTGTCCTTCATGGTATAATGAAAATCAAATTGCCACAGAGTCATTAAAGACTCAAAACCTAAAGACAAGGTATAACACGAAGATCAATGTATTAACTCAGATATCAAACCAAGGAAGTACCAATAACAAAAATAGAAATGGAAAGACATTCAAACAAGGCTCAGGCACAAACACAGACTTCCAGGTTACCAATGGCAAATTCTGGGGGAAATGAGGCAGAAAAGTCTAAAAATCAGCCACCTGGACACCCAGAACTGATAGCATAGGAAGTAACAAAACAGATGAATGAGGCTCTAGAAAAATTCAAAACAGAAATAATTTCGCAGATAACTACAGAAATGGTGAAAAGAATGGAAGATGTGATTAGAGACTCTAGAAGAGAAACATAAAAAAAATACATGGTCAGGACCATAAAAGAAGCCATGAATGCCTAACATAGGAAATAAATGGAAATCATGAATGGCCAACATAAGAAAGAAATGGGATCCATGAAACAGATTCAGATATTCAGGAGATTAGAAATTCTACTGAAAGAAATGCTTCTCCATTGTTGGTGGGAGTGCAGACTGGTGCAACCACTGTGGAAATCAATATGAAGATACCTCAAAGAACTAGGATTAGAAGTCCCATTTGACCCACCTATTCCTCTGCTGGGTATCTTCCCAAAAGAATTATACCACAGTGATATATGCTCACCCATGTTTATAGTGGCACAGTTTGTAATAGGTAAAACTTGGAAACAGCCCAATTGCCCATCAACTGGAGACTGGATAAAGAAGATGTGGTTTTTTTATAAAATGGAGTACTACTCAGCCATAAAGAACAACAACTAGAGATATTTATAACTAAGTGGATACACATTGAAGACACATTCTTAAGTGAAATTAATAGTACACATGAGTAAATACCATATAGTTGCTCTGGTGTGATAAACTAAAAGTGTAAATAAGGGTCAAATGTATAATTGAAATTTTGTAATGGGAAGAAAAAGTCTAAAGGTATTGGGCAAATAGGAGGGATATGGGAATGGTAAAAAGAGAAGAGAAAAGGAATAAAATGGAAATAAAGTCTGTAAATAGTAGGGAAGGGAGGCTAGGGAATGGGGAAAAAATAAGAATCAAGATATGTCATGTAAAGGTGCAACATCCCAGTGATGAATGTAACTGCATTGTATGTCTAAAATGTACCAATAAAGATTCAGTTTATAAAAAAATGTAAAAATCTATATTTGACAGGAAAAAAAACAATAAAGGAAAGATTTGGTACATTAAAAGTTTTAGGGCCGGGGATTTAGCTCAGTGGTTTGGTGGCCCGCCTTGCAAGCGCAAAGACCCAAGTTCAATCCCTGGTACCAAAAAAAAAAAAAAAAAAAAAGTTTTAAATTTTTGTATCGGTTAAGAATTTTGTATCACAATAGTTAAATTCTTTTGTCACTTTGGAAATGAAATTGTGTTGGCCAGTAGCTTTTGAATTCTCTGTTCTGGTTGACTCCCTTGAGCAGCAATAACATATTGTACAGTGAATTTTATTCCCAAGCCTTGAAATGGACAAAATTAGCTCAAACCCAAAACCTGAGGAATGGCGAATGAAGTTTCATCAGCTAAGTGTCGTTCATATGCGGCAGGAACTGCGGCTAAAATTGCTTCACTTTCATTCATTCACACTAACTCAGACAATTTACTCCCTGCACATATGTAAGTTCATTGAAGTACATAAACTGTGATTAATCTAAATCTATGAAAGGTTATAAACAGATAAAAGTGTTTCATGTTGGAGTATGCAAATAAGTAACAGAATTACTTCACATATTTAAAGACTTTTTCCATAACAATTCTCTGGGTTTTTCTGGAAGGTTTAATATTCTTACTGAAAAATACCCTAAATACGCCATACGAAATAGCATTTCAAATTATATTTACTGGCAAAGACATACACTTATGTGCCTGTAGGATCTGGCCACAGCAAAGGCAGATGGGGGCATTTACAAATCATGCCACAGATTAGATGGTAACAACTGTGAATGTTTACCATGGTCATCATCTTGCATGACTTTTCCATCTGGCTCGGGGTAGACAGTATCTCCATATATGTCGGTGCAATCTCCTCTTTGGCCTTTAGTTGCTCTGAAAGTGTTTTTATGCTCTATTTGTATTTTGTTTTTTATTTTGTATTTTGAAGATTATATCCCAAATAAGCATGCACACAGATAGGTAACAACATTACTAAAACACAAAAATCAGGGAATACTACAAACTTACATTAAATTTTCTGAGATGAATAATTTACTTTCAAACTAATGCTTATTTTTCTTATATAAAATGCATTTATTTTCACTGATAACTTCATTAGGAATGAAATGTGCGATATTTTCTATTAAAATTTATGAAAATATTTGTGTTAATTCGATGGCTACTCACTAGAGTGGTAGGATATTCAGGAATAAATTAAAGATTGTTTAGTAATAAGTATTACATATAAATAAGCCAGACAGATGCACTCTTTGTACATCTATAGGTATGTGGGTTACATGTATGTAAACAGGGTCATACCACCAAGCCCTTACTGTTTTACCCTCACTTTTAAGCAAGGAAGGAATGTTTTTTTCACCAGAAAAACTTTCTCTCAAACCATCAAATATCAAAATATTAGTTCTCTATTTAAAATAATACCATTAATGACATTAACTATTATTCTTATGATTAGAGATCAATCAGATATAATGGAAATAAATCTTACACAATCATACAAATGAAATGTTTTAGAAAGGATGTAGCACAGGTTGTCAAAATATAATTATAATAATGGGAATCTAAAACCAAAGAGATATTATGACACAATCAGAAACTGTTTAAAGAAAAACTAGAGCATGCACAGGTTTGTGAAGACAGAAAAGCCATGCTGATGATGAAAGACTTTTATTCATGCAAATAAAATTTTCCCCAAATTAGACAGCCACTATTTGACACTCAGTTCAACAATAAGGTCATTTTCAAAGTACAATTCCAAACACTACATTTGCCAATATGGTAATGAAATATATTGATCTTAGATAACATGATATACATATAATGTGCAGAAATCAATAACCCATTGTGATCCTAAAGCAGTACATTAATTCAATGCATTGTAATATTTATTAATAAATAAATAACAGGCTTTTAAGTGGAAAAATATATATATCTAGATTGAAAGGTGTAATTCATCTTCAAAAGAACAAGTCTTGAATGTACCTATTTCACAAAGCTATAAAAATTATAGTATAGTATAGCGAAAGTTAGTTGAAATTAGCTCTCTAGTGGCAGCTTTCCTAATTAATGATCGATATCACAGGTGATCGACTTGCCATTATAGAGACTCTAATCAGAATTCTACACTCAGACCTTCTTCTTCAGCTTGGACTATTTTTATCTCCAATTAGCACTACAGACTTTCTTAATTAGCCTCAGTGATGCTAGAAGACATGTTTTGGTTAAAACACGCGCACACGCGCGCACACACACACACACACACACACACAGGTAAATGGAACAGCAAGAAATAGTAGAGAGATACTGGAGCCCTTTTGTGAAGAGGGTGTACACAACTGTCTCTGAAGACTACATTAAAGCGGTGCTGGGCCCACCCTGGGGCAAGGACTTGCTGAATAAGCATACGGAGCTGGTCAGCAGGCAGCCTCGAGCTGTCAGGTCAGCCTCTGTCTATGAAGAGTACTGTTGCCCAATTTTGCTCCTCTCAACCCCTTTCACACAGGCTACTCCCCAGGAAACCCAACCCTAACCCCGTCTCAGCCCCATTTCAACATGCGATTCCACAGAGAATGCAAACGGCACCGCTGCTCCGGATTTGGACACTATTGGGTCCTATGCTCATCCATTAGAAACGATTCTGTTGTCTGCTTCTATGAGTTTAGCTGAATCCTGCCTACCTACAATTTTGAATAAAGCCCTTTATGGAAAGTCTGGTGGAAGAGTCCAAAGGCTCGAGATCTTTACACCAAATTCACATAAGACATAGGCTTTACAAATCTTGTTTGTGTGTTAAGAACTACTTCTTGAGAAAGGATCAATGCAGGATGATCCTTGCTCTCTCAACTGACTACCCCATAAGGGGCCAAGACCAAGAGCTCTCACTGAAAGAACTGGAAATGATAAAGCTGACTTAAATTCACAGGAGACAGATTTTGAACCCAGCTGAGCTAATTCGAAAGGTAATTTCCATAAGCCCTTTTTTTATGTAAAACAGAAGAACACGTAACATTATGCACACATTATGTAAAGTTTGAACCAGGTAAACAAATCTCTTCAAAATTTCTCTTTTCTTTACGGCAAAATCACTCCGAATCCCTCTTTCTCGCTTTTTAAAATACACAGTACATAATAATTATTTATAGTCACCCAACTGTGCCATAGCACACCAGAACGTTTTGCTCTTTTCTAACTGTAACTAAGTTCTTCCTGATCCACCTTCTCTCATCTCTCCCTTTTCTGCACTATCTCCATTCCTGGTAACCATCATTCTACTCTCAACTTCTATGAGGTCAGCTTTTTAGATTCCACATGACAGGTTTCATCTTTCTACGTGGCTTATTTCAATTAAAGTAACAGCTACTCTTCTACCCACAAATGACAGGATTTTATTTTTATGGCTGAGTGGTATTCCATTATGTATGTATGTGTGTGTGTGTGTGTGTGTGTGTGTGTGTGTGAGATACATACACACACACACATATATGTATAATTTTTTAAGTTCATTGGTACAGTTTACAATTACATTCATCATTGTGATCTTGCACCTTTACATGATGTAACTTGGTTCTTATTTTTTCCCCATTCCTCAGCCCTCCTTTCACACCCCCACCCATCCCTGTTTACAAAGATATTGTCTCAATGTTTTTCCTTTCCTCATATTTTTTCTTTTGCCTTACCTTTCCCCTCCCTCCCACTTCCCCTACTCTTTTAGACTTTTCTTCCTATTACACAATATCAATTACACATTTTGATCCTTATTTATACTTTTATTTTTTCACACCAGAGAAACTATACAGCATTTACACATGACTTATTGATTTCACTTAAGAGTATGGCCTCAATGTACAACCACTTAGCTATAAATATCTCTAGTTTCTCATTCGTTATGGCTGAGTAGTAGTCCATTTTATAAAAAAACAACAACAAAACCACATCTTTTTTATCCAGTCTCCTACTGATGGGCAATTGGGCTGTTTCCAAGTTTTACCTATTACAAACTGTGCCACTATAAACATGGGTGAGCATATATCACTGTGGTATGATTATTTTAATTCTTTTGGAAAGATACCCAGCAGAGGAATAGCTGGGTCAAATGGGACTTCCAATCCTAGTTATTGAGGTGTCTTCATATTGATTTCCACAGTGGTTATGCCAGGCTGCACTCCCACCAACATGGAAAAGGGTTATTTTCTCCCCACAACCCCACCAGCATTTCTTATTGTGTGATTTCTTGATAGCAGCCATTCTTTCTAGGGTGAGGTGGAATCTCAGTGTTGTTTTCATCAGTATCTAGATTAATGGACAATCAGATGTTTTCCGTTTCCATTTCCTGAGTTCTGTACAGTGTTGCAACGAACCAGGGAATACAGAGGTCCCTTTGACATACTGATTTAATCTCATTTAAATATATACCAGAGTGGACTTGGTGGATCATATGATAGCTCTAATTTTAATCTTTTGCACACTTTCATAGTGTTTCTATACTGATCACGCTAATTTACATGTTCACCAAACATGTGCAAGGGCTTCCTTTATTCACATTCTTGCCAGCATGAGTTTTGCCTTTTTGGGTAATGACCATCCTTCCCAGGGTGAGAGGATATCTTGTGGCTTTAATTTACTTTCCCTGATGATTGACATTGAGCTTTGTTTCACATAAATTGGCTCTTTATATATCTTCTCAGAAATTTCATTTATGCCTACAGACAATTTTTAATCGAGTTATGTCTGTTGTTGAATTTAAGATCTTTGTGAATTCTGGATATTAATCTATGAGACGTATAATTTATTGCCCCATTCTATAGGTTGTTTTTTCCCACCTGTCCCATATGTTAACTGATTTCTTAGCTATTAAGCAGCTTTTTTATCTTAGTGTAATTCCATTGATCTATTTCTGGCTTTTATTCCTGTGCTTTTGAGGTTTTATACAAAAAAACCCCATGCCAATCCAGTATCTTGAAGCATTTTCCCTATTTTTTTCTATTTGTCTCATTATTTCAGGTCTTACATTTAACCCTTTGATCAATTTTGAGATGATTTTTGTTACACATGAGAGATACAGATTTAACTATTCTGCACACAGACACCTAATTTTCCAAGAAATCATTTATTGAAAAGACTGCCTTTCTATAATGCATTTTCTTGGCATTTATGTTAGAAATCAATTGACCAGAGATGCTTGGGTTTACGTCTAGGCTTTCTATTCTGTTCCTTTGGTCCATGTGTCTGTTTTTATGCCAATACCATGCTGTTTTAATCACCACAATTTTGCAGTATATTTTTCAGTCAGGTAATATTATGCCTTCTGCTATATTCTTTGGCTCAAGATTATTTTGGCTATTCAGAGTTGTGTGTGTTTGTGTGTGCTTCCATCCATGACATAACGTATTTCTTGAATTATCCTGAAGTATTCTAGGACATATTGATATATTTTTGACAACAAACTTACTTATTGTGTCTCCTTTCTAAAAACTTACAGATACAATCCTATTCACTAGCAAGGTGGCACTTGATTATTACAGTCCTAGCACTCTGGGAAGCACAAGGATTACAAGTTTGGGGCCAGAGGAGGCACCTTACCTGAAAGTTTGAAAAATTTAAAAAGTCTGAGAGTATAACTGAGTTTGAAGAACCTGGGTTGTATATCCAGTAACACCACACACACACACACACACACACACACACAAAGTCTATTCACACATCAAATTTTAGAATGAAAACTTCCACTAATATCCCAACTTATTTAAACATAGGAACATTTCTTTTTTCAATGTAAAATAAATTTTCTGAGAAATTCTACTTAAGGGAAAATGGACAATACATATTTTTAGAACCAACCTTCTATGATTATTTAATTGAAAAACTTTGGATAAGGAGTCTCAGAAATATTTCTTTATGAATGAGGCTTTCCTGGTTTCTTTCAGAAGCCATCCATCTTCTTACTGGGGATTCATTGCATGGAAACAAGATTTAGGGTCACAGCCATTCCTAAGAAAGTTTACCTGCTTGCAGCTCACTGCCCTGAGTATGCAGAGATTCTGAGAGTGTCCTCCTCGATGGTCTGCTCCTACATCATCTATCCAAAGCATTACTCTTCATGTAAATCCTTTATGCAAAGACCCTATCTCTTTACTATTCTCCTCACTACCATCTCTGCAGATTTGTTTAATTTTTGCCTTGACCTGAACAACTTTCCCCAGAACTTGGGTATTTTGTGTATGTTCCCATCTCTTCAAACTTTCTCTGGTAGTTCTAGACTATCCTGCTCTTTTACACATCCAATTGAATGAGCATTTGATGTTTCCAATGGGCCAAGTACTCTGCTTGGGTGATATGGGATGTACAGAATAAAAATAAAGTGTTGGAAGGCATCCTCTCAACTAAGTGTGGTAAGTGCTATGGAACAGGGAAGAGCCCAGCATCTCAGGGGCACAGAACATGACAAATGGTAAAGAGGGGGATGTGGAAGACATGACAGAATTGACACTAAGGTGGCCCTTGACAGAAAGGTGGGTTCTGCCTGCTATACAGTCAGGTGATCATGTCTGTGGCTTTGTCGGAGAACAGAGAGCGTGAGAATGCCAGATGCAGCAAGAATATGAAAGACTTTAAATAATATCCTAAAGAGGATGCTTCTTCTGAGAAAATAATTTATTGGAGCAACATCCAACTTGTTACTGCTATTTTGAAGTATTATTTCATATTACAGAAATCCACATGAGAATGGCTTCCGTGCATTTTTACTAATAATAGAATCAATTTTTGGTAACAAACATTAAAATCAATAATTCAAAAATATATAAAGTTATCTTTTTGTCTAATTTTACTTAAATTAGGAATATCTGAGTTTCAAGATACAGTTTTACTAATTCTTGGAGTTCAGTATATACTAATTACATTTAGCTTCAATTATAATTATACTAATAAATCCAAGCCTACTAAAATGCTGATCACCTGAAACCCATTTTATTTAGATAGTGGCAAATAGGCAAAAATAACCTATGATCCTGTCATTTCATATGTGTGGGGCAATGTGACTATTTGCTAACTATCTTACCTAGACTGCGTCTCATAATTCGGACTCATTGGGTCAGGGTACGACATGCAGAATTAACTCCATCTAAAATGTGAAGTAAGCAACTATGCTGATCATAGAAGTGAGAAGCATTTTAGGAAGAAAACTGTCAAGCAACTTATGTAAAAAGTGCATCTGAAGGCACAGAAAGTGGAGTCTCGCTAATACACAAAGCAGAGTTTGATAAAAAAAACTTAGAGAGATAATGTTAGGGAGGCTAGGGAAAGGATGGGGCAGATTTAAAACTCAAGAGTAATTGTTAGGAGGATCACAGAGACAGAGGCATCAAAGTTACTCACCAGCTTTTAGGTCAAGTAACCGTGTGACCTAAAACTCCTCTTTTTCTCTGCTGGATATCTACCAAACACCACTTGAAACCCAGAGAAGCTCTGAATAAACCCAGTTTCACTCGTTTTCGGTTAGTTGCTTTCATCATCAATTTTAAAGGTCACCTAGTTAAACAAAATGCACCCAAGAACCCAACAGCTTCGCTGTCAATAACACCTCTGAGGGATGAGTCACGGTGCCCACAGCTGTGTAACTGGTTCTTCAGGAACCTGAAGGTGCTCAAACTGAAACCACTGAGCCTTCCCTGGGCCTCCAGGAGAGTGTGATGGACGACTTTTTCATACCTGAGGGCCGCATCCACCCTCAGAGCATGCTAACACCATTTTCTGAATTTGTATGGTATGAGGAACCATGAGGGGATTTCACATATGCAGACCATCAGTGACTTTCCTTTTCTTTACCTCCAACCATCCTCCATCCCTCAGACCTTCCGGCTTATTTATCCCATAAATACCACCAAACTCTGCCCTGGGGGTGGAGGGGATCTGACAGCTGCCTTCCCATCTCTATGCACTCAGTCACTTCTTTAATACATTTTCTCTTTTGCACAACTCACCTTAGTGATTGGCATACTGCACTGTGGGCAAAACTGGCCCAATTCAATAGCAGACTGATGATGTCACCAAATCGGAAGCTCCTGGACAAAATCACCTGCTCTCTGCCCCCCGCAAAAAAAGTATCAGCACACAAGGTACGTTAGTGTCCTATTTGTTGAATTTTAGTTGACTCGGTCATCTATGTTCACTTTCTCATTTACACGCACTAAGCGTACATTTTCCCTTTGCTTCTCTATTTATTGTTGTTCTTTCCTCAGTAGCTGAGGAATACTCACTTAATGTTCCCAGGGGGAACACTGGCCACTCAATTTAAAAGAAATGACAACCAAGAAGACAAGCAGTAACACACCTGCAGCAATACGAGGGAGCACATGATCAAAAAATTAGTCACCAAACAGTGTCCAAAGATGTCTCCACAAGGAGGAGATGAGGGCAACAACCCAGCTCTAGGAGTAAGTTCCTGGCTCATCACGAAAAGGAAAAAAAAAAAAAGAACTTCAGGATGTATCAGTGCGAGGCATAGGAAAATTATTAGTCAGAGTTAGGAAGATAAACTGAAAATGGGTTTCAGCTTAAGAGTCTAACAGGGCATAGCTCTGGCGAAGATCAGATTGCCCTGCTAACTAACTAAAGAAGGCAGCCCATCTGGATTAGCTGGAGTGGGCTGGAGTATGGTTGATCAGTATTTCAGTTTTGATTTTGCAAAATGACTCCCAGAAAAGCCTTTATGTCTTGAGAGGAAATTCAGTCTCAATGAAAGAATTATATCTTCTTGGGGCAGTCTCAGTTTGGGGAGAGCTCTGCTAGACTCCAAGGTGACCATGGCTTTAGGACAAAGACCTGAGACTTCTACGTACTCCTCGGTAGTTGAATGTCCCTTAAATCTCTCATCTTGGTGTCCTCAATCTTAAAGGAGGATGTGTAGGTTTTATAAATTTGGGGCTAATCAACCTTGTTTTGCCTATTTGAAGCAGACATTCCCTACATGATTAACATGTCTTTATGCAAAGCTGAGCAAAGATCTGACCCAAAGTTTTAAAGTAGTAAAGGAGACAGAAACAAAATGAAGGTCAGCTTCTTTCGACTTTTACTTACCTACTAGGCATCTGTACATGAATAATCACTGCAATGATTTTTTAAAACAAACAAACAGACAAAAACCACATCACTAAGTTCTTGACTTCTTCAGGAAAAAAATACAAATCATACTTTTGCAAGTAACAAATTAAGGGCCCAGGAGTTTGCTCATCTTCTGACTGTGTCAATAATTTTCATCAGCCTCTCATGTGCTTAGAAGTACTCAGAATCCTTCAGAGGCTAACAACCATAGTACTTTAAGTGAATTTCACATAAAGTATATATAACCAATATATCACCAATTGGTTCAATTTTCTTATCTTTGTGATTTTATTACAAGAAAATAACTCCCAATCTGTTAGATGTGCTAAATTCATGTCAGGATGCTGAAGAATAGACTCAAGGCCAAAAAGGGCAAAGAGTGGGAAATTTTTATTAATGGAAAGCTCTTGAGAGGCTGGAGGGGCTTGAAAGTGGGTTCGGACTAGGCTCTTTTTGTGGGGGGTACATAGTAAAATTACATCACAGGTTACCTTGAGTCAGACAACAATCAACCTGTAAGATTAGAATACAGTTACTTAGCTAATGTTGATGTGATAGAAAAACAAGGCAGGCAGCAAGGACACAGAGCGCATGGAGAAGAACAAAGGCATTTCTAGAAGTGGGAGGAGTGAGCCTCAGAGTTTTGATCATCTATCTGCGTGTTGGCTATGCTGTTTCTATGTGTTTGTTGCATTGCTAAGGCTTAATGGATTGGATGTTGCTGGCTGCGGTACAGCTCTGAGCTGATGTTCATCTCTGGGGAGGCTTACAGGCCTGGCCACTGTGTCCACCCTGAGCCTGGCTTCTATCCACTCGGGCCTCAAACACAGGCCTGGTTTGCCGCCTCTCTGTTGTGACTCCATCTTGGGCCCAGTCCCTTTCTAACTGCCTAGCAATTTCTATCTAACTTAGCTATCTGCAATATTTTTAAAATTATATATACTACAACAGCATTACTCTATCACAACTGTACAGTATATGAATTTTATATCATTAATTTGCCTTATGGAAGTATTTTTCATCATAATACTTTCATATGAAAATTGTGCTCCAATGTTTAAGTCCTTAGAATAAACTTATCTAATGAAATACATTATGTGAGAAATCACTTAACAAATGTTCATTAAGTAAACTATTCAAATAAATTTGTTGGATACTGGTTAGGAAGTTTGAAGTTCCATGATTTCATGAAAATAAATATGTTTGGCAAAGGACATGAATAATAAGGTGAGACAATGCTTTTTTTTCCTCTTGCATAATAGTTTCTTGAGACAGTACAGAAGGGAATCTGTGGTGGCGTTAAAGAAAATTAAGAATAGATTGTACTTCCTGCAGGCCTATTACAACATAATTAAGTAATCTTTCTCTAAAGATGACCCTTAGCCCTACCTAACTTTCTAAAAGTGTATCTCTTTATATTAAGTCTTTCCAGCCATGTCTGAGATGCACTGGTCCCTCACAAAAATCTGACAGATAAAAAACATTTGACATTTACAGTGTCTCACAGCCTTCCAAAGCACAGAGGTAATTAAGTAGTGATTGAAAAATTTACTGTCAAACTACCAGAGTGTTTTGAAATAGGTTGACTGTTAACAGTTCTAAGATATTTCAGACTTTCCCCATGCTCACTGCTGCGCAGAATTCTTCAGAAATAACAAAAGCTTCCACTAATGAAATACATTCAGATTTTACAAATGCAGAATGAACTGCAAAAGAAGGTTATGTCTGAATGCTGACAATGGCTCTCATCTGCAGGCAGAAGTTTCTTGTTGGCTATGAAATAAATCAGAACAGGTCTTGGAAGCATCATCCCACAAAAGAGGGCTGTATTCTTATTTGGGCATGATGGAAAGTAGGCTGATATTTGCAGTAGGAAAAGGAAGGATGTCTGGTGATCCAAGTACCAGACCAGTTCACATTCAAATAGATGTATAGCTTTTAATAAATGCTCTAATAAATGCTGTGATGGTTTCTTTCATTTTCCAACTGTTAGTGTTCCCGTAAAAGGGAAGGCAAACAGATCAGAGTTTGGCCCTCTGGATTGAGGAGATGGAATACAGAAAACAGAAGCCAAAAGATGGAGGTGATCAGTGTAGGTGGAGAATGGATTTTGGGAGACATGAAAATAAGAGTTAATTTAAATTTTTTTTTCTTTGATTATTCTCCAAACTTCAGCAGTTTCACCACATACAAAACTGTGTTGGTGTGTAGTGGATGACAGGGAGGGAGGGGTCTCTGTCCCCAAGGTGTGTCAAAGGAGATGGGAAGAGAATTGATGTTTTCAGAGAAGGGATGAGGGGGTGGCTAGGGGGCACGCGATTAATGATGTGAGGCCAAAAGCAGTATGCAGAGCAAGATGTAAAACATTTCCTCCGAGAAAATGTAGGCACTCTGGGGAATCTTGAAGAACCCTGAAGACAGAGTCCACACAGAATAGAGCTTCTAGCCACTTTACCGGAATTAACTTTCTAAAAGAGTTTTTGTATGTCCACAGATGTACTATAGGAATTTGATTCTTTGACTATTTTATTGCTTTATCTACACTACGGTGCCCCAGTGAGGCCGTATGCTCATTCCTGAGGGGGGAAGGGAAATTCTAAGTCAGTCACCTCCTAACTACTTTCTTGCCCACACAGAACTCAATGTAAACAACCCTGAAACACGCACTCATGCCTCCTCTCTTTCCCCAAAATTCAGTGCTCTATTCCCTGACTGGGGCACATCCCAGTCTCCCCCATGGAGACCAAAGTTAAGACATATACACATGGTGGTAAATGAGCCCTTCAGGTATTATTTACTAAGAATAACAACAAAAGTTTACTTATTGCTGATGGAACAAGATAGCACATGATAGATGGTCCCTCATTTACTGAAGTCTTTTGGGAATTGCCTATTTTAACACAATCACAAAAAAATTAACTCTCAGTTCTTACGAGCTGCTAGTAGGTGGGTCCAACATATTACCGGTTGTGCACATTGAGCGGCATCCTCACAACAGAAGACAAACTCAAGTAATGATCTGTTACTACTAGTAAAGTTAAGAAAGTGACTAACGATCAGGAATAGCAGGAGACTGGGCTTGGCCAACCAGCAGCAGCAAATTTCCAAGAATAGCTGCTCCTACTCATGACTGCAGAAGAGTAGAAGGCCAGGAATGGGACAAAAGGGTATGGAGACCATGGGAAGAGAGTTATTCCTAAATATGTGTGAGAAACATGTGTATATGAAAGCTAAAAGTATAATTCAGGGGCAATGAAGAGAACTAGAGATCCATGAGTGCCAGTGAGGCACAGGTAATTTGATAACAGGTTTTCATATAATATAAAATGCATTCACACATTGTCAGAGCCTAGCTAACACTCAGATAATATCTTCTGCCAGATTCAGGCGACAAATTTGCTCAAAATCTCTTCTGGCAGTGGCTTTTCCATCCCCAGATTGCAGCTAAGGCATTGAGATCTTGGATCCTGCAGCTCGACAGGAGCTTCCAGATTGGAGAGGCCAAGGTTTATTGAGGGATTAGCTCTGAGTTATTGATAGCTGAATTCTTCCCAGAGGCTCAACCTACAGCCTGCTCCAGCCCTTCTAAGCATTTACTTTCTTCTACTAAATACTTTTTTTCTGAAACTGGCCAAACAAAACTGGTTGACCTTCTTTCAGTTTGGTAAATTGTAAATCCAAGAAGAAAAAGCATAAAATAAGTACAAAATATAAAGTATATATTTTAAAGTACAAAATATAAATCACTGATAACTAAGCCATTTTAAATTGAATTCTTTATTTGCTCAAGTGCCATTTTCATTAACCTAACTGAGAAGATTCTATGTTGAGTTCATTATTTCAGAAACTACAAAAAAAGCACAACTCCTTACAGAACAGAGTTGAAGAAAATCCTCGAGTGTGTTGATCCTTCACAGAGATTACCATGCGAAGTATTATTTATATTATCTTATAAAGTTCTGTCTTAAAGACTTAAAATAGCTTTTTATAATAGAAAATCCTAGAGAAAGACTATTATTTTCTCTTTATAAGGTGCTTACAAATATAACAAGTCAGAGGAATTAGTACAAGTGATAGCATTAGCACAGTCAGAAATCTATCCACATCATTAAATATCCTCACCAGAAATCTGAGTAACAAGAGAAAATTAAAATGGCTTATGATTATCTGTAACATTTCTAAGTAGTGGTTTACCAAGAAAGCCTCAAAAGTTCTTAAAGCGTCGTCACACAACACCCCACTTTCAGAGATTATTTCCTACACTTTTTTTTAACAGACTTTATAGGTGCATTACCACAAGTTCTTTAAGGTACTTAACCTTTTATTTGTAATACGCACAAATGTCTTTGCTCAACTTATCTACACTCTTTGCTACAGAACACCAACTAGATATCCACAGCTCAAACAATTAACAGTCCAAAGGCCATGTTTTCTACCTACTCATGGTCCAAAACAAAATATATCTGCCTATATCAATAAATAAGCACACCTGCCTACACAAAAGCATTGTTGCTTCCCTGAGGCTCACGACAGCAGGCTGGAGGCTATATCTGTCTTTTTCTTTTTTAAGATGATCTTCTATAGAAGAAGCATGCCAAGAATTTAAAAAATAGAAACAACTCAGTTTGATCAAAACAGCTTTCTATTTTAAAAGAACTTACTACCCATAGAGCCTTTTAGACAGTAATGGCGATGCTATGGTCAGGTTCTCCCTTTATTTCAATCCTTCATATAATATTTCCTTGAAATTACTTTTTTGCCCTTGAATATTTAAACCTCATATATTTTCATATGCTATTCATGTATGTAATAGAGAATGTCTAGCAGGCTCAATAAAAGATCATATCAGTAAGTTTCAGAACAGATGAACTGATGTGCTCATCAACTCATCTCAAAGAAATTCTCAGCTACATTCTTTCATAATTCTAGATGAAGAGTCTAAAATTAGAAACATGTGAATTATAAAGAATGCATTCAGATGAAAAGCATCTAGTTAAATCAGTTATTTGAATCATACTGCATTAATATAAATATTTCCATCTACTATTTGTACCTAGAATACTATAAAAAATCAGTATCTCAATGGGCTCATACCATAATCATGAACTAATGAAATTATTATACCAGAAAATCCCTTTCTAAGGGGTACAGATCTCTCCACAAATTTTTGACCTACAACGTATTCAGCAACTACCATTTAACAAAGTTGCACATATGAAAGAGGAACAACTTCACTGGCATAATCAAGATTGTAAAGGGTGAGTTTTTAGACAATAATGAACTTATTTTTTAGGGCAGAAAAGATGTGGGGGCTTATATAATGAAAGAGAGTTGTATTGTAGTATTTCTTTATTCACTGTTATTTATTGAAATCTGGCAATAGCCTTTATAAAGGGAAAGATAATCAGGGAATATAGGTAAGGTAAGGAAAAGCCACAATTCCACACCAAAAGTCTAAAGGTAAGACTAGGGGTTATAAATAAAATCGCAGGAGAGAGAAAACAGAGCAACAAAGGATATAGCAGAAGAAAGGGGTCTCCTAGTGAGTGAAGCTCCCCAACAAACACAGGGTCTTTTCTTGGGTTGGATGAAATACTTTATTGGCTCTACAAAGAAAAGCTCTTGAGTTGGGAACAATAAAGAAACATAAACTCACATGGCAAGGGCCTAAAAACATGGATACTCTCACACATATATCTCTAGGCTTTATCTGAAAATCACAAAGTTAAAAACAGAGGCCACAGTGAGAGCTTCCAACAGATGCTCTGAGGGGCAAGACGGTACCCAAAAATGCATTGCCTTGGAACTCGAGAGTGACGTGGGTAAGATCCTCAGCACTTAATGAAGCTCCTTCATCTATGGAATGCAAATGGGATTCTATTGCCAACGTTTATGAGAATCCTCAAATTCGATGACTCCCCCGTTTTTGAATTATCACAGCTTTCACTTCAACGTGTTAGTTCATATACAGTTATTAATTCATATCAACAGTTTAAATGTTTATCTCATTTAGAAGGTAACATTGCAAGTAGTGAAGTGTGGTACTTCAGAAATGAAGGGTGATCCCTCAGTGATCCATCTCATCAGCTATTTATTACTACGTAACCTCGAAAAGGGACTAGGCTAGGTCTATGTGGAGTATAGAGAGAGAAATAAAATATATTCCATACCAAAAATCAGAAACAAGAAATCATAGACTCCAAATGAATTCAGATGATTAAATACAGTAAACTCATGACATGAGAAAAATTAGCTTCATCGTGCTATCGTTCAGATTCCTAACTGCAAGATGAAACTAATAATAGCACTTATCCAGCAAGGTTGTTACATGTGTTAAGAAAGACCGTAAAAAGCTTGACACTGTACCCACAGTAGAGTGAGCGCATATATGGAGTGGATGGTGGGTGAAGGATGGAGGATTAATGGGCAGAAAAAAATAGAAAAATGTAAGTGGACTAGCATTAAACTGTGATTTAACATACTAATCATGCATTTAAGATCAGCCACATCAATAGAACTTGATTCCCCACAGCATTATTCAACATAACAATTTTTATTAAAAACGACTTAAATTTTATAATGTAGACTTATAGTACATTCTCAAAACAAATGATCAGTTATATTTAAGGCTAAACATGTTAAACAAATAGATTTTGGTATTAATAAATATTCATTTTCTATTGATAATACAGGGAGAGTTAGAAGGGAGACAGGCAGGGACTTAGGGCACAAAGTAGCTAACCTGGCAGATGGTTATAGAAATGACCACCTGCTTACTGGAAATTTCCCTTTGTGAAACTTTTGAAAGTGTAGAACAGTTATTTTTAGGGACCCACTTGCATACATTTACCCATGACCCTTAGCTCACCCCAGCAACAGCTCACCACAGCAACAGCTCATCCCAACAACAACCTGATTGGCCTAAAGTACACCAATCAGTGAAGATGCTCTAACCATTACCTCACCTCAGACCAGTTCACCCCCATGAGTATGGGCAGAACAAAGACATCAGGTGGAGAAGCTCTTTGAGCTTCTCCCCACCACACAGCTTGCTGCTTGATAGCTTTGTCTCCACTTCTGTCATCTCATAAACAAGCTTCAGCTCTGCACTGCTTTCATCTCTGATTTCCTCCTTCCGTACCAGATGACCTGACTTCTTCATTCTCCACTTAGGGGATCTTTGGCTTTGAACAAGGGCTTGGACCCAGAAGGGTAGAGGTTCTTTTCATGGGAAGACCCCTAGCTTCCCAGAAGCCTACCTGATGCTGTAATAATGTTATCAGTTTTACACTCTTATATATATGTGTGTGTATGTATTTTGGAAAACACAGAAAATATTATTTATAAGAAATTCTCACTTTTTAAACAATTCCCCTGTCAAACTCTCTCTTTACTGAGAGAGTAATGATGGAGTAATTGGTGATGGAATAATGGCTTTGTAATATTTGCAACTAAACTTTTGGAGTCAGAAAGATGATTCATTGCAACTTATATCATTCTAGCAAAAGAGATTTCAGAACACATTTCTGGTCACTACTACACAAAAGTAGTACTGCTATTATTTTTATTAGTGCTATATATGCCTAGGGAGAATTCCCACAAATGAAGGAAGGCTAGATAAACATTTTACATACAAAGAAAGGGCCATTAATCCCACTCATAGGGATTTACCAAAATTAACTCAAAATACTTATGCAATGGCTTTATACATGAATGTTTATAGCAGTTCTCATAATTGCCAAAAAGTTAAAACAATCCTTGAACAGGCAAATGTACAAACTAGTACATCCATCACTTAGTAGAATACTGCACAACAATAAAATGAACACTATATGATTTAAGGGACAACGGGATGAATCTTTTAGTATTTTTAGATTTAAAAGCTAGACAAATCTACGTATAATGTGATTCCATCATGTTCTGAAAAGGATAAAATTACAAAGTCTGAAAAATCAATGATTATCAGGAACCAAAGGGAAAAGGTTGGAAAAAGAAGTTTCAGAAAAAGAAATGAGGGAGTATGAACCTATTCTAAGAGACTGTGTGGAGGTAATGCCTGATTGCATTTGTCTGCAAAACTGTACACCATAACAAGAAACTTCACTGTAAGCAAGTTCCCAAGAAAAAAATAAACAAGATGTCTAGGAATCTCCATGATGCAAAGACTATGACAAATGAATCTAACGATATTATAAATGTGTGGCATAGCAGTGGTAAAGAGGAGAGGAAACAAATCAGATGAGTAAAGTTATAGAACACTGTTTGCATAAAGCTAATGACAAAAAAGAGCTTCACGCAATGCTATACTCAGAAGGCTAATTTCTCACAGGGCTGAAAAAGACCCCCAAAATGTTCATGTGCACCTGGAACTTGAAAATGTAACTTATTTGCAAATAGGATCTTTACAAATGTGATGAAATAAAGACAAGGTCACACTGGACTAGCCTGGGCTCTGAATTCAATGACTGTTGTCTTTATCAGACAGACATTTGGAAGAGAAATTCAGGGAGAAACCAAACAGTAAGGAAAGGCAGAAATCAGACATGTGTCTACACATCAAGAAACACCAAGAGTTATCAGCAAGCACACTAACAGGAAGAGGCATGAAACAGATTGTTGGGTAGAGACTCCAAAAGCAATCAGTCTTGCAGTTTCCAGAACTGTCAGAGAATAAAGTTCCGTTGCCATAAACCACACAGCTTGTGATACTTTGTTACAGTAGCCATAGGAAACCAATATGCAGGGGTAGAAAGAAGTAAATCTGAAACCGCTTTATCAGTATATTTAGGTTCAAATGTCAACATGCTGTAGATAAACACAAGCGAGTTTCTCGCTAAGACCAATAAGAAATACTAATAATAAAAAGGGGATTTCTAGTCCCAACTTTGTGGTCCTGTGTCGGAGTCAGAGGTACTGGTGTGAATTCGTGTATATTGAGGCTATAAGCATATAGAAACAGATAAATACATATAAATAATTTAAATAATTTTGTTGTATAATCAGGTTAGGATGCACACACATATATGTACCCTAGAACTCTTTGGTGAGACTAAAAGAAGTCAGAAGGAATGAAAGCCCACAGGCACTAGGCAGAGCTAGCACTAGGGTCATGATCACTGAACTGCCACTCTCTAATACAAGCACATCTCAGTCACTTTCTCTTTGCCGAGACAAAATACCTGACACTCACAATTGAAAAGAAGAGAGCTTTATTTTGGCTCAGGTTTTCAGTATATAATCTACTGGCTACAAGGCTCCTGGCAGAGGGGTCTCACGGAGAAACCCCACTGGAGTCATGGGGACCAGGAAGCAGGGAGTGACGGGAGGGAGCCACAGGCCCCAGAGACTCGTCTCTTCTCACCAAACCCCACCTTCTAAAGCAAATCAGCTATATTTCCCCCATCGTTCAATCACTTTTTAAAAAACCCACCTATGAGTACATGAGGCTTTTGGGGAACATCTAGATATGAACCACACCAGAGTGTTTCTTGGAGAAACACTTGATTCTAGCTCTGGGGAAGAGAAGTCTGATGAGTTCTGTACCCACTAAAAATAAGAATGTATTTTGAGGTCACAACCATATCAATAGGACACACAAGCTAAGCTGAAAAAGTGACCTATGAAGAGAGCTAGCACAATGTGAGCCACTAAATGACAATACTGCATTGTAATCCAAAGACCAACCTAGGAATGTTACAAGTATTGAATGAAAGCTTAAAGAGAAACAGAACATTTTCATACTTCTAAAATATAGAGTGAAAATATTTATCAATTACTGTAATGCTCTGAACAGGTGTCCATAAACAGTGTGCTACTCCTCATTTCAAGGAGTAGACCTTTATTTTTAACCCCTCGAGAAGGAGCTCAACAAAGTGACTCACTTCTAACAGTACAGAAAGGGAGAAAATTCAACTTCACAAGAAAGATGAAGCAAGTTTATTAGACTTATTGAGGCTGCCTAAAAGTACCACAAACAGAATAGTTTAAGCAACAAAAATGTATTTTCTTTCTTTTTGGCAGGTGGGGAGGGTAGGGAGATAGGGTCCCACTATGTACTCCAGGCTGGCTTTGAACCTACTATGTAGTTAAGGCTGGGCTTAAACTCCTATCCACCATTCCGACACAGCCTTCCAAGTGCTGGGATCACAGGCATACATGCCCACACCTAATGAAATTTGTTTTCTAATAGTTCTGAAGGTTCAGAAGCTCAGAAGGAAAGCGTTAACAGCACTAGCTCTTCTGAGAACTGGGATAAAGGATCTGTCTTACACAAGCTCCCCAGGGATGTTTGAGCAATGGGCATTCCCAGGCTCTCAGAAGCACCTCTCTGGTACCTGCCTATGGCTTCCATGGTGTTTTCCCTGCTTTCATATTTGTGTACAAATTTCCCTTTTTGATAATCATGCCAGAAATATTGGGTAAGGACCACTGTACTTCAGAAAGAACTCATCTTTATTAATGATATTTGCAATGGCTATCTCCAAATAAGATGACATTCTGAAGTACTAAAGCTTAAGAGTTCAGTGTATGAATTTTAAAGGTGCATAATTCAATTTATAAAGCCAAGTGATCGATGTTAACATCACCAATGGTAAGTCATTAATGTGACTTACCTCAATGGTATACAATGAAATGGGTACATCGCCCTGGTGGTATTCTTACCCGAAATCTATGACCCAAGATGCATTGTGAGAAAATGTAAGTCAAATATAAATTAAGAGACATTCAGTAAAATGTGTTTTATGAAATATAAGTGATGAATTTTATGTAATTGAAAATACTTTTTAAAAAATGTTCAAGTATTGAAAAGTATTAATGTCAAAGAGTTATAAAGTATTGAAAGACAAGAGAGTACTAATGAATCATCTCAAAATGGATGACACAAAAAAGATAAGCTGGGTAATTGCAACATGGTATCCTTTTTTGGATCCTAGAAAAGGGACATTGGTGGGAAAGTTGGGAATGTTGAATTATCTGTAGCTTAGTTGAGAGCAATGGATCAATGTTAATATCTTAGTTTGATAACTGAAATATGCTTATATAAGATACTGAATTAGAGGAAAGTGAGTGATGTATGTACAAGGAAATCTCTGTGCCATATTTTAACTTTTCTATAAATCATTTTCTGGCAAAACAAAAAGGTTTAATAAAGTTAAGATCAATCTGGAATGATAAGTCCTCTTTTGAAACTGCTGTGCATCAACTATAGGTTGAGACAGGAGGTAAGTCTTATTAGATAGCACTTGTAGAGGGCTAATTATCCAAATTATGGACTAAGATCACTAATATCCACATAAAGATTTGACCAGAGGATTTCATCTGAATCATTAAATCATGGCACAAAATACAATTCACTCTTGAAGGATCTACAAGTTTCATGGCAGGTAATATTTCTGTCGGTATGTCTATAGGAGTCAACTAGAGAGTTTTATCAACAAGATATAATGAATTATGTTTAAAATATATGTGTGAAAAGTACTGATAATATAGAAAGCACTTTTAGATAGCATAAGAGACTTTTACAATAGATATATGGTCAGAGATATCAATTGCCAAGTACAAAAGGAGAAATACAACTATCTTTCTCCATTCAAAAAATAAAAAACAGTATTAGTAAAAAAAAAGTAAGTGCTCCTCAATACAAATAAGCAAGTATTTGCAATAAATTAATTCATAACAGTGCCAGGGATAAACAGATATATTCATATAGTATTTATAAGGAATAAAAGTTTAGAAGTATTCAAATTTTTGATTTAGTAATTTTATTTACAGCAGTTAAACCAAAATAAATAACATATTAGTCGCTTATATCAATGAAAAACTGTAAATGCCTCGATGTGCAGTAATAGAAATATTAAAATCCACAGAATTAAGTAAACATTTCAGAACAGGCCATAGAGGCACATTTTATGCCATAGAAAGCAGTCCATGATATGTTGATGATATTCTTAAATATAAAAATCATGCTAAACCAGGTATGCTGGCACGTTCCTGTAATGCCAGCTCTCTGGGAGGCTGAGGCAAGAGCCTCACAAGTTTGAGAGCAGAATGAGCAACTTAGTGATTTAAATGAGATCCTTGCTCAAAAAAATAAAAAAGAAAGAAAGAAATGTAGCTCATTATGAAGCTCTGGGTTCAATCTTCAATCTCTAATATGACAGAATAATAATAATATTAATGATGACAATGAAGATGATATAAAGATGATGATGATGATGATGATGATGGTGCAGAGTTGTAAAAACCAAGCTGTGTGCCTGTATGTTGCAGAGGGAGGAAAAGGGTGAGACAAGGAGTGTGCAGCAGCAAAGATCTCTTCTAAAAGCCTAAAGTTCCCATCTCTGGGTAGATGTGAATGTCCACCGGCAGAGCTACTACATGGAAGGAGCCTGAGACTGCACCACGCACTCCAAAGACTGCGCTATCCTGAAAAAAGATCAAGAAATAACCCACTGTGTTAATCCCTGAGCAACTGGTGGCTCGTAACATGGAATCTCTGTTACAGTTTTGTAATGAGACAATTGGTCTACACTGTACTATATTTCCAGCGATTCTGTTTCTCTGGCTGAATGCTTGCCAAAAAGAATTGATGGTGGTTAGTGGCTTCCAAGATGGTCCCAGTGACACTGTCCTGGAGGTGTTAAATGCATAATGTAAATCTTGCCTTTAGTAGCTATTATACAGAGATGCTGAAGGATGCCACTTCTGTGGTTAGATTGATTACAAGACTGTGACTTTCATTTAGTTGACAGGCTCCATTGCTTTCTTAACTTACATGCTTTTATAAAACATGCTGTTCCTAGGATAGCAGGATATGTGCCAAGGATCTCAGAGCAAGCCCAGTAGCTTTAGGACTATAGCTTGTTAGGAACAACATGTGTTTATAGTAACTACTGGGTGAGTGTGCAAGAGAAACCAACTTCCCAGGAGAACCTTCAGATAAAACCAAAATTTGGACCAACATCACACTGCAACTACTGGGAACCTCTGAAACGTTACTGGAAACCTCTGCAGTAGGCTCCAGTCTCCTACTCAGTGTACAACACAGGCTTGCAGGGAAAAAACTAAAAAACAGAATTAAGAGAGACAGAAAGTAGGGTGCCAGAACAACCAGTGGTAGTACCACCAACAAAGGTGTTGTTGGCCAGTCTAAGCCACTGATTTGTATTAGTCATCAACTGGGGTATAGACAAGCTATGTGCAAGGGCAGAATTACATGTGAAGATGAACAGTCATGCAATATCTATGAAAATTAAAGTGAGCAAGGCTCATAAAAGACAAGAAAAAGCATTTTCAAATTAGGAACAGAATAGACAAAATATATGGTTGTAATTAGAACCTTGTCCTTCTAGTTAGAAGGTTTTAGTTGTGGGAACAGAATTTGGATGCAAGTTCTCTGACCTCAGCACATAGGCTTTGACCGGACTCACTTATATAAATAAGTCAATTGCTGGGTTAACTCTCTACAACTTGCATTGCTTACAGTCTGCTTTGGGGCCTAATCAAAGTTGCAGTCTCCCTCAGCAACCTTGTGAGAGACCATAAATGAACTCTGGGATAATGAATGTGTGTTCATTTATCCTAAGTTTTTGAGTAATTTGTTAGTTTCCTTTGACAAGTATCTTTAAGTTTGTACTTTTAAATTTTTCTTATTTTTCCTGAAGTGTTTTTTAGTAAGTATATCTCTTGCAAGAAATTTTAAAACTCAATGAAAGTTTCTATTTGAGAATAGCTTTGGTGCCCTAGGAAAACTCAAGATCTCCTCATAATATGGTGCTATCATAAGCATGCAAGAGGCACACAAGAACTGTCATCATTTCTGGATTGTGCTTCACATAAATGCTGGGCGTGCTCCTAGCTGACTTTTTTTCCCCCATTTCCATATGAACATTTGGCATTTGTAGTTACATTCTTAGTCTTAACCCCCTTATCTATCCTACAAAGGAATGTGCCTGTTTATAGACATATTAGATTTCTTTCTTTGGAAACAGAATCATTTCTTTGCACTAAAAATGTCATATCACAAATGTTTATATTGGAGCGCTCTGAATCCTGCAGAAACTTCCTGCTTCTATTTGGAGAATGCAGCCCCAGCATAGAAGAGAAACAAATGCTCTATCCCATCTTCTCTAATGATATTCATTATCATCTTCTCCATTCAGGCAGAACTCATTAGAATTTTAGACACCTCTAGTTTGAGTTGCAAAATGTTTCAGATAAAATTTTCAATGCTTCACAACCTTAGTCAATGGATTTTATCATTTTGGCTTCCCTTATGTAAAATAAATGGTATTATGAACAGTAAATAAATTTGCATCTTTCTCTTCTCCACCAGACAAATATCACTGTGCACACCACCTATTCTCCTAGAAAATTGAGACATAGTAACTCTATTGGGTCAGGAGAGAAAAATCAATGAGTGAAAATTTAAGGAATCATTTAACATCTTTCTACCTAATCTCCTTGCTGGAAAAGCAACCATATTTGTAACTCAACATGGAAGCTTTGCATTGTGCCAGGGTAGCAAGGGTGGAATTTTTGTTTCTCGGATTTCTAATCCTTCTGCACCCATGAGGTGTTAGTGGGCAGAAGGCAAGCACAACAGCAGCAGCAGTGAGGGTCTTGCCTCTTGACTGCTCACTCACTGGGTAGGCTTGGGCCGCCTGCTCCCCTACTACCGGAAGAGCTTCCCCTTGTTTCCAAGCCCCCTGGTCTAGGTGCACAGTCAGCTTCAGAACCATGTACACCAGCGTCATCTACGGTCCCACATCACTGAGGTCACAGGCAGGGAGGGACAGGCACGGCCTCCAGCTCATTAGGATGTGTTCCAATTCATCATTGCAAGGAGCAGTAAAATGGGTTGTACTTTCTTTACTGTGCTTCTTTTCCCCTTTTCAAAATTATCTGCAATAACTTCTCTTATCTCTTTTATTTATTAAATAAGCAAGGGCAAAACTTAGCTCTCCTTTATTTATTTAAATTAGGCTTATTGATACATTTTAGATACACATAATGATCACACTCATCATAGGGCCTTTGTACCTGTACACAATATATCCTGATTCTTTTGTTCCCCATTCCCCTACCCTCCCTTCAACCCCTCTTCCCCTCCTCATTTACAAAAGCTTTGTTTCCATTTTTTCCTTCTTTTCTCATTTTTCTTTTCCTTTCCTTTCCTTCCTTTCCCTCACCCTCCTCCCTAGTGCCCCTTTGACATTTTCTTCCTATTGATTTTTAAATTTTTTCCTCCCTTGTTTATCAGCATATGTTTGCAATACATTATAAATACAATCACCGTGGGGAATTGGTACATATCCATATCACATATTGATCTCTTTACTTCCCCTCCCTTCCTCTCCCTCCTGTCTCAACCCTATCCCTGACACCCTCCTGGGTCCCCGCTGGTCCACCTTTGCTCTACTCCCCTTCTTGTCCATCTTCCATTCCCTCCTGCCTGACTGCTGACTTCAGTCTGAGTCTCAGACTTACATGCAGCATTCAACCAGCACTCAAGATTCTGAAAGGTCAACCTTCAGATAAATTCTTTGCTTTATGTCCCTCATAATGGATTTATTTCCTGCTCAAACAAAAACATTCCAATGAGTTTGCTTCTTTGTTCCATCATAAGAGTACAGTAAAAAGAATCGAGTGCAATGAAGCTGTGAGCCTTCCAGGTCAATAATTCCATACATTTCCCTTGCAAACTCAGAAATACCTCCAAACTAGGAATAACAACACCATTTTGCAATGTTACTATGAGAACTAGAGATAATGTATGTAAAGTGCCTGCACAGTTTAAGCCCCAAACAAATGATAGCTATTACTACCAGTTATTAATATGTCATATAACTTTTAAAGTCAAGAACCCAAAATAGCACGCCATAAGAAATGAAAAGTGATATATACTGTATGGATAAATAATTAGTGCAAACTTTGTATGATTATTAAAATATATATCATGCATATGAATAATTAGTACAAGTGAAAAATTACTAAAATACTCAATTTAGGGTTCTATAAAAATTCCACAGTAGAAACATTAAGTTGTAATCTAAAGAAAAGGCAGGTTGGGGATACTGAGGACTGGAGAAGTCTATAGATTCTCATGAACATTTTTACGTTCATTGAAAAAAAAACTTGAACAAAAACAATTCACTAATTACTGACCAGATAGGGTGTGATCTACAATTTCTCCCTGGAAACTTAAAATCAGTATGCCCCTTTTCACCAATGATCAGGAATTTTAGAAAGTATGTATAACTAAAAAGTGTGCTCTACCTAAATGCTCAAGCTTTGCTGGTTTTATGAAAAAGATAATAATTCTAACCCTGAAAAGTCTTGTTTTATCAATATAATACATATCCAGCCCTAATCCCTGCTCTAGGATGAAAGATTTCTGTGTTTTATAAAACAACAAGTTGATTTTCCTTATTCTTCTCTTCTTCCTCAGTGGTGCATGATAAATTCTCCATCTCTAATATTCAAGAGCTAGCTTCATTTTCTAATCTCAAGTTATTTATTTTATCTTCTCCAACAGGACTTGCTTTAAAATTTTACTCAATTCAACACATCGAGAACAAATTGGGACCAACTTTTTGATGAAGCTAAAAGCTTATTTCATATAAAAATTTTTAAAAATTGTTTATATAATTATTGAAACTCATACATACTTTATTTGCAAGAGTAGCTCACAATTATATATTTACATACTGGTATGATATAGATGGAGAAGTGCTCTGGAGCAGGGTGAATTATACTATCCTTAGATGCAAACCTACTAGAAACAGAAAATCTACCTTCTTTTCAATGTTGCCTGCATTTCAGCATCCTTTATCTGTAGATGGTCATGTGCCTATGGAATCAAACTATGAGAACTGAACAAAATCATGCACTTTCTGTTGAACTTATGTCAGTTTATCGTGTTTTAAACAGGCCTACAGATTACTCTGGTCCCAGTATTTCTTACTTGATGTGAGACAACTCTTTACTCTGGGCAATGTTCTGTCCACGGGAAGACACTGAGCATCTGCGGACCCAAAGCACTCAACACAAAGAGTTCCTCCTTCCCCATCACTGTGATGACCAAAAAGCACTTCCTTCTGCTCCTTCATTCCAGTGCTGCAGTTGAGGACTCTTGGTAAACAAATCACACAAATGAGTTTGAACAGTAGGACATTTGGAGAATAAAATAATCTGGCTTTGTTATCTGCTAGCACTTCTTATTCATGTCACCGGCTGTTTTCCCAAAAATATTGTAACTTGCAGACATATATGCACATGCTCCTTCCTTGAGATTCTGTGTGCTAGTGCACCAAAACTAGGGTTCTTTTATTCCTAATATTCCACTCTACTCCTAATGTGTAATGTCTTCTATCATATTTTTATAATTCTCAGTTCTACTCCCCACCCTCACTTTGCCTCTCTCCTCATTTTGTTTCCATCTTTAAGAGGTCCTTCAGTCCAATCTGGTCCCTTTACTAGTGACTGGAAGCTTTATACTTCTTTTGTTAAGTTTAGGTTTCTTACCAATGAACCTTTATAAGAAATCACTACAAAAAAAGCATCCTTCTTATAGGGACATTTTTAAATTTGAATAAAACTTTTCAACAAATTTAATGTTGCTTCAATATCTATCCCATATGGGCATTCACGCTTTCTCTGTCTAGTCCCACAGTGACGCAACAGTGCAGGTCAGAAACTAATCTTGGTTGCCTACTTGCAAAGGATGTAGATCATCTGCAATGCTTTTGCAGTATTCTTGTGTGACTCTGAGAACACTATGTGACAGGGACGTATGACGATAAACTATGTGATTTTTCACAATGGTGGATATATCCATTTTTTTTGCTGTTGTTTTTGCTGTACTAAAATTAAACTCAGACTCTTACACATGCGGTGCAAGTACCCTAACCCTGAACTATGCTCCCAGGATATTTTTTATTTTTTAAGACAGCGTCTTGCTAAGTTTTCCAGGCTAGAATGAACCTTTTCATCGTCCCATCTCATCTTCCTCATTAACTGGGATTGCAGGCATTAACCACTGTGCCCAATTCTATCGGATATTTTAGGCAAATTTTAAAACTTGAATCAATGCCCTTAAGACTTCTTCTACTCAAGAATTTGTGTAGGCAAACTTTTGAATGATCCAGTGGAACCTGAATTCCAAACTATTTCATACTCAGCTGTTTGTATTCAGAGTATCCTTAACAATCTGGTCACTTCACCCCACCATGTATGATGCCATAGAGATTGCTGCCATCCGAAAGTATGAGCTGCAGTATTCTCAATAGCACTGTCCTTCAAATGGATGTTTATAATGCTCCTGAGGCCACTGCTGCATGCTCATGCTTTTACAAGCCTAGGGGTTCTATTCCTTGACCTCTAAGTCTCCCAGTGCCACTGACGGTATTGTTACTATGCTTATAGAATTAACAACTTGACAGCACTACAACTTCTGTATGTGCTAACCCTCATTTCTAGAATGACTGCCAACATTTGAGGATCTCTACAGCAACTTTAAAAATTCTTATTCAAATATCACTAACCTAGTCATAGCAAAGAAAAATATATCCTTTATTATTAGAAAGAGCTCTAATGTTTAAAATATTACATTCATTCCATCCATTTTTTTCTGTATAGCCAAAGAAATACAAAGCTCCAAAGAAGTTTTAGAAATTAACTTCAGTACTGTTATTAAAACTGCTGATGCAGGCACACAATTAAAGAGCACTCAGGTCTGTGAGAATTTTCTTTTGTGTTTTCAATCTAATGATAATATTTTTAAATTGTTTGACTAGTAACAAAAGCTAACCATTGCATGTAACTCCCAACTCAAAGTCTTTTTAGTTCAATAGTTTCTAATGTATTTTGTAAATAACTATATTTGAAGATATATGAACTCTATCTTCTGAAAGGATTCTACAATTATTAAAGTTTGAGAAGTATTTCTTAAGACAATCACGCACTTTCTGGTGAGAACTAAAGAGAATAACTTTAGAATGAGTAGCTATTTCAAAATGTTCAAGGAAGTGTTCATTTGACCTTGGCAACCTAATGTATAATTTAGGTTCTAGAAATAGTTGGGTGAATGGAAGAGTTAATAAATAAACCACTCCTTGAGTAATAGATTGCAAAGATTCAAAGCAATAAATAAGGAAACAAAAAGATAGGACTTTTGAATGCTACCCAGGATGCACAGAGCTAGGAAGAATATTATTCTCATATTTACAATGAATTTTAAAAAGACTTTAAAAATAACCTGCCAAACTATCTGAAAACTTACATTTTGATTGGGCAACTTTTAAAAGGCCAAAAAAAATCTAAAGAAAGACAGGTGCCTTCAACAAGAAATGGTATGAGAAAGCAATACTTTCTTAGGCGGGTGCCTCTAGATACCAGTAAGAAGAACCAAATTAAAAATGTTTAATAGGAAAATGGATACATATTGAAGATATATTCCTAAGTGAAATAAATAAGTCACACATGTGTAAATGCCGAATAGTTTCCCTGGTGTGAATAATCTGCAACAATATATAAGATTCTAATAAGATTACTGACATTTAGAAATGGGAAGAAAGGACCTAAAGGTGTAGGGAAGGTGGGATGGGTAGGGGAAGAATAAAAAGGGAAAAGAAAAAAATGTGAGATAATGAAAAGATGAAAATAAAGTGTTTGTAGATGGGGAGGGGAGGAGGGGGTGAAGGGAGGGCAGAGGTAAGGGGAAAAAATGAGAATCAAGACTTGTCATGTAGAGGTACAAGATCCCAACAATGAATGTAACTGTACTGTATCCCTAAAATGTACCAATAAACTCAATTAAAGCTGAAAAAAAAAAAAGAAATTGCTAAAGTGGAGTGTGAAGTTGTAGGTGGGTGTAGAACCCCTGAGGGTGTCAGGCACCAGATCCACACCCACTTGTATGCTGTTCTTCCTGGACCTCAGGAGGAGCTTGCACACAAATATTCCCTCTCTCTTCTCTCGCTCTCTCTCTCTCTCTCTCTCTCTCTCTCTCTTTCTCTCCCTCTCTCACAATGAAAGTACTGAGGGACCTGTGCACATACTATAAAAGGCTGAGGGAGTGGGGAGTGAACAGCAGGCACTGTGGCAGAGCCACACACCACTCAGCCATCTACTACCCCTCCTTAGGTCAATAGCCTTCAACAGCTTGAGGAGAGGAAAAAACCCTTAGTTGAGACTATTTGCAGTTGGCTGTCCTGAACAGGAAAAAAAAAAGTGCCTTGTGGGAGGTAAAGGATCACTAGAAGGACTCTCTTCCAAGAACCAAGGAAAATGGCCCAAGATTGAACTTTCATAATATCAATAGTAGGCTGAGTCAGGAGGATCACAAGTTCTAGCCCAGCATGAGTAACTTAGGGACCTATCAAGATGCTGTCTCAAAATAATTTTGCTTAAAAGTGGCTGGGGATGTGGCTCAGTATAAAGGCTCTGGGTTGAATTCCCAGTGCACAAAACACACACACACACACACACACACACACACACACACACACACACACAAAATGAACCAATACAAACAACACATCAATCAAAATTTTATCCTGTCCTCATCATGAGGAATTGTACGCTACTGCATACAATGTGGCAAACACTTGGACATAGAGCTCTCCACAGCTCAACACAAAGGGACAACCTGAAAGCACACGCAGAACAGACACAAGGAAAGCTCACAGGCAAACAGCTGCGTCCTGGCTGAAAGGCATCACTACAGGAACCAGAAGATGGTGGTGATCTCAAAATAGCCAGAGCAGCAATTAATCCAAACTGAGTCTTGACTAGAAGGACTCAACCCCTGTGGGAAAAAACAGCAGAAACCTATGCTCATTTCTGGGAATCAAAAGGGTTTGCTACCTCAAACAAAAAGTGTGTAGCTTCCTATAAAATAGATAAATAAAGGCATAAGAAAATCAACAAGCTCTCAGCAGACAAAGCCATCAAAATCAGATCCAGATATAACATCCACTTTGAAACTGTCAGTAAGAAAAAGTAAGGCTGTTATCATTGTTAGTTTAAAAGCTTTAGTAGAAAGTATGGAAACCATGTAACATCAAAGGATTATTTCAGCAGCAAGATGGAAACTGTAATAATCAAATGGAAATATCCAAGGCAAAAAAACAGAGCAATAAAGACAAAGAATGAATGCTTCTGATGGGGTTATCAGTAGACTGAACACAGCCAAGGAAAGAAGTATGAAAGTTGAATACAGATCAAATGAAATTATGCAAACCAAAACAAAAATAATAGAGAAAAAGAAAATAATAGAACTGATCATCTGAAAGCTGTAAGATACCAAAGATATATGTATGTATATGCAAAGATTATATGTATGCATGTATCATGGCACCAGGTGTAACAATTCCCAATTTGAAACTATACTACAAAGCCACTGTGATAAAAACAGCATGGTACTGGCAAAGAAACAGGCCTGAGGATCAGTGGAACAGACTGGAACACACAAAAACAAATGCAGATGTACTCAGCTACCTCATTTTTGACAAAGGAGCTGACCATCCTCAGTGGAGGAAAGATAGCCTCTTTAATAAATGGTGTTGGAAAAACTGGATGTCAACCTGCCACAGATTAAAATTAGACCCTTATCTTTCGCCATGCACTAAATTAAAATCCAAATGGATTAAAGATCTAAATATTAAAACAGAAACATTAAACATGCTGGAAGGTAAGTTAGGCAGAAATCTGGAAGACATTGGTATAGGAAAAGACTTTATGAACAAATCCTCAGTAGCACGGGAACTAGCAGATAGAATCAACAACTGGGATCTCATCTTATTAAAAAGCTTCTGTACTTCAAAAGAAATCATCAGCAGAACTAAGAGACAATCTACAATGTGGGAAAAAATTTGTACCAGCTGTTCCTCAGACAAAGGACTATTATCAAGGATATATCAAGAACTCAAAACAATCAGTCCCCCCAAATATAAAGACCAGATTCAAAAATGGGCATCTGAAATGAACAGACATTTCTCATACAAAGAAGTAAAAGCAGCAAGAAAATATTTGAAAAAATGTTCCACATCACTGGTCATTCCAGAGATGCAGATGAAAACAACATTGAGATTCCACCTCACCCCACAAAGAATGGCTGCTATCAAGAAATCACACAATAACAAATGTTGGCGGGGTTGTGGGAAGAAAGGAACCCTTCTCCATTGTTGGTGGGAGTGCAGACTAGTGCAGCCACTATGGAAATCAATATGGAGATACCTCAAAGAGCTTGGACTGGAGGTTCCATTTGACCCAGCCATCCCTCTGCTAGGTATCTTTCCAAGAGAACTAAAAGAATCATATCACAGAGAAGTATGTGCACCCATGTTTATAGTGGCACAGTTTGTAATAGCTAAATCTTGGAAACAGCCCATTTGCCCATCCGTTGGAAACTGGATAAAGAAGATGTGGTTTTTCTATAAAATGGAATATTATTCAGTCATAAAGAACGAGAAAATAGATTCATTTATAGGAAAATGGATACATATTGAAATATACTCCTAAGTGAAATAAATAAGTCACACATGTGTAAACACCGAATAGTTTCCCTGGTGTGAATAATCTGCAACAATGCATAAGATTCTAATAAGATTATTGACATTTAGAAATGGGAAGAAAGGAGCTAAAGGTGTAGGGAAGGTGGGATGGGTAGGGGAAGAGTAAAAAGGGAAAAGAAAAAAATGTGAGAGAATGAAAAGATGTAAATAAAGTGTTTGTAGATGGGGAGGGGAGGAGGGGGTGAAGGGAGGGCAGGGGTAAGGGGAAAAAATAAGAATCAAGACCTGTCATGTAGAGGTACAAGATCCCAACAATGAATGTAACTGTACTGTATCCCTAAAATGTACCAATAAACTCAATTAAAGCTGAAAAAAAATAATAGGCCACATTCTGTTATAAATTTTAGTTTAAAAGAATTTAAATTATATAAAGATTCTTTAAGCATAATAAGATTACATTAAAAAACATAACAGAAAGATGACTAGAAAATATCCAAATACTTTAGAGTTAAATAATCCATGAAATCAATCCTAATTCCTAAATAACCCATGGGAAAAAAAAACCAGAAAACTATAAAAGAAATTAGAAAACTTTGACCTAAATTAATTTAAAGCATAATATATCAGAATACAGTTGAAGGAGTGCTCGGTGTGAAATCTGTAGTATGAAGTGCTGATATTGGAAAGATACAAAGTAGAGAAAAATAGAAAAATGTCAAATTAGTAACTCAAACTTCCACCTTAATATGTTACAAAACAGAACAAATTACAGACCTCTCACTATGCTCATCAGAAAAAGAACAGTATAGAAATTGTATGCCAATATCAGGTGTAAGAGACACATGACCCCATTACAGACAATACAAAATTAAAAGAATACTGATATTTATTACTTTTTCAATATTATTGACAAATTAGATGAAATGACAAATTTAATGAAAGATGAAAACTATGAAAGCTCACTTATGAAGAAATAGATAACCTATATAGTCCTACATTTATTCAAAAATCAGTCACCTTTTTGGGGGGGTACTGGGAATTGAACTTGGGACCTTGTGCTTTAGAGGCAGGTGGTAGAACCACTGAGCTAAATCCCTGGCCCCTATTCCTATATTTATTAAATAAACTTAATTTGTAGTTAAAATGTTTCCTCAAAAAAATATCTCCTGGCACTATGCCTTAGCTTACAAAGTCTCTTAAACTTTAAAGGAAGAAATTATAGTAATACTACAAAACTACTTTAGCAAACTGAAGAAATGTTTAAAATTACTTCCTAAGTTATTCTATTATGATGTCAAATGGAAAAAGTTATAGATCACCATACCTATTAACAGGAACACACACACACACACATACACAATTCTCACAAAATAAGAACAAAGTAAAATCACCAAAATACTGACAAGATATTGCATAAACCAAGTGTGGTTTATCCCAAGAATATAAGGTTGGTTCAAACATCGATCAGTACAATTCATAATATCAGCAAACAAAGGAGAAAACCCATGTGAACAGAAAAGAAAGCCTGACAAAATTCAACATTCACTTATGACTCAAAAAAAAAAATAAAATAAAATAAAAACCTTGAAAAATATTCTCCATGGTGCAAAGCAATTTCCTCTCACCCCAAGATCAGAGACAATGATCTGAAGGCAATGATGTGCCTTTGAAGGCAAAAATTCAGTGTTCAGAATGCCTAGTGTTGCTAAAAAAAAAAAAAAAAAAAAAAAAAAAAGACAAACCCTACTGCTATTTATGAGGAGCAAAATTCTTGCTTGAAAGCCCATAATCTAAGATTTATGAAGACAATCGGGCTGCATTTCCCAGGAGACAGTTAATTTAGCACCACCCGTGTGCAATTTCTTTCTAACCTATTGGCGAGCCCGTCCTGGGGCTCGGGGCTTCCTGCATGGGAATCTCTACTCCAGAGAGAGCCTCACTGTCCTTGTGAGCTGACTCTTCAGTCCTCAGCCTCTGCAGCCGTTTCCATAATCATTTATGTGCAAGAATTGTGCCTCCTAAGAAAAAAATGCTTCCTAGTTATATAATTAATTTCCCACTAGCTTGAGACCATAGGGTAGGACAAGAAAGAACAGGCGCAAACCCCAGGAATACAAGGTGAGCCTCAATCTGTCTGCTGGACCGACCCCTCCTGGGCTCTGAATGCAGAATGGAATTCAGGGCTGAGTAACAAGGGTAGTTGGAGGCCTGAAACTAAAAATTATCACCACTAACCGTTCTTACGCCTCCCGTGTGTTAGATCACAACTCACTGTTCTGCTTTGAAAGAGAGAAAATATTTTTCAGCTCACTGATGCCTTGAAATCACTTCTTCATTGCCTGAGAAGCTGCAAACATGCTGCAACTCTTGGCAGTGCTGACCACGAGGTTACCTGGGCCTGGGTTTCAATCCTCGCCTCGGCCGACTTCCCACTCCAGCCCGTTCCCCTAGTTACTTTCAACTTCCTCGCTGCCTACAGGAAACCTGCCTAACAGAAAAAAAAAACAGGCCAACCTACCAGAAGTCACAGTCACCATCAATGTCAAGGCCTTCTGTCCCCACACTGAAGCCCAATGCCTCACACTTCAAGCCAGGAGTTTCCAGGTAGATATTTTGCTTAAGAAATTCTACTTTCGTCTTATTCTACCACGCTCCTGGTCTATGCACCAAATGACAGACAGCATGCATGCAATGATCTGATAAAAACAGTCCCACGTCCCCCAAAAGTTCAGGACAAATGAGGAGGGTGGGAAAAGCTGCACATGGAAACTGGCTACTACAGTGGAGGATGCAACCTTAAGCCTGTCATTCCCAGTACGGAAGGCCGTACAGTCTCTCCCCGCCACTGACCCGGCGGACATCAGTTATGCTGGCCCTGTCTGTCAATGGAGGAAAAGAAAATGTATTTCCTGTAGGGACCTTGTTACAAAGACAAAGAGAGCGAGGCTGTGCATTCAGTTTATTCTTCCTAAATTTACTGATCACAGAAGTCACTCTTCCTCCCTGGATACAGTGAATTAAAGAGGGAGGGTGCGTGGAGAGTCCGTTACACCGGCGGAGCTATCGCCAACTAGAGGTAGGTAACAAAATTTATTCTCTACAGGAGGAAACCGTAAGGAGGAACAAATACATGAGAAACTACTCCAGAAAGGGGAAGAAAAAGTACTATTAGGCCGCATAAATTTGCATAATGCTCAAAATGCATCAAAACAAACGAAATGAATTTGTTTTTTAAGAATAAGTGTTCAAAAGAAAGTTCTTTAATAATAAATTAAAATATTGTTTTAATAACATAATTAATCTCCATAAAGTATTTGAGTCAATTAGCTGCAGGTGCAAAGCCATTACTCTGCTTCTTATGAAACAGAAGCTCGAAGTAGTTTATGTCCCTGAGTGTCATTTTTTACCAGCACTTTTCCAAAAGATCACTACATAGATATTTGACTTTTTTTAGCATTCTGTTTTACTGCAGAATTTTACCTCTAAGTTGTAGTGTCATTTTCAGGCTCCAACTTTTTTTTTCCCTAGCATGCTTCAGTTTTATTTGAGTTTTTCCTGCCAAATAACTTAATATATTCATGTTCCCTACTTAAAAAGAACTTCTTTTAAATCCTGAATGCAGTTTTATTGTTGGGCTTTCCCTAAGCATTGAAGTGATAAAAAGCATCCGCCAGTAACTTCCAATCTTAGTAAAAAAAAAAATTACCGTGGATATGTTTTACACTGAACAAATAAGACCCAAATTTACAGAAAATACAAAACATTATGTGAATATTATTCAGCTTTTGTGGAATAATGGAAGACAGAATTTACCAGCACACTTTATTCTGTGACTGAAGATAAACTCAATTTTAATCTAATACAAGGGCAGATTTCAAATTTTGTGACATGAGAATGGAAGTAGAGAAAATCATTTCTAGAAACACAGACTGTTAACCTCTGTGTGACCCTGATAAACAGCCTGAGAGACAGATATCAAGCCCAAGGAAGACTTGAAAAATAGTATTTGGGCTATTACTTTTTTCCCTTGATCATCAAGCCTTCCCTGTTCCATGGAAGAAAGCATTTCGACATGTAATTCTGGGGGGCGGGGTTGGTTAAAATGTTACTACTTTGTTTTCCAAGTCAAGAAACCAGTCCTTTAGTGGATAATTTTAAATTATCCTTATAAAGACAGGTAGTAGACAGGAAGATCTAGAAGTATACAAGTTAATTTTGATCAGTTAAGTCTGATTGTCTGTATTCCCAAATCAATAAGTAATGATATACTTGGGTGCTAGCCTAGCTTTGGGTACTTTTTTCTTTATTTTTTCAATGAATGCAATGATTCTGGCATCTAAAGTGTTGTGAAACTTCCAAAGGAGACCATCCCTCTTTCCTTCTCATAATTTTCAAGTTTCTGAAGTATATAAAGGTCTTTTGTGGACATAATATAAACATTATTTTGGAGTTTTTCCTTGAACAATCTATTTCTCCTTCGTAGAGGAAGTAATTCCTAAGCTAAAATCATAAATGGGTTTCATATACAAAAGATCTCTCTAACCAGCTTGTCTATGTGATGAACACACCCAAAATAATGCTCTGAAAGTTACTTTCGCTCTAAGCGTCAGGACTTTCCAATCAATTTAAGGTCAAAGTGTCTATTCTTCCTTTTCCCATCCATAGTTGATGCACAGCCTCTGTATAGTAGGAATTTAGTAAAGAGACACAAGATACTGATTTTTCACCTCTTGATTAACAAAAACTTCAATTCATACTTGTTTTAGTTGCTCTCTACCGTAGGCAAAATTTTGGGGGACTTACCATGTTTTGGGCACAAGATCATAAAAGTTACAGTTCATGTCCTCAAACTGCCTGTGGGTATAATCTGCACCTCAAATTCTCCGATAAAAGTTTTCACAAGATTCTATGGAGACACAGAGAAGCGAAATTGAAAGTCATACGGGAGATTTAAAGAGGCTTCCCAGCACGTTCAGTGCTGGAGCTGAGCTTTGAAGGAAAGTACACATTAGTTAGGCAGAAAGGAACAGGGATACTCATGTGTTCAAAGACATCCTGGGGCCTCCCTATGGGCTGCACCACGGGCACTGGAGCAGAAGAGACACTTATAAAAGACTAGGTGTCAATTTAGAGTCTAGTCTAATCTGAACTCTATATCCAGCTATTTCAGATTTTATGATTCAGTGTGATAATGCCTCAGAGATATTGTGAAGGATTCAGGGGGGGTCAAACCAGAGCCAGGCCTGAACATTAGACCTGCAGATAGGATAGAGGCAGTGGCTTTGGGAAGGGGCAGACAAAGATTTTGGAAGATTTTTAGGGCAAAAAAAAATAAATAAATAAGAGTCTTCTTGTGTGGCAAGGAGCTGGCTATTGAGAAAAGAGGATATTCTGGGATGATTTTCCAAGTTTCTGGTTTGGTTTGGGAATTAACAGTTGTTGAGATAGGAAAAAAAATTTTTTTTGAATTGGAAAAGGAACGGAAGAAAGGAATGTATTCACTTTTAGGTGTAGCAGCTTTGAAATGCCTAAAGGTATGCAGGAAGAAGTTAAATATGCCCATTTTAAAGAATACGGAATTAGAAGCAGAGCAACGATAACAGCATAAATATTAGAGAAAAAGAAAGATATTTGACTTTACCATGTTATACCTACTGTTCGGAATCCTTAAATGGGTTATTTTATGGAATCCTTACAGAGATGGTGGAAGTAGTCTCACTGAGAGGTAAGGAAGGAAAGGTTAAAGCAGTTCATGTGCCTAGTATTGCTCATTGACTGTTGAAATAAACCAGGATTTGAACCCACACAATCTAATCCTGGAGCTTCCATTAATACTGACGTTAGACTTAAAGTTGTAATTAAAATCACAGATACATTTATAACATCATGATATTACATGAACAGTATTTTTATTTTAACATTTTTATTATACTGACAATTCAGCAAATAATTGGATTTCTCCAACTCCATCTTTAGGCCTGCACTCCCCCATAATTCACTGTCACATCTGAATTTTAATCACTTGGAGATATGGAGATATGTTTTTTTTCTGGTATTTTGCCACTGAGATGCTTGGATCTGAGTTTTTCTGACTAGCAAAAGTATCTGTACTACTATACTATGGTACTGGGTAAAATGAGTCCCCCATAATTCACTGTCACATCTGAATTTTAATCACTTGGAGATATGGAGATATGTTTTTTTTTCTGGTATTTTGCCACTGAGATGCTTGGATCTGAGTTTTTCTGATTAGCAAAAGTATCTGTACTACTATACTATGGTACTGGGTAAAATGAACACAAAAACAGCAAGTTCACTCTACAGGATAAGTAAGCAGAATCAACTTGCTAAAATGTATTTCATAACTTGGTCTCTTAGAACAAATACAGTTCACAAGAGTAGAACTTCGCTACATTCCAAACCTTGCTTCTTCTGCTTATCTGTCTGTGAACACAAGGTGAGGTTCTGTACATGAAGAACAAAGATGATGAGAAGAGGCCATGTATGCCGTGTGCCTAAAAGAAATCAGCTGAGTTCTAATGATTTCACACAAACTATTCCGACAGCGGCCCCTCCTTTGGCAGAGATACTTCTCTTCCCTTTGCCTAGTGTTCTAGATTCTAAAGAAAAGCCATACCTCAAATGATTAAGATGTTAGCTGCTAAACAACCTTTGTTTAGAATTTTCAGAACTTACACTATCTACTGACTTTCAGATTAAATCAGGATGTGTGAAATTCTGCTGAAGTTGCAGGAAAGTAATGTATCTGTCTAAAGAATTATAGGAACTCGATCCAGAAGGTTGGTTAATTGAGATGTTTTGGCCCAAGGGCAAAAACAAAACACATAAACACATTCCCCAGATGGCAAGGCCTCCCTCAGCAAGGAGCCTTCCTGCTTATTGCACTGTGGCACCTCCTTTCCCTCCCTATAAAAAATCCCCTTGGGTACTTGACTTTTTTGTATGCCTGGTCTTTTTTGAGAGGGAAGAGGGTGATAGTGTGCCCCATCTTAGGCTGCCAGCCCTTGAATAAACCTGATTTTCTTCCCACCAATTCTGATAGCTTGAGTACTGGCTTTCAAGTTGTGAGCAGACAGACTTGGGTCTGGAAATGCCATCTTTTTAATCCTCAAAACTGTTGATTCACCCAATCTCAGAATCTGCAAAAGTAAAAAAGGACTTTTCTTGAGGTCTTAGAAACTGGAACTTAGGAAACACGCATGCAGATAGCTCTCTGTCAGAAGACAGAAGATAAAGATAGACAGAATGGAAATTTCCAGAAAAGAAGAATCCAATAAACTTGTGCTGTGCATCTTAAGACTCTGGGCACAATGGAAGTGTGTGGTCATTTTGTTCGTGGTCACTTACGTCCATACAATCAGGTTTGTTTGCTTGCTGCTGACCAAATCAAGCGAAGCCATTTATTTTGGGAAAAGGGAAAAGGGATTTATTCAAAGCCATCTCTGAGGAGTTGCAGGGGAGCTTCATCCCAAACACCATCTCACGGAGAACAAGTGTGTCAGGGTCTTCGCTAGCAAGGAAGAATGGGCGGGGGGCGGGGGAGACAGTGAGACGAGGCACCTATTCCAACTTGCTTTGTCCCCTCCTGGGCCTGAACCTCCTTTCCTTTTCCTGAGGAAAGGAAACTGGACTTTGATGCCCTAGTGAGATCACCTGCCCACCGATGACTCTGCCCACTCATCTGAACTGAGGAGAGGTGGGGGCAGCTTATGGCCTAGGCTTGCAACAGTCTGGAGAAGCCATGTATTTCTAAAGAGAAATCTAACTTTTAAAGCTCTATTCTTCCAGGCCAGTTGCAGCGTAGGTCATTCGAGATGCCTACTGTCAAAGGGTGGCAGCGGGATGCGGAGTGCAGTGACTGCAGCTCACGTTCTAGGAGGCAGTTTGGATCCCATCAGGAAGCTCTTTCACTGCTACTTTTCTTGCAATTTTCCTTTTATTTTCACATATCTCACAGATGAAGACACTGAGACATAAAGGGACCAAATAAACTCCACAAATCACACAGTAAACTAGTAGCCTAACCTCGAAGAGGTATAGAGTAGGCTGTGCCATCCAAGTTTAAGTATTCTACAATGTTTGCACGCTGACAACATTGCACAGCAACGCATTCCTGCCATCCTTATGTCACCATCCTTAAGTGACACATGAATCTATCTCAGTGACTAATGTCAGGGAAAAGAACTCAAAGCCCACAATTTCTGATTTCCATAGTATCGTGGAGACAAGACTAAGGCTTCCATCACTTTTGCAAACAATAGATACAATATCTACCTACTAAGCACTTCTCTCCCAATTCTACCGCGAACTCTCACTTTATCACTCCAGTGCAGATTCACGAGAACTCCCCCAGGATAAGCTCAAATCACCATCACTAATAAACTCAATGAGGAAGAAAAGGAAATTGAAAGACACTGATCTCCCCCTAACTTAGTAACCCCCAACTTGTTCACATTAGTGAACATTCTGTTCTGCATCATTGTATGGATACATATGCACAAACATTTATGTGAATATTAATATCAACTACTTTATGGAAAGTTAAGTATCTCATAAATTCAATTTTTACTATGCCTACCCATCCTACCTTTGTTACTTATCCTTAAAAGAGCACCTGACCCATGTCCTAGTTCTTCCCAAGAAGAACTATGTTAAAAATTGAATTTTCCCTCATTTTTCTCCATACTCATTAGCGTGCCTAGACTATAAATCAAGGAACAGCTGGCATGATTCAAATTTTTTTCTTTTTAATGACTGTGTAATATTCAGCTACAGTTATGCAACATCTGTTCAGCCACTTTCCTCTTGATATCTTCTGTCTTGGCATTTTTCACAGTGCTTCAACCTTGAGCATAGGTAACTCATGCTTGACAAAGGTTTCTTAACTCACAGCTCTGGAGGAGAGAAGCTGTCTCATTACATCATCACTGGAAGAATGTGTGAAAAGACAAGAGGGGGCCAAACGCTCACTTTTATAAGACACAAATCCCACCCCTGAGGGTAGAGCCCCTGTGGCCTAATAATAGCTTTTGAAAATTCTTACTTCATAATGCTGTAGAATTCAAATTTCATCATAAGTTTTGGAGAAGACAAGTATTTCAACTACAGGCTTTGTTTCCAATTCTTAGACTTGAGAGCAACAATGGAGTAACACTGTTTTGTATAACCTTAAAATGTGGGGCACTTCTTTCTCTGTGCTATAAAATTCTAGTAGTAGAATGGCTGATTTCAATGGTACATGCACTTTATAAATTTTTAATATATATTGCCATACTGTCTTCCAAAAATACTGAAACACTTTATATTTCCATCTATAGTATGAGACAGGACCTATCCCCCTTTCCTTCTATACTTTGTCATATTCATCATTTATTAAGACTGACAGATGTAGTGATAGCTCATTGTCATCTTAACATGTATTTTACTAATTAAAGAACTTGAGACCTCATAGTTTTTATGTCCACATGCACTTCTTTGCATTTACTTTCTTTGTCACTTTTCTATGGAATCTGTGTCTTGTCAATTTGTACTTTTTTCTATATTAAATAATAGCCCTTCATCTGTCATTAGCAATAGAAACAGCCCTGAAGCTCTCCCTTTTTCATTACTTCTCTTTAGGTTGTAATTTGTCAATCAAATATTTTTATTTCTACCTAATTATAGTTGCCCATCATTTCATAGTATCTAGATTTCTAATCTTGATTCAATTTTCTCTGCCATCTCATACTTGCAGGGTTCTAGCATTATATTTTCCAAGATACTCTTTCTTTAAAAAAAATTCTTACCTTTCAAACTTTATTCAATCTGGAATTTATTTTTATGTATAATTCAGAGTATATTTTAATTTTCTTCTCTCTGTTGTTTCTGGATCATTGATTAGCTAGCCTATTCTTTTCTCACTAGATTGACTATCATTTTTTTTTTCAACCAGGACCTTGACTTTAATTTTTGTATTATATTTTTCAAATCAGATGCTCCTACGTGGTTTTGAGAAATTCAGATATTCACACTATTGTAATGTGCCAAGAAAGAAAGTAAAGAAATACTTTTTAAATCCATTTGTAATTGAGCATTGCAGCACCAGATTAAAGTACCACTGAGAGTTAGGCCTAAAACTTTGTAATCAGGAAAATAATCTCTAGTAAACTAATTTTTTAGAATTAGAAAATTATGGCCGGGGATTTAGCTCTGTGGCTCCACACCTGCCTCACAGCACAGGTGTTCAATTGCTGGTACCCCCAAAAAACAGAACTAGGAAATTAAAATTACTATACAACGAAATCTAGTGCTCTAAACTCAGTACGAGAATACAAAGTACAATTATTTATGGAGCTTCTGTCTTCCAATTATTTACAACAAAACCAGGAAGAATTTCATCAGTTGTAACAACTACTTCCTGCCTGCCACTTGGCAATGTGGCTTCCTACCTTATAGCTAAAATCCTTTTCCACTTTAATACTCTGCAAGCCAGAAATCTGCTTCCAAGCTTCCAACACTTTTGTAAAATAGGACTATCTAGAAAAGTGTCGATCCTTGCAGAACATGAAATAATAAGAACATTCTTATTTCTCTTTATGTAAAATTGGAGGAGGGGAGATGAACAAGGTAACTTGGCCATACTTCCCTTCCTAACAACACATACATACTAGCAGGATGCCTAGGGGAGGCTAGGTTTCAATATTAGCATCCATGTTACATTCCAAATAAGTATGCAACCAGATTTAGCACCCTAAGTCATATTTCTTCCTTTTCTATTGTAAACTTTTCCTCACTGGTATCGCATACTCTTGTTGGTCAACTCTATAGCCAACTTCATTAACCCATCACGTATGCCTATATAAGGGAGAATCTTTCTCAGAAGTCCCATATGGTCAATTTAAAACAACAGATGGGCAAAGGGTAGAAGAGGAGACAGAATCTGTGTCAGAGGAATGATCCTTTATTTTTCTTTCGCTGGCATACTCAACAGCACATGTCAAAGTTACTAGCTATAAAATGCTCACCGTAAGCTGATTCCCCAGCACTAGAAACGTGTATTTAATTTATAAGCAGAGGGTTATCCGTAATATGCTGTATTGGATGGTCCCACAAAAACAAAAAGGTGATACAGACTGCAGATCTACTCTTTGGGTAACAAATCCAGACTATGGGGAAGTCTAACTATCCCAAAGAACATCTACATACATTTCTTGATCAAATCAAATAATGCAATGTTACTTCTGTTTACTGAGTCAAATTCCCTTTGAAAAAAAGCATCGTTATAATTGATTTACTGTTTCTTTGCAATTCAGCAATAGTCTGGTTACTGGAAAACTAACCAGAGGAATAAAGCTTGTACATAAGTTATATAAATACAGGATGCTTAGCTTTGCGCAGTGGCAGTATCGTAGCCAATGAGGTTTATCCGAGGCGCGATTATTGCTAATTAAAATACAGGATGCTTTTGTGAAATTCATTGCTGCTTTGGAATATTTTTAATAAAAAAGAGAATCTAAAATCAAGGCTAAAAGTGAGCTGCTTGTTTCTCCATGAGTTAAAGTTTATCATTCAAGATCAGGCCTAAAGTACTAGCATTTCATTGCTCTACTCACACTCCGGGATGATTAGAACATGACCGTGTTTTCTAAAGAGCCAATATTACTGTTGGTGAATATGGCTTCTAGTCATTTCCAGTTCTACCTAAAAAACACAGATTTCTTTTCAAAAACAAAGTACATATGAGTGGCGTTCTTGGGTCGCCTTTGATGCATTTTGTCTGATTTATTCTTTAATTAACTTCGTAAGACTTTGCTTCGGAAAGCCTGAGGAGTAGGCATAAGGAGAACATGCAAAGCAGGATTGATGTATACCACTCTGTCAAGTAAACAAGCAAGAAAAGAAATGATGATATCAGTGCTTCATATCTGAAATAGCTTCTATTTCCCTTGTCTTTGTTTTATTTTCAACAGCATCTTCAAGCTGTTTGCGATTTCTGCAAAAAACACCCAGAAATAGTATCAAAAAAGTCTTTTCAATAGGAAGAAATCTTGCTTAAGCTAAGTGTCAAATGGTTTCACTTTTTGGAAAGCTTCATTCCTTCTTGGCTTTTAAGAAATCCTTTTCCACCATTCAGAAAATTTAATAGGTATTTAACTTAATGGATGTCATGTTGTCCTCCAATAACCTCATGCCTTCATTTTTGTAGCTAACCTTACCAATAAAACCACCTAAGCACCTCAGCTAAACATTCATTTAGCACATCACAAATCCAGCAGACCTTGACTACCTTCCCAGCAAGGCAAATAAATATGTTAAAGGACCATCCTAATGCCCTCATTTTGAAAGCCAAGAAACATTTAGTTTAACAGCTAACTAACTTATCACATTGAAAGGGCATATGCCCTCCAGGACTTCCAACTAACTCAGTCCTGTTTGCCTGTTAGGCAAAAAAGGAAATGGAGGCCTATCAAGAGTTAACTCAGTTATCAGAAATTAGCTCAATATTATATCACATCAGATAAACATCAGGAACGGAGTACAGTTTTATCCTCATGTTCCCTGCACCATCAACAGATTACTCAACTTAGTTCTCTTGAGGACAAATCCAGGTTTGGGGCTTCAGTGGCAGAAATACCTTAGATCTATGAATGAATCTATTGAATTAGCAGGTGGCACTGGGGACACTTTAAGAAAAAAACTTGTGTCATTCAGGATCTCATCCTGAGACAAATCACACCAGTAATTTCAACAAGTGAAACTTAATATAAAAGAGTATTTGACTTACTAAAATGTGGTTAATTAGAAATAACTCAAAAGCATTTTTTTCTTTCAGACAGGATCTTGCTATGTTGACCAGACTGGGCTTAACCTTGCAGTGATCCTACTTCCTCAGCCTCCTGAGGACTGGGATTACAGGTGTGTGCCACTGTACTTAGCTAAACTGTTTTAGAGGCCACAATATAGGAAGCAACCACCACCCTATGGCAGACTTTCTAAATGACCCTCAGTGTCCCTCAATGATCACCATGGTATCTCCTCTCCTTGCATGTAGGTAAAACATGTGACCTTCCTCTATCCTGTGTTAATAGAAAATATGATGGGATATCATGATTTTGATTAGTTGTGATGTGTAGGATTTCACTTTGGTAAACTATAGCAAGAAGTCTCTTGCTGTCTTTTAAGAAGCAAACAGCTATCTGTGAACTGCCCACTAAAAGGGACACAGGGCAAAGAATTGCTGGTATCTTCTAGGACCTGAGAGTTACCTCCAGCCAGCTGTCACCAAGAGGCTGGAACCCTAAGTCACAAAGTCACAAAGAAATGAATGCTGCCAAACCTGAATGAGTTTGGAAGATGAGTTTTTGCTACTCAAGTTCCAGATGAGAACACAGCCCACTGGCACCCAGTGCAGTCTCCTGGCATCCAGGATAGAAGATACAGGGAAATAAACCCTTGGATATCATCAGATCTTAATAAGTAGGTGTTGAGTTGCTAGACTTTCAGTAATTTGTTACATGACAAAAATTAATATATAGCTCTTGCCTAAGGGAAATAAAAACAAGAAACACACACTTAGAGGAGGAGGTTTCCTTTAAGGGTGACAGACAGACATTTACACAGATGAAGACATTGAAGAAATTATACCTACAGCTCAGTCTGTGCTGGAGACCCCACAGACTCAGACAAGCTACTGCCACTTCCGGGACACGCTGCATGCTGATAGGCTCGGTGCCACGTTGTGAAATCAAAACCGGAAGTCTCTCCACCACCACCACCACCACCACCACCCTCATCTTTGTTTTGTTCTGATGTCTGCTCTTAGGAAGACATTGAAGAAATTATACCTACAGCTCAGTCTGTGCTGGAGACCCCACAGACTCAGACAAGCTACTGCCACTTCCGGGACACGCTGCATGCTGATAGGCTCGGTGCCACGTTGTGAAATCAAAACCGGAAGTCTCTCCACCACCACCACCACCACCACCACCCTCATCTTTGTTTTGTTCTGATGTCTGCTCTTAGGAGTGCCTCTAGGCTCGGTGCCACGTTGTGAAATCAAAACCGGAAGTCTCTCCACCACCACCACCACCACCACCCTCATCTTTGTTTTGTTCTGATGTCTGCTCTTAAGAGTGCCTCGCTCAAACAAGAATAAATAAAGACTGAAAGTCCAACTTAATGATCACAAAACAGGCACAGGATGATAGATTTTCGGTTGAGACGCAATAAATTAATAAATGGCACAGACTCTCTAGTTACAACTTCTACGGTTACCTTCACTGAAGCCCATTTGTCTCGAAAAAGAAAGAAGCCTGAATAGAAAGGAAAGGGGAATGTTGGTGTACCAGGGATTGAACTCGGGTCCTTGCGCTTGCAAGGCAGGCCACCGAACCGCTGAGCTAAATCCCCAGCCTTCTGTAATATATTTCTAATTAGGCCCAGGAAGACAAGGCGTGGCCCCTTTCCACCTGACGCGTTGCACTTAAAAGTTGCAAGACGGTCAGTCACATGATGCTTAGAGTATCTGTAAATAAACAGTGCTTTATAACAGAGGAACTCGGGTCCTTGCGCTTGCAAGGCAGGCCACCGAACCGCTGAGCTAAATCCCCAGCCTTCTGTAATATATTTCTAATTAGGCCCAGGAAGACAAGGCGTGGCCCCTTTCCACCTGACGCGTTGCACTTAAAAGTTGCAAGACGGTCAGTCACATGATGCTTAGAGTATCTGTAAATAAACAGTGCTTTATAACAGAGTTTTATTATTTTTTTCCATTTTGTAATTTAGTTCACTACTTGACTGGTTTTTTGTTTGTTTTGGTTTTTTTGTTTTTTGTTTTGTTTGGGGTTTTTTTGTACTGGGAATTGAACTCAGGACCTTGCGCTTGCAAGGCAGGTGTGATGCCACTGATGTAAATCCCTGGCCCACCACTTGACTTTGTAAAAACAGAATCCAGATTTGTTAAGTATCCACATTCTACTATAGGCCATTTTTTAAAAAATGGTATCAGTATTATTAGCGTTTTATTTTCTTCACGTACCATTTTCATTGCTATTATAACAGTATTTCAACGACTCATTAAAATGTAACCAAAGCCTTTGACCTTAAAATTAACCATCAAAAGAAACATTTGCAAATTCATTGCACTTTGCAAATGTTCTGTCTTGCTTAGCTCATATCATGTCAAGAAACCTAGAGCATTTTCAAACTTTTCCCCCTTGGGGTTCAAGTCAGTAACTACTTACAGAGATTGTAATATTTTTAATCAATTAAGACAAGGTAAAAGAACACTTATAAGTCAGATTAGAATAGAGTTTCAAGAGATTGATCTTTCTGTTCAGCTAATATATTTCTCACAGATAACAGCCTTCACTAGACTCACACATGCAAAACTATGCGTTCACACATGGAAACGCCCACACTGTTCCTTTACTGAAGCTACTGTATTTGTTAAGGTCCAATACTTAGTTGTTCAAGGACAAAACTCACACACCTATTTTATTAAAGAAGGCAGAAACTCAGATAAATCAACCCTGAAAATATGTACATGTTAACTCATAAATAAGTGCACATGTGTGCTGTTCCTGTGGACTCAGATGATACAGTCAGCCAAGGCTGTTCACCATCTCTCTGCTCTATGCCATTTCCCGTGTGAAGGCCTCATTCTCTTATGGACAGACTTCTTCTTCCGAGGAAAGCAAGTTAACACAAAGGGCAGGAAACAAGAGATGTGAGAGCATGGTGTCAATGAGATTCTAAATTATACTGGTTGTAGTCAGTAACTCCAAAATACAGTCCCTTGTCTTGAATCTGATTCAATTTAAACATTATGTAATGTATATAGGTATCAAAACACCCTATTATCCCATTAGTAGATGCATTTTTATTATTACGTGTGAACCTAAAAGGCAAAATTAATTTCAAAAAAAAGAAAGAAAACAGAACAAAACCAAAAAGGAATTCTGTGAATTCTGTGATTGTCCCAGTTTAGTTTATAAATGGCCAACCTTGGGTCACCTGGTATGCCCAATGAGATACTCCATTAGGCCAAGGCTGAATGCCCATGCCAGGAAATGGAACACTGAATATACCTCCCTATCTAAATTACTGGAGAGGGGAACAGGGAGAAGAAATTCTTAGAACTGCAGTGAAAATAACCAAAGTTCACCAAAGGAACCCTCACCCTCTGATGGCAGTGCTGAAATCCAGCTGATCCAGTCCACTATTATGGAATAGCCTTCAAATTGCTTGGTCAAATAGCAGCACACTTCATGAAATTAAAAGCTTGGTCAGACAGCACTACACTCCCACTACTTATCTGCAGCATGCCTTAGAAACAGCCAATTGAGTTGAAGATCGACTGGGTCTTAAGAGAAGAAGACATCAGGGCCTCAGAACACTCAACTATAAAATGTCCACAAGCTCTATTAAGCAAGGAGCACCTACCTTATTCTATTTGTCCTTTAATATTTCCTCTATGATAAGAAGCTTCATTAATTATAACTCTGTCAGTAGCAAGTGATACAGCATCAATTCAAACAAGTCCAAGAAAAAAAAATCTTTTCCATATAATTAAAAGTAAGGCAAATACAGATCTAGGCACTGAAATTATGTTGTAACGCTTTATTTTCTTTCTTGTTGTCTTGGTTCTGTTTTCCTCTATTCCAGACCAGTTCTCACTATGGTAGGCAAAACAAGCTCCAGGTGCTCCAGGTTTACATGGCTTTAGAGCTTGCAATTCTTAAGAAAAACAGAATATTTCTTAAGAGCAGAAAAATCCTGCAGGACATTCTAATGTTCCCAGCATATCTTCCTCTTCCTGAATCAACTATATGGGCCAGGCACAAGTTTGGACATTTTCAGCTTGAGTTCATTTGAGTCCACATAAAATGAAAAGAAAAAGGAGTTACAGAAAAAGGAGTCATAGAGAAAGGAATTCAGTTATGGGAAAGAGAATACACGATACTTTTCCGGAGTCCAGTACACAGGAATGGCACCTTGAGTTTTGTTTTCAAGCCCACTGTTTTAGGACTATCACCTACTTGGTTACAAGATCTGTATTTTTCAAGACTAATTTGAAGCAAATATTTTTATCTAGCTCTTCAGACACGGTTTCCATTCTCAGATGAGTGAACCTCATGTGGAAGAAGGCAAAGCGTTTCATTAGCAATTTGATAATATTTTTAAAACTAAAGTATATAATCTTACAGGTCACATTCGGATTTTCTGTTATACAGATAGATCAGAAAAGATATGGGTGCACATAATGTGATGCCGAGTCAAATGCTAGGACGACATACTCTTATGGCATCTGCTCCGAGAGTTACTTTCTAGCACGCATCCATCTGAATAGCAAGGTTTGGAAAAGAACTTAGGTCTTAACACAAGCAAACTAAAGGCATTAGATAAAATCAAATATAGAGCTTACCACTTTGTTTTCATTCTGATGAGGGTATAGACTCAGGGTTTTTCCCAGTATACATCATCTAAGAATATATCATCAAATATAAAGCACTAAAAATGAATCTCAGGATCTCTAGCTTCTGTTGTATCATAATGTCTTTACTACTGTTTTAGTTCAATATATAAGGAAATTCAATATAAGATTTTATAGATACAGAGATATTTTATAGACATCTAGTGATATAAATATATGCCTAAATATGTTCATAATATACAAACAGAAAAGTTTACCATAGACAAATGCATCATGAAGACTTATTTTAGTTCTGGTAACACAGACACCGAAAATAATCAATTTTTTTTTTTTTTAGTTTTTTTGAGACAGGGTCTCACTATGTAGTGGAGACTGACCTGGAACTCACTATGTAGCCCAGGCTGGTCTCGAACTCACAGCGATCCTCCTGCCTCAGCCTCCCAAGTGCTGGGAACAGGCATGTGCCACCACACCTGGCAAAAATTACCAATTTAAATACAAAAGAAGTTTATCTGTACACCTAGAAATGATCCTAGAGGTAGCTGAAGAAAATGAGTGGAGAGGACACATGGTAGCATGGATCACCCGAGAACTTGGTTTATTTGCTCTGTTGCACACAGATTCATTGTCAGGTCCAGAATGAAAATATCTGGAGGTATATCTACTATCCTCTTCTTAACCAGGTGGGTGGAAGAAAAGACTGATGAAGGTATCCCTCTGAAACTCACATACACACACACAGATACACACACTTCTGATTACATTTTACTTAGCAGTTCTAAGCCATTATCAATGTGTGACAAGTTGACTAGACCACACCTCGACTTCTAAGAGGAAAGAACATATTAAAGAGAAACTACAACCTCTGCCACAGTCTAACTACCATTAATTCCTGGGAGACAGGACTGTGCTGCAATTATGAAAATAAAAACCCATAAAAGAAATTATTTCAGTTTTTTCTATCATTAAAACTTTTTAATTCCCATTTTTCCATTATATTCTAAATATGAGCATTGAGGTCAATGAACTCATTAGAAATGATTACACAACAAAATGTCCTATGAAAAAATTCTGGCTACTTTCTGTAGGACAATTTGCTCTTTATTTGGTGAACATAATTTATTCCAAGGTCCTTTTTACATAACTTGCAAAATGTAGTCTTGAAACTACCTCAGTAAAATGGCACTAAGTTCTTCAAATGTATAAGAACAAAAATCAGTTAATTTAACTCTTTGAAATCAATATAAGCTTTTTTCATCTATGTGACCTTCTCAAATGTAAATTTCCTTGCATAGTGATTTTGTTAGCTATAGCTTTCAAAGAACTGAACTGTACTGGAATATTTTCCCCCCAAGGGCTTAACTAAAATTTCCAAGCAAATGAAGAATGGTGTCATTACAGATCCGATAGAGCTGACCTTCCAGCCATAGGGCACACACAGATTGGGCCTCCCTGTGACAGCCACTCATCCAGATGACCATAATGCTCATTTTTAGTATAGCTAACGCAAGCTGTGGTCAGGGATTAGATAGAGCATAATAGTTTTATTTTTTTCTTTATTAAAACTATGCTGTAATAATGTATTTTCCAAGCAGTGGTTAGGAGTCGGAGTTCCTTCAGAATAAAACTTTAGGAGTAATAAAATGACACAAGACAATACTTTATCCACATTTAACAATCTTAATAGTATTATGTAAAATACAGCATCAGTAACAAACTAAACTACTACACGACAAGACTAAAGATTCTCTAAAATAAATAACAAAATAAGAAACGTTGGAATTCTTACAAGCATAAAAATCACATTTTCCATGACTTTAATGACATGAGGAAACACTTCTGACATGTTTTATTATCTTTGTTAATCTGATTATGAACATCACATACAGAACATTAAGAAGATACAAAAATATCAAAGGGGAAATAAATATCTGCAATTCTATCACACCAAAATGGCTATGATAAGATGGAAAACTGGGGGATGAAGGGAGGGCAGGGGTATGGGGAAAAAATGAGAACCAAGACCTGTCATGTAAAGGTACAAGATGCCAATGATGACTGTAACTGTACTGTATACCTAAAATGTACCAATAAACGCAATGAGGAAAAAAAAGATGGATAACTGGCTGGAATTTTTTGTCACTCGTGTAGCTTTATAAAGATAGACAAAGTAGATTTTATGTAATAGGTGCATGCTTTTAAGAAGCCACATGCTATAGTTCTGATCTTAAATATCTCCACAGGCCCATATGTGAAAGTTGTCACCCAGGGTGGCATTGGGAGCAGGAGGTACCCTAAGACATGGGGCCTAGAGGGAGGGCTTCAGGTTTTGGGGTGTTACCTTGAGGGGGTTGATGGGACTCCAAGCCCTTCCTCTTTCTCCTCTATGGCCTTTGTATGGAAAGAGCAGTTCTGAGGGCCGGAGATTTAGCTCAGTGGTGCTGTCGCCTGCTTCCTAAGCACAAGGTCCCGAGTTCAATACCCAGTACCCAAAAAACAAAAAAAGAGCAGTTCTGTCCCACTATCACCTCTCCAACTGCATGTGCTGCCTCTCCATAGGCCTCAAAGAAATAGGACCAACTGATCACTGACGAAATCCGCATTCTGTGAGTAAAATTAAACTTCTCCATAAATTGCTTATCTCAGATATTTGTTATAACCACAAAAATCTCACTAACATACAATGCCCTTACTCTCTATGCAACTTTCATTCTGTATGTATGCACAGATACATACATATAAACACTGATCCATTATCTGTCTTATTTTATTAATATGTATTAATAATTCCATGAATATGTTATATATAGGTACAAATTAACATGGTTTCCTTCAGAGTACTCTTGAGTGAAAATATGTTTCAACATTTTTATCCTAAATAGTTGGAACAATAAATGATGCCCTATCACTTTTATTTTAGTTTCATTTTTTTATTGGTTTTATATAATACTGATGAACTCATATGAAGATATCTGTGAACATCATTGCTGTTCTAAGAGGATTAATTAATAGATAAACCCATATGAGAACACTAATAAAACTGCATCCATTAAACCAAACTTCTCACATAACAAAACTAAAGAATATCTAAAATAAATAGCAAAACAAGAAATATTTCTGGTATTAACGCAACCGTGAAAATCATGTTTATATTTCAAAGAGAAGTGACTTGTTACTTGATGCTATAGTAAATGAAGAGGATAGTGTCAAAGGAAACAAACATAAACATGTAGTTATGAATATTCCTATTCATCATAAGAATAGGACTAGAGGAAAATATTTGAAAATCTTAACAATGATTGTATCTAAATCATGAGCACTTCTGGCTTCCCTGGGCTGCACTGAGTGACAAACTGTCTTGTGTCACATATAAAATACATAATATAGTTAATGCATATAAGAAACAAAGCATCCTTTTTACATTTTAACTAATTATTTTACAAAGTAACATGTAGGAAGTAATAATTAAATAGGAAAATGGGTGAGTCTGCTTAATAACAAGCACACAGTGTAGTAGGCAGATATTAGAGGTGATCACTGCATTCCATTTGCCTGTGTGGAAGCACATGTAACGTCTGATAAACACAGGTTTCCACTGAACAGGTATGGCAGGTGCGAGAGGTGGGTTTGCACTGCAATGTGCCCTTCCCTACAGGCTGTGAGCAACTGAGTGGGAAAAGTATCGCCAGAAAATTATGTAATAATGTTGAGTTTATAAGCATGGGAGAAGGGAATATTTCTAGGAGCCTGGGCCACCTGAAGCCCCAGGGTGAGAGGCTGAACCCACTTGATCTAAATAGTAGGATTTAAAGTCAAAAATGCTCATGTGTTGTATTTTTAGTTATTCTAAATTCATAATATATTACTTTTGTAATAAGATGAAAACTATTACTGTAAAAGTTTCCTGTAATTGAATAGTAGATATTATATTACAATTTGTAATTTATGTTTGGACAATAGTGTTCTACGTAGTGGAAGACCAGTACAGTAGCATATAGAAATCCTATTGATAATTCATAACATTTCTACAGTGCTAAGATGGCTAAATAGCATCTAAAAAGTGAGTCATTTCAAGGGAACATTCTATTAGCCAGAAGTACAATAAATATTAAATCTTTCAGAACTTCTAAACAAATAATCTATACACTAAAATCAACAGTCTTTTTCTAGTATCTTTACTTTTTTAAGTCCTCTGTAGCTTTTAATGATTATTTGGTATTATAATTAACATCATCATGAGGGTAAAGTCCCTGACACTCATCAGAAAATTTAAAAAATAGACAATCTGTGATTTCAACCTAAAGAAAGGCAATTAGAGAGAATTTTAAATGGATAATATGAAATGCATTTATCACGAGGGACACTGTCACTGTCATCATTAATCTTTCTCTGTACGTTACAAGTGCTTTATTATAGTTAATGACACACTTCTCACTCCAGCCACTCTGTCTTTATGTACTAACTAAACTCTTTCTAAAACTTCACTCCAACTAGTAAATATCTGCATGTTTTCCTGCATTTTCCTAAGCATCTGTGCATATGATCTGAAACCTAGCTCATTTTAAATTAGCTGTAAATAATTCATATATGCTATTTCTTTGATTAACCACATAATTTTTTCTTAAGTAGTAAGTTATGATTCATCTTTACTTAGTCTCCTATGTTGGTTGTGTCTGTCTTTCTCTATTGGTTATCAGAAGCATAGACATTATTTTGCCCCTAAGGCAATTCTTTTATTTCTTTTTATAAGTGATAAATGGTATCCACTCTGATAATGAAGAGCTTCAAAATGAATGCTGCAAAATACATGTTGTGCTTGAAAGTATTACATTCTCTTAGATGATTCGAAGAGATAAGTAACAAAATCTGGATTTGTTTTGGGGTACTAGAGATTGAACCCAGGGATGCTCCAACACTAAGCTACATTTACAGCCTTTATTTAATTTTTATTTTGACACAAGGTCGCACTAAGTTGCCCACACTGGACTTGAACTTTAGACCCTGCCTCTGCGTCCCAAGAAGCTGTGATTACATGAGTGCACCACTGTGTCCAGTGGATTTTTTTCTTTCACAAGCTATTTGTTTATCCTTCTAAGAAGACAGACAAACATATGCAATAAAAACAACACATTTAAATTAAACAACATTCTAAGCTGGGACACAAAAAAATGGACCCATGAAATTACCACAACCAGTAAAATAATAAACATATTCTTCACCCCTAAATGTTCCTCATGTCCCTTCCTACCACCATCTGCCCAGGCAACTACTGATCTGCCTTCTTCCATGGTAGTGTAATATGCATTTGTAATAACTTATGGAAGTGGCAATGTACTTACATGTGTACCTACTTTGGTCTGGCTCCTTACTCAGCATAACTTTTCGAGATCCACACATATTATCACATGTATCAATAGTTTTCTTATTTCTATTACCAAGTTATTTTCTGTTACATAGATATATCATAATTTGTGTATCCATTCAACGTTTCAGGGACATATGGGTTACAGACAGCTTGGGGTCATTACAAGCCAAGTGCTATTAGCATTCATGTACAAGTCTTTCAAGGAACGCACTTTCTTTTGATTAAATACCTAGCATTGGATTTGTGGATCACACAGTAAGTTTACATTAAAGTTACAGGCAACCCTAAAAGCACAATTTATGAAACACAATGTTGAGGCATATATATGATGTCATCAAAATTGAAAATTTCTGCTGTTTGGACAAGAGTGAAAAGAGAACTGTGGGAGCAATTATTTTCAAGTTATGAATCTGATGAGACGTCAGAACTATATGAAAGACTCTCAAACCAAACTTTAAAATACCTCTAGTTAAATAATATGCAGAAGTGTTGAACAAACACTTCACCAAAGATATGGAGAAGGCGAATAGGCATCTGAAGAGGCATCACTGTCACTGGGCACTAGAGACAGGCAAAGTAAAACACCAATGAGAGAGACCACAGCACCCTATTAGTAAGGCAAAATCAGCAACAACGACAAAAAACATGCACAACCAAATGTTTACAAGCGTGTGGAGTAACAGGGACTCTGAATGTAGGTTCACCCATCATTGTGAAAATCAAAGGGCAGGTTTCCTATAAAGGAATTATTTTATAACTTAAATTTAACTCCAAATTTCAAAAATTCAAATACACTCAATCAACTCTGACATTAAAACTCTTTATAAAGAGGACACTACATTTTCATTTTTTAAAAAGTTGAAACAAAATCATATTGCTATGGTTTAAATTCATCCAAGAGGTTTAACCTTTACTTTTAGTCATTCATGTAAATAAGGCACGAGTGTTTTTAAAATTTAATTAAATTCCTACTTCTGCCAGGCACTGTGCTTTAACTCACATGACTTTTCCCTTGTTTTTATTCGTAAGACCATGTAAAAGCCAAAGTCCCTAATGAAGAAGTAAAGACAGAAGCAAAACAATTCTCCACATGTAGCTGATGACTTCAAGAGAGACTTTTCATCTGATGTCTACTCCTAAGTATTAAGATATCTATTTATGGGCTGGAGATGTAGTCAGTAGTACAGTGCTTGCCTGGTAGGTGTGAGGTCCCAAATTTAATCCCTGGTACCAAAAAATAAAAAATAAAATTTTAACAAGATATCTACTTATTACCAATGAAAACTGTTTTCCCATTCCTAAATTTGATACATTATTTTGAATAAGTCATGAAATTACAGTTCTGTTTCCTGTTTCAATCCAAGCGAAATTACGTTAAATTTTAAGTCTTTTTTTATAAGCATCACCTCAGTGGCAGGTCCTAGGACAGCCTTTTGATACACAGATGAATAACACGATGCTTCTGCCCTTGAGCAGCTCCGAGTCAGCAGGTTTCTGACGTCTATTGGCTTGTGATGATTTACCCAAGGAGACCCTTTCATCAGGAAGCTTTATGTCTTCTAAAGCTTGATTATGGCAACTCAGCTGCCAAGTCCTTGTCACCAATTATCTATTACTGTTACCAGAGAGAGCTTTGAGGGGTGCAAGAGTACTCTTTCCAAAATAACACACAGCCCTTCAAGGCAACTTTCTTTGCCTCCTTGTAGTCTTTTCATGTGGTTCTCTGAAACTGAGACTCCAGGAAAACTCAACTTATATCTTCCAAGACGTCTCCTTTTTCCTACCAATGCAGACTTACTAAGCTCTCCAAGAACCTCAGAGGCTAGTGCGTTTCCACATTCTGAAAGCTTTCAGTCATTTCCCAGCCAGATCTCTTCCTTCTTTCTCCCTGCTGTACAATTTTGGCCTTCAAATTGCAGCCGTACCCCTGCTTCCTCTGAACCCCGCCCCCATCACTTTCGAGCCACCTCCATCGCAGCCTCTTTCCGGTCCTCTCTGGGATGCCAGTGTTTCCCAGATCTACACCTTGCACTCCTCTTCTTCTGCTGCACTCTTCCCGAACAATTTGATCCATATTCATGTTGTACCTACAGTCTCTAATGGTTTCTGAATCTAAAGCCTATAGCTACTATTTATGGAATGCCTACTATGTGCTCATTATGCTAAGGACTTTGCATAAATTATCTCATTTAATTCTCCACACTTTAGCTTATTTTACAATCCATATGTCCAGGAAATAAGCTCATGCCAATACATCTCAGTACACAGAAAAACCTTTTTCACTTAAACTAAGGTTTTAAGAAAATCTGAAAACTTCACGCTTTAAAAGCCGTTTTGACAATTATTACTTTTAAAAATAGATTTTCAGCAAACTGAACTCAGTTAAGGGAGTTCAAATAACTTACCCTATATTTACAATGCACAGCAACACTCTTTCCTTCAAAAGAATCTAAGGATTCAAGTGCTCTTTTAATTCTTTTTTTTTTTTTAATCTTATGGAAAGAATGTAAGACTGGTTGTAGACAAAGCCTCTTGCCCCAAAGGACCGGGTGACCTCCAAACTAATTGTATGGTATTCAGCTTTTCATAATTATTTTCTCCAGAACATTCCATTTCACTTTGAGAAGTCATACTTGCTCAGAATAGACTCTGGGAGAGAGCAATGTCAAAGGCTTGAGAACATGCCACCTGATACCTATTTCATACTACACCTCCATCCCTCCTGTAATCAACCCACCACATGTGTGCAAGATGATTTTTCTCTCCATTCCTTTTGCCACAATAAGAGTTCATCTCTCATCTCTCACTTGAACAATTGCTCACTCAGCTACTTCTATCCTCAGCCTGTGGCAATGAGATTGTTGTAAAATGAACATGTCAGGCCAAGGATTTAGCTCAGTGGCTCCACACCTGCCTTATAAGTGAAAGGCTTTGAGTTTGGTCCTTGGTACCAAAAAAAACAAACTAACATTTGACCACTAAGAACCAGACTGATTTAGTTCTGATGCCACGTTCCTCTGCCACTGGTCTCCTTGGGTCAATATCTCCCCTGATGGAGATGCCTGCAGTGGATTCTGATCTACTGCTTGTTGCTACAATGCAAGGCAAGAAGAAAGACATAGAGTTAGAGTTAAAAGACAGATTCAAGGAGCCTGGATGACCAGTGCTTGAACTGCCAGAGCCTTGAGTAAACAAAGTCCCTGAACAACCTGAGCCATCAATATTCATTGGTGACATCATAGTTAGGTTGAGGTTAAAGGGGCCATGTGGAGTTGCTATGGATACGCTGCTGATGTAGGCAAGGCTTGTAAAGGAAACAACAAAGAATGCTTGAACTGGGAACAGAAGAGAAAAAAATATAGAGTATTATTAATAATTGACTTTGTCTTTTCAGTAAAGGTTTTAACTCTGGGAACAGAATTTGGGTAAGAGTCACTCTGATATGGGCATGTAGGCTTCAGCCAGACTCACTGCTATAAACAAATCGATCGCGGGGTTAACTCTTCACAGCCTGCACTGCTTCCATACAGCTTGCTTTGGACATAATCAGTGGGGCAGCCCCTATACTCTTCTGTCTCTTATAAATGTGTTAAAATTTTCTACAAAATAGCGTTCATAATCTTAATGTGCTACATTTTAAAATTTGATTTTGACTGTGACTTTTGAAACAAGTAGAAAGAATGATATAAAATAATAGTACACAAGATCCAAAGTCGATAATAGATTTGAAAGAAAAACACTTCATTTTCAGTTATTATGATTGTTTTTATACAAAACCCTAAGGGGTCTATTAAAAAGTTACTAAATCTAGTAAGTGACTGTGAGATAATTAACAATGTGAAATAGGAAGAAAAGGGCTAAAGGTGTAGGCAAAGTGGGAAGGGTAAGGGAAAGGGAATAAGGGAAAAGAAAAAATTATGAGAAAAAGAAAAAATGGAAATAAAGTGTTTGTAAGTGGGGAGGGGAGGAGGGGGTGAAGGGAGGGCAGGGACAAGGGGAAAAAATGAGAACCAAGACCTGTCATGTAAAGGTACAAGATCCCAATGATGAATGTAACTGTACTGTATACCTAAAATGTACCAATAAACTCAACAAAAAGAAAAAAAAAGAATGATATAAAGAAAGTAAATTGGAATGTGCATATTTGTAAAATGAGGATCTGTCAGCTAGAGTTGGGCAGTGCAAAAGTGTATTGGGAGCCTCACATTCCAACCTCAGGCCCCTGAAATCAACTTGCTAATTATCTGAAAGATCTGTTATATTAATAAATTTGTAGTCAGTTATAGAGACAAAAATAAATTCATATGCCAGTGGGTATAAGTTATTTAGGGAGAAAACATATATTTCATATATGTAATATTTAAGAAATAAAAATTTTACTCAGAAAATTACTAAATAGATGAAAAGAAAATTCAAGTTAGCAAAATGCATGTCAATAAGTATTTAAATTTATTCATAAAAATGAATACACATAGTAGATAACTCCCAACTCAATCAATAAGTAAGTAAGAATCTTAATATCAAACTCAGCAAAGGATATCTTAAAAAATATAATCCTTAACAAAATACTAGAGAAACAATATAACATGACTGTATGAGATTTATCCCTGACATGTAACTTAATTGAAAATTAATTAATGTAACATTCTAACAGAAAAACAAAACACTCATTCAATCATCTCAATAAATGCAGAAATAAAATTTAACAAAATTTAATGCCTATCCTATTGTGATTTAAAAAACAAAATTAGAAAAACCAGAGATAGAAGAGAACTGCTACAACCTAATAAAGAGCATCTACCAAAAATTTCTACTATTAGCCGGGCACGGTGCTGCATGCCTGTAATCCCAGCACTCAGGAGGCTGAGGCAGGAGGATCGCTGTGAGTTCGAGACCAGCCTGGGCTACATAGTGAGTTCCAGGTGAGTCTCAACTACATAGTGAGACCCTGTCTCAAAAAACAAAACAAATAAACAAACAAATAGTCAAAACAAAAACAAAAATTTCTACTGTTGACATTATACTTTGGACAATATATTAAACAAAAGCACTCTCTTCTTAAAATAGGTATAAGGAAAAGATTCCACTAATGCCACTTTTATTCAGTATTTAACAGAGGTCTCACGCAGTCCACAAAGACAAAGTAAATATCAGGCATAATAGATTTGAAAGAAAAACACTTCATTTTCAGTTATTATGATTGTTTTTATACAAAACCCTAAGGGGTCTATTAAAAAGTTACTAAATCTAGTAAGTGACTATTCAAAAGATTCAGAATATAAACTAAATTCAAAAAATCAATATATTTCTATATACAAGAAACAAATAATTGGAAATTATTTTAAATGACATATTTTCAATAACATAGCATACATATGAAGAAATAAGCAAAAAGCATAAAAGATACTCACATTGTACACTAAAAAATATTGCTGACAGAGACTGAACTAGACTCACAAGATATTTACCATACTAATGAGCAACTAAATAGTTAATAAATTAATTCTTACAAACTGGTCTACACTTTCACACCACTCAAAATCTCAGAAAATCTTTATTGTACAAAATGAGTGCAAGGATGTTTTTGAAATATAAAAGAAGTAAAATAGCCAAAACTTGTTTTAGAAAATTGGATGACTTGTGCTAGATAATTATAAGAATCATTACATAACCATAATGATAAAAACAAGGTGCCACTAGAGTAAAATGGAAAAATTAACCAAACAAAACAGTCTAGAGAGAAACTCACATAAATTTTCACAGACTGTTAGTGAAGTCCAAGGGGAACTGGAAAACATTTTCATCAAATTGTTCAGTAATAGTTAAATATCCACACTGAAAAAACCAAAGCTTGACAAGTACAGCAAGCCATATACAAAAACTAAGCTAAGACAATGTCTAATAAGCATAAAACATATTATAAATATTTTTAAAGAAAACAGAATAACAAAAAACAGCAATTTGGAATTATAAGGGTTTTTTAGAAGGCAAAAATCACTATTAAAATAATTTTTCATTACACTCAAGCTTCTGCTTACCAAAACACACTGGCGAGAAAATGAACAGTCCAGAAAACTGTGTGTGAGAGAGAGAGAAACAGAGACAGACATAAGAGAGGCAGGGAGGCTGGTAGTCAGGGAAAGGACTCATATTCAGAATACCTAAAAAAAACTTCTCTAAGCAACATTTCTCTCCAGATATTCAGACCAACTATTCACAAAAAAAGGTATTAAAATGTAGTCAATGAAAAAATAAAAACTAAAATTACAATGAATGTTAATACATACCCACTAGAATGGCAACAATTGAAACAAATATTAAAGAAGATGTGAATCAGGTGGACCTTTGATATATTGCTAGTAGCAAAACTAATTAGTACAGGTACTTTAGAAAATTATCCAATAGTCTCTCTTGTATTTAAATGTTTATGTATCATATGATTCAGCAACTACAGACCTGAGTGTCTACCTTAAAGACATGTATCTCCAGAAAGACCTGTACAAGTATGTTAAGGGCTGCTTTATTAAGAACAAAACTTTTGACATAATTCTCTTAGTCATTCTTTTTATGTATAAATGACTGATTCCACAGCATTCTGTTGTAACAATACAAAACGAACTATGAAAAGTCTAACTATATTACAGTATAATAAATAATTTAAAAACGTAAACAATGCAATATTACTTAGCAATTAAAACTGTGTACCATGAATAAATCTCAAAAATATTACTTTGATCAAAGGACGATACAAGAGTATACATTGCATAATTCCACTTATATGAAGTCTTTAAACTTGCAAAACCAACACATGGTGATAGAAATCAGAATATTGGTTATTATGGACAGCACATGACAAAAAGAGAACGGGATAACTCTGTAGGGTAGGGTTATATTTTATATACTGATAGGAGTGTGAATTGCACAGAGTATACATTTGGCAAAATTCGCAGACGTGCACAATGAAGATCTGTGCACTTTACTGGAGATAATTATTCCTCCGTTTTGTTGTTGTTGCTGTTGTTTTTCCAGAGTTGGTTTTAATTTCAAAAAACAGGCGGAGGTCTCTTCCCAAATCAGGAAAGAAACAGCCTACACTGTGACCCTAGAGGATTCAGTCCAGCGTGGGGCCTGGCCCAGTCACCTTCCAGCCACCAGCTCCTGCCATTCCATCACTAGGGGCCAGTCCCAGACTCCTCCACGGCCCCTCCACAAGAGAACGGATGTGAAGTTGCCCAGGACTGGATTCTGTCTCTACAAGTGACCAAGCCCCTAGGAGAGCCAGCTGTGTCCTTCCAAGAAGGCCTGGTCCCCCCACCAGGCTCAGTTCAGATGCCAGACAATCATCCCAACCCTTGGGGTCAGCGGCCTGACTCCAGTGGCTGCTGCAGTGCCTGCGTGCCCACCAGCACATCCATGAGGTAGTCAGCTTGGCCTCATCCAACTCGGAAGCTCCCTCTTTGCCTGGCCCATTCTCAGGGAGACGCTTGGGGCCCTCCAAGGCTGACACCCAAAGTTCACTGTCATACATGGTGGTGTCAATGTCCTCAAACAGGCCTCAAGCCCATTATCCAGCAGACAGCCAGTGGCTGGGCCCAGCAGGTCCAAGGCATCCAGGCTGGATGGGGCTCCCCCAGTTGTGCGGCCTGGTGGGCCCTCATCCACCAGGGCTTGAGGGGCCTGGCTCAGGCCCTCAATCTGGCTGAGGTCCTCTAGGAGGCTGGCCATGGAGTATGCCTCCCTTTTTTAAAAATACACCGAGATACAGTTTCTCACCTGCCAATTCCGAAAAATTCACATGTGACAACATTTAGTGGATGTGGCTATAGAGAAACAAGCACATTCCATGCTTTGATGAGATGTAAAATTATACAACTCCTAGGCAATATGGCAAATTTGAACCATCTGGTAAAATTACAATGTACTTGTTCTTTGATCCAGCATTTTCTCTCCAGGCATTCTATACCAAATATACACAGGGGAAGGTATGAAAATATTTGTATTCAAGACTATTCATTGAAGCACTGTTTGTAATAGCAGAACAACAAAAATACTAAAATATCCATCAACAAGGGGCTGGTTGAATAAACCGGGGTGCAGACATATAGATATATATTTTTTTTTCTTATGGAAACATTGTTACATGCAGGATAGAAGGTAGGATAGAAAAGGTACATGTAGGATGGAATAAGTACATGTAAATTGCTACCAGAATTGCTATCATCATTGCCAAAAGGAAACAGTGATGGGGAGATATAAACAGATAAATAGAATATTTAGTAACCCAACAGAAAAATTGGAAAATTTTAAAATGATTACCAAGAGAAGAAACAGAGTCAAAAGAATGGGCACACACATTTCTCTCAATACATGTATCTTAGCCTAAATTTATTTTCAAACACTATAAACAATCCATACAATCATAAAAGAAAATGAAATAAAATTAATTTTTTAAAATTCCTAACAAGCAACTGTAAAATAAATGCGCTTAATTGTATGTAACCAGTTGGTGAAATAACCACAGAGAAAATATCAAGTAGCACGAAATCACAATAATTTAACTAAACACTCCTAGCAAGACACAGTCCAGGACAGAAAGAATTGTAAACAACATATATAAATGAAATCTAAGAAATCATATTATTACTATGAAATAGTGTATTATAGAATAAAGTAAACAAATAATTGCACTAGTGTTGAGAGTTGGAATTTTTTAGTTAGAAGAGACATAGATAGTAAGATTTATGAGTTTAAAACCCTATAATACTGCATCTGAATCAAAAGTATCAGCAAGAACTCAGTGTTACCTTTCAAAAATAAAATTGGTATTTCCTATTTTCATCTACTGAAAAGACTCAGAAGCAATAACCAACTCAGCAACAATAAGTATCCTAGTAACTGTATTTTTCTGTCTAAATCACATGTCCCACAAAAAAACATGGTTCCTTGAAAAAACGTGTACTTCCAGATCTAGAGCAAAAAAACATACAAAATGAACTCAGAAGATTTTATTATTTAAAAAAAAAATGAAGCTACTGCATATCTGGTACAAAGAACTCAGCCAACTTGAAGATGCTGCTATTAGCCAAGAAAGGATAATTTTATACTGCTATCCACAAATTCGTCAATAAAAAAATAAAAATCCTTGTTCAGTACTGAGGAATGCTAGTGAACTCAGAAAATAAGTACTAATAAATCATTTCTTAAATTGGAATATAAAGGAAAGGAATCGCAAATTAACCCTTCCTTTTCTGTACAAACTAATCCTGAAGTTTATGAACTAAATGACAAAGCAACAGTGCTCTTCATAAAAGTATTCTAGCTAAAATTGAATGCTAGATTTAGAAAATCACTATTTTACAGTGCCCAAGTAACTAATGAATGTGGGAAAAGATCAGCTGCTAACATCACTAAAAATCAGCATTATAAAAAAATAAATTAAAATATCACCAAATATTATGACCCTCTTAACAGAAGCACAAACCACTAGTGAACTATTATTTTAAATAATAGAAGTTGAATCTAATTATGACTTCAAAATTAACAAATCATAGGTGATGGTGGGGACAGAGAAACATATTGGATACAAAAACATAACATACAAACCATGGAACCTCTACAAGTTTAATGATTAAGTTTCTTTCAGAAATACATTAAGAAAAAATATATTGAGATAATCTATAAGAATTAGAGCCAAATTAATATACTGTAATATGCAGGCCTTATTTGGAACTAGTTTGAACAATCAATTTGAAAAAATATGAGAAACTCAGAGAAATTTCACCATTTACATTTGATGACACTGAAGAAATATGATGCTAGAGTTATGGTAAAGAAAGCCCTCATCAATTCAGAAATACATCCTAAAATACTTACATATGAACTTAAGCTATATCTGAAATTTTCATCAAAATGGCATGTGTAAGAGAGTGTACATAGAGATCGACAACAAGGTTAGGTGTGTGTTAATAATCACACGAGTCACATTATTTTCCTCTTTTCTTTTTTAAAAAATGCTCTAATATTAGAGATTTAGGAACTGCTAAGAATTTTTTTATTCATTTAATCTATGCATTTTTTTCCTTTGAAAAGCCCACCTAAAAGGACAAGCATTTACAAGGAGAAGACAGGTATTCCCAACCCAGGGAACAATGCTTACAGAAAGCCACACACAACACGATGTAGCAAGGGAAATTACATGTGTGACCAAGGCCGGATGGGGACACAGGAGAGCAGAAGCAAAGGTGCACAGGGAATGTGACAGCCTGGATTCTGGTGAGTCATCTGGCTGAACAGAGGCCTGTATTCTGTGGATAAACATCACCCACAGGAATAAAATGCAGGCTGAGTGTATAATATCAGTTTATTTTATGTAAAGATATATGTGTAACAGTGAAATGAAACACTTTTTGATTAACCCCATAAATTCAAAATATTATCAAATAAGTAATAAATATAAAATGGTTAATGGGATGGTTTGCTATTTTTGGTGTTAAATTTTCACAATTGAATGCATATTTTGGACTTACAGCACATTTCAAATCATAGTCTCTCAAACTCTCCTTGGCCACATGGGGCCTAGGGCCACCCTACAGCAGAGCACAGTTATAGATCTTTGTGATTTGAGAAGTTTCAGAATCTACCTGCTTTTCACTCTCTCAGTTACCAAATGTATCCCCCGTGACTTTAACTACTAACTGTAAAATAAATGCGCTTAATTGTATGTAACCAGTTGGTGAAATAACCACAGAGAAAATATCAAGTAGCACGAAATCACAATAATTTAACTAAACACTCCTAGCAAGACACAGTCCAGGACAGAAAGAATTGTAAACAACATATATAAATGAAATCTAAGAAATCATATTATTACTATGAAATAGTGTATTATAGAATAAAGTAAACAAATAATTGCACTAGTGTTGAGAGTTGGAATTTTTTAGTTAGAAGAGACATAGATAGTAAGATTTATGAGTTTAAAACCCTATAATACTGCATCTGAATCAAAAGTATCAGCAAGAACTCAGTGTTACCTTTCAAAAATAAAATTGGTATTTCCTATTTTCATCTACTGAAAAGACTCAGAAGCAATAACCAACTCAGCAACAATAAGTATCCTAGTAACTGTATTTTTCTGTCTAAATCACATGTCCCACAAAAAACCATGGTTCCTTGAAAAAACGTGTACTTTCAGATCTAGAGCAAAAAAACATACAAAATGAACTCAGAAGATTTTATTATTTAAAAAAAATGAAGCTACTGCATATCTGGTACAAAGAACTCAGCCAACTTGAAGATGCTGCTATTAGCCAAGAAAGGATAATTTTATATTGCTATCCACAAATTCGTCAATAAAAAATAAAAATCCTTGTTCAGTACTGAGGAATGCTAGTGAACTCAGAAAATAAGCACTAATAAATCATTTCTTAAATTGGAATATAAAGGAAAGGAATCGCAAATTAACCCTTCCTTTTCTGTACAAACTAATCCTGAAGTTTATGAACTAAATGACAAAGCAACAGTGCTCTTCATAAAAGTATTCTAGCTAAAATTGAATGCTAGATTTAGAAAATCACTATTTTACAGTGCCCAAGTAACTAATGAATGTGGGAAAAGATCAGCTGCTAACATCACTAAAAATCAGCATTATAAAAAAATAAATTAAAATATCACCAAATATTATGACCCTCTTAACAGAAGCACAAACCACTAGTGAACTATTATTTTAAATAATAGAAGTTGAATCTAATTATGACTTCAAAATTAACAAATCATAGGTGATGGTGGGGACAGAGAAACATATTGGATACAAAAACATAACATACAAACCATGGAACCTCTACAAGTTTAATGATTAAGTTTCTTTCAGAAATACATTAAGAAAAAATATATTGAGATAATCTATAAGAATTAGAGCCAAATTAATATACTGTAATATGCAGGCCTTATTTGGAACTAGTTTGAACAATCAATTTGAAAAAATATGAGAAACTCAGAGAAATTTCACCATTTACATTTGATGACACTGAAGAAATATGATGCTAGAGTTATGGTAAAGAAAGCCCTCATCAATTCAGAAATACATCCTAAAATACTTACATATGAACTTAAGCTATATCTGAAATTTTCATCAAAATGGCATGTGTAAGAGAGTGTACATAGAGATCGACAACAAGGTTAGGTGTGTGTTAATAATCACACGAGTCACATTATTTTCCTCTTTTCTTTTTTAAAAAATGCTCTAATATTAGAGATTTAGGAACTGCTAAGAATTTTTTTATTCATTTAATCTATGCATTTTTTTCCTTTGAAAAGCCCACCTAAAAGGACAAGCATTTACAAGGAGAAGACAGGTATTCCCAACCCAGGGAGCAATGCTTACAGAAAGCCACACACAACACGATGTAGAAAGGGAAATTACATGTGTGACCAAGGCCGGATGGGGACACAGGAGAGCAGAAGCGAAGGTGCACAGGGAATGTGACAGCCTGGATTCTGGTGAGTCATCTGGCTGAACAGAGGCCTGTATTCTGTGGATAAACATCACCCACAGGAATAAAATGCAGGCTGAGTGTATAATATCAGTTTATTTTATGTAAAGATATATGTGTAACAGTGAAATGAAACACTTTTTGATTAACCCCATAAATTCAAAATATTATCAAATAAGTAATAAATATAAAATGGTTAATGGGATGGTTTGCTATTTTTGGTGTTAAATTTTCACAATTGAATGCATATTTTGGACTTACAGCACATTTCAAATCATAGTCTCTCAAACTCTCCTTGGCCACATGTGGCCTAGGGCCACCCTACAGCAGAGCACAGTTATAGATCTTTGTGATTTGAGAAGTTTCAGAATCTACCTGCTTTTCACTCTCTCAGTTACCAAATGTATCCCCCGTGACTTTAACTACCGTGGTTATCCAATCCAGCTTTTTCCTGACCCCAAGACCATGTGTTCAACCATCTACTGTATCTTAGAAAGTTTATTACCTGTCTACTGCACGTTTCCCCTAACAGGAATCTATTATCCTGTTCCCCTCTCCCTCTCTTTAGTCCTCCCCTCCTCATTTAATCAACGAAAAATGTGGCTAAATCTACTTCAAACTCTTTCAAGCACTCTACAACTCCTGAGGACTAAGTATTTTTCAAATCAAGATTAACACTACTGCAAATGACTCCCCATCTTCTCCTCTGCCGTCATTTCATTCCCATCCCAATACATCCCCTATAGGAAGAAATGCATTCATGAATTAAAAAATAATAACATACATACATAACAAAACCTGACCTTTCTCCTTAAACATTTTCCTTTGGTCCACAGTCTAATATTGTCTCTGAAGAAGGTTTTCGTGTTCTTAACCGATGTAATTCCCGCTTTACACAAGTGGATATGATGCTATTTGCTTATAAGGAAAGAAAAAGTATATAACTAATTATGTCTAAAATCTAGGATAAAAAGTTAATAACATTAGCAAATGCTGAAATGTAGGTATAAATTCACCAGCTTCTTAAGATTAAGGCATCTATCCCCCTTCATAAGAGCCAGCTTTAAGCACTAACTCCTTCAATCCTTCATGTTTAGCCTCAGGAAATTGGTTGATTAGAATCCTATTACTTAACACATCAGCAAATAAAGAGCACACATCTGCCAGGGATGGGAGGGCTCCTGGAAGTTATTGCAGTCTCGTTGGGTAAACAGACTTGAATGGCTCTGGATGAAATACAGGCCCAAGGGAGAGGGAGGGCAGGGTTTATACCTCTCCAGCACACCTGGAAGCCAACAGGGTACCAGGACTGAAACATGCGACAGAAACCAGCTGCCTCATTCTGTTTCATTGAGACTGCCAACTGAGATACATTATTTGACACTGCTATGCACAGCCAAATCATTCATCAAGCTGTTTAAAGCTCAATACACCACCTGTCCGTGCACCAGATTCATATAAAAAAAAAATAAAATGAAACTTTTCTCAGCCCCATGAAAAAAGAGAAGATACTTCTTTTAGAGAGAACAAAAGTTATGGTTTGACACTGCTATGCACAGCCAAATCATTCATCAAGCTGTTTAAAGCTCAATACACCACCTGTCCATGCACCAGATTCATATAAAAAAAATAAAATGAAACTTTTCTCAGCCCCATGAAGAAAGAGAAGATACTTCTTTTAGAGAGAACAAAAGTTATGGCATCCTTTGCAGACCAAGTATGCCACAATACCTGAAATCATAGATGAAAAAGAAAAAGGATGAAGAAAGCAAAGCATGTCACACAGCTTGTCAGGATGGTGGCAAAAGATACAGCTAAAGTGGGGTCATGCAACGTATCACCGAGTAAGAAATAAAATCTATTTTCTGGCAGCTTCAAGTTTTTAAAGACATTTTCTATTATTGAAGTGTAACATTTTGTACCTTTATTATTCGTCTCACTAGAAGCAGGCCAAAGTAGAACTAACTCATCTTCAGATTATTTTCCTTCTATCTATCTAAAATCTTTTTTTCACAGTAATTGCATCTTTAAACACTTAATTCTCTTGAACTTCCTTCACATTCGGGATGTCTGGGGACAGGGTTATTTTTAATTCTCATAGCTTCTCCTCCCAGCTGAACTCCGGGGGAAAAAATAAATAGTTTTATGAAAGTCTGTCAAACAAGATTCAGGGGGAAAAAAAAGAAAATTGGGGCTAATTTGGTTCATTCAGTATCACTTTTTCTTTTCTTGGAGTAAGCTACAAATATCTTTGTAAACAAGTCACTGAAGGCTCTCATGACACTCGACAACTGACTGGGTGAAAAGATTTTGGAAATCCTCAGATGAACTTAGGGACAGGGCTGTGCTGAGAGTTTTCATGTTAAGAGCAGCAGAATGAGACAGATTAAAGACATTCTGAATATACACAGAGAAGTTAACATATCCTTTTGCTTTGGAACAGGGACCTAAAACAACTGATATAAATGTATCAACTCAGAAATGTCAAAAGCATAATGTTGGCTAAAAAGTCAAGGTATGCACCGACATGTAAAAGGACAGCTTTACTCACATAAATATGAAAGACACAGAGCAGGGAAACACTGTCATTACATGGCGAAACGGGGCATCCAGAAATCCCAGAGAATGACTTTATTTGATGCGGCTGTGAAAGGAAAATGTTCACTACAATTTCCAAAAGGCTGTGAAGAGGAGTGAAGGAGAGTGTGAGAGAAATTTAGGGTGTGGACTCTGAGGACTAGAAGAGGGACCAGCTGTGAAGAACATGCCGAGCCTCCAAGACAGTGCAGGCTGAATGAAGGACCAAGCTGAGAGGATAGGTTTGCTACAACAAAAAAGACGATCATATCCTCCCCTCAGTTCACTAAAGCTAAACTGTTGCGAATCTGGCCCTGACTCACAGGGTCAAGACAAGTAGCATCTCATATTTTTATGTATATCTGATAAAACTGTAAGTTTTTAAAAAAAAGATTTAGCTCCTTCATTCATATCGAAGTGCACTGTACTTTGGATGTTTGGATTTTTAAGACCACATAGCACCAATATCTGCTTCTCATTCAGTCTGAGGAAACAATATGGTTGTACTTACGATATTGCTGACACTTGACTTCAGAAAAGGATACTCTCCACCAGTGTCCACTTAGGCCAAGGGTTTGACACAGTGTGTCCTTTCTTTGAAAATGGAGACGAGTAGTAATGGTAAACCAAGTATTGTTAAATATCAACTGATGACAAGGCTCCAATAGGCCCACAAGAATATTTTTTACTAAAATATTCCAGTGACAAATAATGTCTCAAGATATCAATCTCAGCCAATTTTCCATGAACACAATTGAAGACAAAACAAGAACACTTCCACATTATGGCCAAGGAGATTAAAACAAAGGCACTGCAAAGAAAACACTTCTCATGCTGCCTCTCTTTGTTAAAGTGTAGTTGCTTCTTTTACCAGTGGTAACTATAACCCTCCTTCTTTCCTCTGACATCCTACACAAAAACATATTTTACCCAAAATATAACCAATATAAAAATGAATGAATGATTAAAACCATCACGGAATTGCCCTTTTTTAATAAGAAGTCCAAAAGGGACCTGCACCTGTCTCAACTCTTTCCTTAAATCACCAGGCGGTTGTGACCATTGTGTGTCACCTCCCTTGCTGTTTCAGTGACCAATTAACTTCTTGGGGATGCAAAAGGTTTATTTCTGAGGCAAACAATATGACACCACATAAATCCTCTCCCTCCACAGGGGTAATGCATGGGCACACAGCCATGTGGAGGTTTCCTTTATTCCTCAAGGAAGAGATACCATATAAAATTGTGCATATAATATGCATCATACAGTTGAATGGACAAAGAGTAGCCCAGGAGACCCAAGGCTGCTGTCTTCGGAAAGCTGAGCTTGCAAGGTTGGTCCTTACCGCCATTTTAGAGCATGGATTCTCGAACATTCCCTAACTGATAAAACTGGTTTGCTGTTTGTCTAAACTGTACCCACCATGGTTGCTGGGGAACAGATGCCTTCCTTCTGAGATTCTTGAATTCTGGTATGCACTAGGACTTGACCAGCTTCCAGCTGAAAGCTAGGAACTAAGGGCTTCCCTGGGAAGAAACAATGAACATGCACAGCTGCCACTATTATTGATGGAAAGAGGATGTGTTCAGTGTGACCTCCAACAGGAGAGAATGAGCAGGGGAAGTCAGCACGTGGACTCCTTAAGACCCTGTGTCTTTTTCCACTGCTGACCCAGTCCTGCATTCTATTGTATCACTGTCATAGATTTTAGCCCTAGCTACAATTGTCTGCTAAGTTCTGCAAGTGCAAACTTATAGAAAATGACTGCATGGGATGAGTGTAGGTGGCCCAGGCAAAACTTGGATCTAATGATCTTGAATAAACAGCAATTGTGACAAATAGTCCAAATGATCCACTCTTAAAAGAGCAATGTAACTCAGCATCTATTAATAAAGCAGAAAATCATAGATATTTTGTAGATTTATTAGGGAGTTATTACAAATAACCAAACCTTGCCTGTTCTTTCTTGAATTTTTCACACAATTTTTATCTAAAGACAAGAAATCAAGTAATAATGACTACTGTGAGTTCTTTGTGACAATAGTTAAATATGAAAAAGCCCGCGCAAGGAGTTCTTTCCCAGAAGAAGGTGTAGCAGAACACGATGAACAAAATCTGTGACTTTCGTCAATTTTTGAAAGCAAATAAAAGATGCACATGAGTAAGAAATTGAAATGTGTCACAAGATGTAAAAAAAAAAAATACATTTTAAAGAAATTACTGACTTGAACAGCCTTTTATCCCTTCCAGGTAGTGTGGGCTTGGAAAAAAAAAAAAAAAAAAAAAAAAAAAAAACACTTTTGTTTAATTCAGAGAGAGGCACACAGAAGACAGCACATTAAAGGATGAATCATACAGCTGTACCATTTGAGAGATAATGTAAGACGCCAAAGAAATGGAATGAAAAGGTGGCGTACGTACACCTCCCCAGTTCTGTTCAGTATTTGAAACTCTTGAGTTTCTTGACACACTGCTAACATTTTAGTTAACTTTCACATTTAAGCAACATCTAAATATTGATAAATTCTTGCCTTGATAAATTTAATTTTTACCAAAAATTTTATTCAAATCATAAATGTAAAAAGCATCTTTTGAAGATAGCAGTAATTATATGATAACCAAAGCAATTGATGATTACTTGGTTAGAAACATTTTGGGGGGTTGGACTTTGATTTATGGTAATGAGAAATGCACATAAAGCTAGATTTTGGCTGTACATGAGCCCTTCACATAGCTTCTTCTAACCAGAGAGAAGACTTTGATTGAATGCCTACATCTCACCAAAATTCACTGGCTAAAATCTTACACCCAATGTGATAGTATCTCTTTTACAGGCCTCCAGGAGGTCATTAAGTCCCAAGGGCAGAGGTCTTATGAGTGAGCTGAAGGCACTCATAGTAGGGGCCCCAGAGAGCTCCCCAGCCCCTTCTGACACAAGAGGACACAGCGATAAGATGCCACCTGTGAACCAGAAAGCAGGCCTTTACAGGACACCAAATCTGTCTGTACCTTCAGCTTTAACGTCCCATTCTTTGTAACTGTGAGAAACAAATTTCTCCTATTTATGAGCCACCAGGCTATGGTAGCTTGTAATAGGAGCCTGAACAGAGTCAGGCACCAGACATCTTCCACAAAATTGTTCAGTATGCAGGAAGACAATATTATCTCCAGGTTTGTGATTGTCTGCCTGGGAAGAGACATTATACTACAGAATGGATCTTGATAAAATGGATGTTTTCAGCAAAATATAACCACACTTCTTATTGTAATGATTGGAAAAGCAGCAGTTTTCACTCTAGTGATCAGAGAGAAAAAGGCTTCAAGTCTTTTAAAATATGTTAAAGTATTGGATCTACAAGCTGAGATAATACAAGCCCACTTCAGTGTGGTGGTAGAGTCATCAACACATTAAACGGTGATTACCTCTCAGGTACTTCCATCAGTGAAGTGATATCTGCTTCTTCAGAAACTACTCGGGAACACTTAATACTGAATAGTGAATATTACAGCCAACAAAACATTAAGTTCTTTTCTTCCACCAGAACGAGTACTCACTTTAACTTGAGAGGAGAATTATGATTGAACAGCATGTCCAACAGTTTTCTCAGAGCCAAAATGAATTCATAGAAACAGTCTCAATATTGCAACTCTACTTCTCTGTTATTCCTTAGTAATCATAATCGATTTCTAGTTTCAATCATCAAATTTGAAAGAAAGAGACAATTCTTTAGGTACCTCTCAAAGTAATGTAGAACCAAGCTCAATAAACACAAATTGAAAAAGAGCCATAAATAAATGTTAGTGTTTGTAGGTAGGATGAGATGGGATAATGCATTTCTTAGTAGACTCTTAAAAGCAGCTCATATGACTCATACTTACACAACTTAAATGACTTGTGAAACTGTAGAATGTATTATCCTATCTCCACTTGCATGCCAATATTGTGATCATAAAATAGTCTAAGTAACAATAGACAATGAAAATGTAAAACTAAATCTTACAAATATAAGATTTATTGCCATATAATCATTAATTTAGTTACTGCTTATTGATCTGTATAGTCACTAATAAAGAATGGTTTATAGCCAGATGTGGTGGCACACTCCTGTAATTCCAGCACTTGGGAGGCTGAGGTAGGAGGATCACTGTGAGTTCGAGACCAGCCTGCACTACATAGTGAGTTCCAGGTCAGCCTCAACTACAAATTGAGACCATGTCTCAAAAAGCAAACAAAAAAATGGTTTATGAAATGAATTAAAATAACAAATGAAGGTGAGGGCACTGCTCTTCTTCTACCCTATCACGAGATTATCAAAGTATGTGATAGTTTCATGTCAAAAGAACTTTCAAATAAGAATGTCAAAATCAGAATTGTGATAAGTTCACTAACAAATAAGTTATAGCTGTCAGAGTTATGACATGAAATAAATGGACTGATTATAAGGAAGTTTTACCTTTTAGGATTCTAGTTTATTTTTAAAATTTCAACCAAAGTAAACTATCAAGTTTTTAAGTGTCAACTTTTGTAGTTACATTTTTAAATATTGAAAAGTATGAAATGTATCAAAATATTTAAAATACTAAAGTTAAATTGCATTTTTTAAAACAATGAAATGATTTTGTCCTTTTTCTTAAGTTCTCCACATTGTCAACATTTTTTTCTCACATAACATATGGCCACTTTGTAGCTGAGAGTTGTCAGGGAAAACAGATGTCCATCAGTAGACATTTAAAATATTTCAATAGGAGAACCAAGAAAGATGTGTCATGTAAAGGTACAAGATCCCAATGATGAATAAAATTGTATTTTAAACTTAAAATGTACCAATAAAGAAAAAAATAAATAAAATAAAATATTTCAATAGGAGAATTAGTAATTAGAGTAACACTTTATTATAATTTTATAGTAACTACTGCTATATCACTCCCCAATTGCTTTCTTCAATAAGAAAAAAATCTGCCTTTTCCCTAAAAAAGAATGCTTACTTTATACATATCCATAATGCTTAATAGTTCATATGTATATATCCATAGTACTTATTAGTTTATAAGAAAATCCAGATTTGCTTATTTTCACAATTAATAAGCATTATGCTATGAACTGAGAGATTAAGATAAAATATTCTAAATGGTCTAGAAGTTTCAATCTACTAGAATAAATATATGTCATCAAAAATAGCAACACAATATAGAATAAAAATAAAGAGACTTTGAGAAAGTACTAGAAGAGGCTATAAAACTTCAAAATATACCAAGGATCTATTTTAGAAACAGTGTCATTAACTTATTAGAAGTTTTACTAGAAGTTTTTTGAAAAAATATGAAAAGAGAAGAAGTGAGACATTACAGATCTTCAGAAAATATTTAATAACACTGTTGGGTTACATGCAGAACAAATGGAAGGAATCACTATAAGGAAAATATGGAAAGATAGGTCTTGTTTTCCAGAATGAAAGATTTAGACACAACACTGTAAACAATGGGGACTGATTAAATAAAAGTAGGATATGATCCATACATTGGGGGATATAGGGGGCTTCTGAGAGAGGGTCTCAGGAAAGCTACCCTGAAACAATGACTAGACTAAGCTAGGAGGAAAGATTAATACTTTAAAACCACCCATACAGGAGTTGTAAACATTATTACTTTGTATTTGTATCTTCAAAGAACTTTGGAAATATCTATACCCATTAAAGGAAGGAATATGAATAAACTGAGCCATTAAAAGACAAAATTGTTTAGAAAAGGTACTTATTCAACTAAGAAAGACAGCAGATTAGAATCTAGTGTTTTCCCAGAGCTACATTTTAGATCATATGCTAACTCTTCAGGCACTTATCTGCTATAAAATCTACTCTCTCAAATTAACTTACATGAAAATGCTTTATTGAGTTTGGTTGGGGGAGTGTACTTTACAAGATATATCTTAACATCTGGTTTAAATTCTCAGAAATTTTCTTAATTATAGCACATTATAAGGCACTATATCCTCAAAATTAATTGATTTTTTCTCTTTGGAAATTTTAATTTTCTCAATAGAGTTTTTGCTAAATGCTCCTTCTTGCTCAATTATTCTTGACATATGTCTCCTATTTTGTATTCATTCTACAGGATGAGAACGCTGCTCTTGCTTTTTAGTATGGTAATGATCTTGGCAATACTGATTTTCTGATGCTGCTCTTTTCACAATATTGGTGAAGTTTTGTGCTGCTACCACAGCAGAACCACTGATCAACATCTGTCTTTTGCTGTTGTCATTAATACCCTAATCCTCTTATTACCTGTAGGGAGAGTTTGGGTATCTAGGGCATCACTGCTGGGTTAGATGGCGCTTAAGTCATCCTATACCTTTCAAATAAACATAATTATTAAAGAATAACATACTTAACTCTAGCCTACTATGAAGCAGACCCAATACTCCCGTCTCATGTGGTATAAACTGAAGAGAACAACAGTGGAAAAGAAAATGAGGCGGGTAAGAAAGAAACCACAGGGAAGCACCGCAAGCCAAATGGACAGCAGCTTCCCAAGTAAACAGATCAGGCTGATTGATGTCATCTGAAGTGTAAAGGTCAACTCGCTTGCTTGTATTTGCTTTATTATTTACAAGGAAATGTAAGAGGTGTGACTGAAATATATAGTATTAATAGTATTTAAAGGTATAACGTTCATTCCAGGAAAAAACACTGGCATGAAGCCCCGTCCAAATATTCCGCGGCCCTTCAGACAGGCTCATCCGTCATCCCTGCCCCTTTCTGGAGCAGTTCTGGAAGTCCTCCTTCATGGTACCCTTACAAAGAGTGATCCTAAGTGTAGTGACATAGCTGTGCATTTGTGTATTTCTTCTTTTGGCGATTTCCGTCTTGCCTTTATCTGAAGCCACGTTACTGTGCACAAATTTATCATTGATAAACGATCCTGGAGAACTTTGTTATTCCTCATGATGACATATATTCATAACCAGAGTCGTGTTTCCTACCCGAAAGCAACACCCAAGGCTGACCTCACCCACTCCTTACCTCACTGTATTTTTCGACCTCCTCCTGGCTGAGAAATACAATGGGACAGCCACAACTCAAGGGAGGAAAGGTTTAGCGCAGCTCTTGGCGTGGAGGCATTCAGTCCATACTCCGCTGGTTCCCAGGCAAGAACACCAGGGCGAAAGGCCTGGCTGAGCTAAACTGCTTCGCCCGTGACAGTAGGGAAGCGGGGGGGGGGGGGGG
>NW_022900938.1:13418401-13428822 GCF_012274545.1 Fukomys damarensis
GGGGGGGGGGGGGGGGGGGGGACAGGAACAGGAGGAACCAGTGAGAACTGCGCCCCGCCCGAGGCCACGCCTCTGTGGCCCGCAGGACGCAGCCAGCAGCGCTCTCCGCTAATCTGCTAGGCACTCTTCAATCCGGGGAGGCTGACACAGCAGGACCAAGGGTCACACCCACCACGGCTAAAGGACACACTTTTTTCAGTTTTTTTATTAAATTATTTTAGTTGTACATATTTGCAGCTGATGTGATGTTCAGTTGTCTTGGGAATGGTTACCTGTACCCAGTACAGCCTGTTTCTTTTTCTTCTAATCCTCTTCCCCGTCCCTCCTCCCTCCCCGCTTCCAGTTCCCCTGTCCCGTTTTTCATTCCTGTTGTATTATTCGTCTGAGCTCCTGTTACAGCATATAATGCTTACATGAATCGAGGTTATTAGTTCCTGTACCCGGCCCATCTTTGTTTTCTTATTTCCCCCTCCCTTTCTCCTCAATTCTCGCCCTTGTTCCCTTGGACCATTTCCCTATTCCAAGAGCTTCATCCCCTTGAGCCTTTCTATCCATCCTTTACCTGTATGTAATGGAATACTACTAGGCTATAAAGAATAAGAAATTTGAGGCATTTATAGGAAAATGGATGTACCTGGAAGATACAATGCTGAGTGAAATAAACCAGACACACATTTAAATACTGTATCATATCTTTTGAGTGCAGCAAAGTATAAAGATACAAACATTTTTTTTAAAAATCACTCAACTGCAGTGTTTTTGAGGGGAAATATATATATTTTGCATAGGACTTTTAGATTTTTTCAGAATTGAAACAAACAATGAATTTCAAAGGACATTGTTTTTGAGGGGAAATATATATATTTTGCATAGGACTTTTAGATTTTTTCAGAATTGAAACAATGAATTTCAAAGGACGGTTAAAATTTAAGCTTAATAATTGGGTGATTTTCTTTAAACTTTTTTACTTGAGATGAATTAGCTGAAAAATATTCAAAAACAATGATATCATGTGTATTTTAAGTTTTCCATTCTACTAAAAGAAAAGAACTAGTATAATATTCTAGGACTTTCTAATCAGCACTTGCAGATTCAATACCTTTTCATAGAGAAAGGAAACAAATGTTTTCTTTAATGATGGATAATCTCACTGGAAATTTGTAAGATTTTTAATTCATGAAGTATCAGAATACTTTAATACAGGTATTAATTAGTAAGAAGGAAAAGACATACTAGACTACTATATACAATTAAGAATATAATTCTTAGTGATCCTGCGCCTGAGCCTGTCTTGCCCCTGATGTTACTAAAGTGCTCACAAGAGTCCAGCAGTCCAGAGATGTGCAGGGCATCCTTCCGGGCTGCTGAACCCTGTACCTTCCCCATGGATCACATTTAGGGAAACACGTGTTCGAAACAGGGCAGCTGCAGCCCGGTGACGCAGTGGGTTCAAACGCTGCCTCAATTTCTGGAACCAGAGTCTACTGATAGGAGGAGCGTATTTGGCTTGGGAGCTTTTCATTACAGAAGGTATCATGACCATTTTGGGCCTCCTATTACAATTCAAACAGCTTAGATTACAAACAGATCATTACAGAGTTATCAGTGTGGAGAACTCAATTTGTAAGTTTTACTAGAAAATTACAAAACGGAAGCTCTTTAGTGTTTAACATTTTAAAACTTTTACTATAACAGCTTAAAATATAAAAAGACAGCATTATTTAATAAATATTATGAGCACAGTGTCACAGAGGTGAAAGGTTAATGAAAACATTGTCCAGTAAAACCTATACAAAGACTAATAATAAAGCATAGCTTAGTTAATAAGACTGACCTACCTAATGCAATTTTAAAAAGGAAACCTCTAGAGTATCAAACTCTTACCATTTGTAAACTCGTGCCAGGGCTGCAGTGTGTTCTCAGAAAAGAAGCTCAGAACATGGCATGCTCCTCTGTCCTGCCACCCCAGAATATGGACTGAAACCTCTATAAATCATGAACCAACATAACTCTTTCCTTGTTAAATCGTGGGTGTCTAAACTGTAGGTTCAAGAATTGCATCTCAACAACAAAGAAAGTGACTAAGACAATCAGGGAACTGATCAAACTTCCAAACAGTAATATTATGAGATAGGTTATATAGGAGATTATATATATATATATGAAGATATATTATATAGGCTAAGGTTAGGAAGAAGCCAAAGGATTAATATTCTGCAGCAATGTTTTCTCCTACATAGGCTAAGCGGACCAAAAAAAAAACCACAAGAGAAGTTAGGCTTCCTCACGTGACACCACCTCTTTCGTAGACTCGCTCTGTCTCATACCATACTCTCTTAATTACCCAACATTTCCATTGGACCCATTCATCGAGAGATACCCTTCGATAGGGAGAGAGAATGTCTTTTTCTGGTTTATACAAATCACATTTTGCCTCCTTACTGTAAAATTTCCCATGCCATAAAACATTCCCTTCCAACCAACTGTTCTGTTCCATTTTCCCAAGACTTCAGTGTGGAGCAGCTAATCTTTAAAAAACAATATACTGCAACTCAAGGGTAAATGCATATTTACACAGTGACATGCAGATATTCACATGTCAACCCAAAGGAGTGAATATAGTATGATGTAATTTCAGATATAGAAATATGTCTTTGAGGGAAGTCTTTGAGGGCATTTTTCCTGATCCATCAATGCATACAATTGGGACCAACACAAAACCTCATGGAGCTCACAAATCTGGACTTCTTCCTCACATTTTTATGTCTTAAAAGTTATACATCTGTGTGAAATATCTTGCTGAATTCCTGAAGAGTTAGTGATAAAAACACTGTTGCTTTCTGCAAGATGCTATTTCTATCTCTAATTACTCATCCAAGAAAGAAACATCTGTTGTTGCTCATTAACATTTTCTGCTCACTTCCTTATAGCCTTTATAATTTTGAAAGTATCTTGGATTATGTTGTTACATTTTCTAATATTTTTCATAGCAGTGAATAAGACTTGCTAAAAAACCAATCAAAATTGAGCCACAAAATATCCAGAGACAACTAGCAGTGGACTTTTTTTTTTTGCCTCACATCATTATTAATTCTGCTGCATTTTCAAAAAATAGAAATCTAGTCTCTCCTTTAAAGTAGAACATTGGCAAACTTACTACCTTATCATAAATTCTGTAATTTCATTTTTTTAAAGAGAGATAGACTCACATCTATTGGGAAAGGCTACATTACCAATTCTTAATACAGTATGCTACTGTTGGAGAAAATATGTATTAAAGGAAAAGAGAAAAATACTATTTTTTACCATTTTACCCAAATATAATAAGATCACCAATTCTATAAAATACAGTATTAAAAGATACCTCAACTATCACCTGTGAACTGTACCACTGTTTTCTGTTTGCTTGAGGAGCTTCTCTAGTCCTTAGAGATTCAAATTCTCAAAACATTAGTTTGATATTTTTCACTTCCATGGGAAAATTTAGTACATTTACATTGCCTCACATTTAAAATTTCCACATTTTACCCTTAATATGTTTATCTTCTACAATTCCTTTATAGATACTTTTCTCCTAAGTCAAATCCATGAATTTTGGGGGTTAGTTGTCTTCCATTCCATTTCTTTACCTGTTTTCATGATCAATAGTTTTGTTGCAGCAAAGTTTACCTATAGTGAAATGCAAAGGTCATGAACGGTTTGACCAATTTTAAAATGCAGTGTGCACCCATGGAATCACCATTCCAGGGGAAATGCAGGATACTCCCATCATGCCCAAAAGCTGCAGTCAGGCTCTGATCCTGCCACAGGCAATTATCATGCTGACCTCCATCACTATGCATTAGATTGCCCATGCTTACTGTTCCTGTGGATGGAATCATACAATTTAGCTGTGCTCTTCTGGTTGCCTCTATATCCTGAATCAATTCAAAGCATTTACCTTCTGCAGCCACTTTGACTTTGAATAAGGTAGATGAGGACACACACTACTGATTTTCCCAGCCTGCCTCTCCATTGGATGGCAGTAGGCAGCTACATTCATCATATTTTTTTAATCACAACACTTAAAGAGAACCATGAAAGAGACCTTCCAGAACTGCTTTAGAAACTAGCAAAATGATGGGAGAATTGTGTTAGAAGCAAGGGGAAGTATTTTGAGGGAAATTAATGGTAGCGTGTCTTTTACTATAATACACTTTTAAATTGAAATAGTCAACATATATTTTTATCTCCACTTGTAGCTATGTGGTTTCTTGTATTAGTAGTTGAGTTTTTAAATTACTTAATTACATTCCATTGTATGAGTTATAATTATTTACTCATTCTTATATTTGATGAACATTTGAAACATTTCCAACTCAGTACTTTTTAAATAAAAGCACTCTAAATGTCCTTGTTTCACCCGCATGTTAATGCCAAAAACTACTTTTATCTCATTTCCCAATATCCTTTTTTAATGATAAAAATACCGTTTTTATCTTTATTAAATTTATTAGTACATTTTAGGTATACAATACAGTTACATTCATCACTGGGACCTTGTATCTCTACATGACTTAGTTTGGTTTTTAAAAAAATACCCTTTTTCAGCTTTTCTTTTCTGAAAATACCTGAACTCAATGAGGTCTCTCTTTCCCTAACTATAATGTTTACACAAATAATTATTGAGTTATTTCATAATATTTTATTTTGATAATTATCTTTATATGAGAAAAACTCAAATCTATTCCTCTGTAACCCCAGCATTTACCATAGAGCCATGCAGAATTTATTAAGAAATGGGGATAATGTAGAATGAAATCCTTGTAGTACCAAAGATCCCAACAAGAACAAGGAGAAAATCAAGATTAAATGCAAACCTTATATTCTTAATAGCATCACAGAGTTACAGAGGGAGGGAGAAAGATGTAAAAGAAATCTGAGAATTTGTAACCACTATTCCATTCCCGTCAGGGCTGGAGTCTGTGCATATGGACTTGGCATAAGCAGAGGGCTCCTGCTCCAGGACAGACAGCAAAGCTGTCGGCATTTACACAGGCGGGTGACAGAATTCTAGAGAGGGCCTCAAACTTATGCTGGGCTCTTCTCAAAAAAACTTGCTTTCCAAATCCTCAGTGTGCAGTGTAGAAGACTAAAGGACTAAGCGGCAACGCCATGCAAAACAAAATTTCTCACCATCTAGCAGTGCTGTAGAGACAAAGATGCACACACGGCAGTGGACCTCTAATACAGACCTCTAGAAAAAAGTAAAATATCACAATCTGCAGACAAAAGTACCCTAAGGTGAAAATCTCTACATAAAGTAGGGCAAAATTTCTCATTTTCTTGATACTGAGAGTACACAGCCCTGCCCACATCTCAGGTGAAAACCCCAGATTTGTGCACTGGAATAGGTTCACACTTGAGAGAGACTGAGCCCCACAGAGCTGCAAGTCTCACACCGTCCCAGTTACTGGTCATTCGGCCTCATTCCATCGACATGGCAGAGAAGAGCACTCTGTGTAAAGGCATAAACACCACCTGAGTCCTACACAGACCTTTATTCTTAATGTCTAGCAGTCAATCAAAATGTATTATCCATGCCAAGATATAAAACCATGTGAAAAATAATCAAGAGGAAAAAATCAGACCAGGGAAGAAGAAGCCCATATTTTAGCTATCAATAATTTTTAAATACTTATTAATAAATTATGAAAACTGTAGTTAATTCTTGTAATTTTATGTTGCCTCAAAAGACACTTTGTCTGAAAGTCAAACATTCTCCTCCCAGAAGCAGGGCTCAGCCGCCCTGGAGTGTCTCCAGTTCTCCACCTCTTCCAGGTCCTCAAGGTGGTCTATCTGGAAAGGGGCCTCAGGAAACTTCCTCTGACAACCACTTGCCTATGGGACAGCTGGACACAGCTTACTTGAATGGCCCTGCTCACCATAACACCCCTTTCAGTCACTGGCAATCACACCTGCTTGCTTTAAACGTGCTAATTAAAGCTTCCTATGGGAACCCTATTTACATAAAACCATAAACCCAATACAGTATTACTCATTTATCAATGGTTTCACTTTTTATGATTTTGGTCATCTGTGGTTAAACACAGTCTAGAAATATGAAATGAAAAGTTCCAAAAGTAAACAATTTACAAATTTGAAATTGCACACCACTGTGGACAGTAAGATGAAACCTCACACTGTGCTATTCTCCCGGGACATGAATCACCTCTTGTACACAGTGGCATGTAACTTGCCCATTAGCCCCTTATTAGCCATGTTGGTTCTCTGATCAGCCGCCATGTGCTGCAGAGCTGTGCTCAGGTATCATTAAGTAGTCGCCTGTGGTACTTTACAATACCTCGGTCATTCACCTCACTTCATCTCATCACGTGGACATTGTATTATCTCACATCATCATGAAAAGGATGATTAAAGTACACTTAAGATACGTCGAAAGACCACATTTACCTAACTTTCATTATAGTACATTGTTATAATTCTTCCATTATATTGTTAATATTGTTAATCTTTTTGTGTTCCTGATATATAAATGAAATTTTGTCATAGGTATGTACAAGGGGAAAAAGTTTACAGGGGTCAGACCTATGTTCAATTTTACACACCCACCAGGTCTAGAAATGCATACCCAGTCAATGAGGGGGACTTCTGTAAAAGCACTGGACAAACGGGTTTTTCATTCGCTCTTTTTCTCTCCATTTGCTCCCTGACCGCCTAGTATGTAACCTCTGTGTGTAGTGTATATTCCTCAAGAACTGTAAGAAATAAAACCTTTATTTCCATTTTGTGTCTCTTCAATCACAGTAAGTGTGCACTCCAAATTAAAGATCCTAAACTGCAATGCAGAGAATGTATGAAAAGATGAAGAATTTTACCAGATAATTTGAATCTTTGAAAATGAAACAAATTGATATTTTCGTACTAAAAAGACAATATGTGAAATTATAAAGAGGAGCTTGATACATCAACAGAAGTCAAGGTCAAAAAAAAGGACAGGAGGTCTCTAAAAAATGTTTAAGCCAGGGCCAGGGATTTGGCTCAGTGGTTCTGTTGCCTGCCTCACAAGTACAAAGCTCTGAGTTCAATCCCCACTACCAAAAAAGGGAGAAAAAAAATGTTTAAAGCAAAGCATGCTGTCTTGTCTGTTTTTGGTGCTCTAACAGAATTCTTGAGACTGAGTACTCTATAAAACAAAGATGTTTATTTAGATTTTCATTTAGCTTAGGATTTGGGAACTGAAAGTCCAAGACCAGGTGGCCCCATCCAATGGGTGAGGCCAATTTGGCTATATCACCATATGACAGAGAGAGCATCCCTGGGCAGGACCCATGCTAGAAAGATCACATGGCCAGGGAGAAAGCAAGAAACTGGAGAGCAATCAAGACCACCCTTTTATGATAACTCACTGTGGAAGGGACTCACTTTTCTGCAAAAAACATAAGGAAAGGGAGCTAATCCCTTTCCAAGGTGATATTCACATTTCTAACTATCTTCCACTAGGTCCCGCCAGCTCTCAGTACCACCACAACACGGACCAACCATATCTACATCATAGCAGAGAGAGAGAGATACGAATGTCTAAGACATATCAGATAGAATCAGAATGTATAAATACATATCATATATAATCTGTAGTCCCATGTGAAAAAGAGAATGATAAATAAGCAATACTTAAAATGATAATAGCTGTATATGTTCTAAAACTGTTAAATGAACGAACTCAAGAAGTTCTACAATTCCAATCAGATACATATAAAGACAACCACACTTAAGCCATCACAAAGCTTTCTAAAAGCAAATGCAAGGTAAATGTGTTTAAAAAGCATCAAGAAATATGACATGAAAAGCTGCAACAATAAAAGTGAGATCTAACTTTCTATGAGAAATTACAGATGCTAGACAACAATGAAATAACATCTTTAATGCTGGAGAAACTAGATGCCAACAAAAACTTCTGTGTGCAGTAAAAGTATTCTTCAAAAACAAAGAGAATCCATCTTTAGATAACAGCTGAGAGCATTCACTATTATATTAAGAATATACTAAGGCATTTCATCAGGTAGTAGTAAAATGATTCCAGGGAAAACATGAAAATGTATGAATTAATGAAGTAACAAAGGATAAATGAAGGTAAATCTAAATGATTATTGTGTGAGCAAAACAACAGCCTTAGAGTTTAAATTTTATGTAGAATTTAAAAATTGAAAAGAAATGGCCTGCTCAGACCCACCCAGTGGGTCTGCGACCTCCCCAACTATGTGCCACCAGATCCAGGAAGGAAGGGCCCCAGAGATCTCTCCCGCCACCAGTTCGGACCCACCCAGCGGGTCTGGGACCTCCCCGACTGAGGGCCACCAGATCCAGCAAGGAAGGTAGCCATGCAGGCGCCCTTGAAACACCCCCATGACCTGCTACCCCCCTTGCCCCATTCTCAAACCTCCTGATTAGGCCAGTCCTTGGACCCACTCCTCAGAGGCATAGGTGCTCATGAAGGGTAGTTTTTTGAGCTCCCAACTTTGAACATCTTTAAAGAAAGGGCAGGGGAAGTCTGTAATAGAAATGAGTGGAGTTCAACCCTGCGGGTTGGGAAACTCAATTTAGGCCTTGTAGACTGAGGTCAGTCTGAGTTGCAGGGACCTACCTGCCATTGTCTAGCTGAGATCAGGGGTTTGGGTTCTACACATGGCTGCACACATGGTATAATATAACAAGAGAGACATAGTCTGAAAGAAGTCCTTCATATCCTTTTTTTTTTCTTTTCCCCATTCCACCCAAAAATTTCTTAATTCCGTCCTCTTTCTCCAACTCAGTCTCTTATTCCACCATATTATCCCTCATCTCCCTTTTTATTCCTGCTGCTGCCCTAACTCAGATTTCTTCTTTTATCATTTTTTCTTTATGTTCTTTTCTCCTGTCATCTTACCTCACTCATGGCTCCATAGCTTGAAGGGAAGGCGAGCCCCTCTTACTGTTAAGGGGATATATTCTTGTCCTTATTCCTACACTCTATCACCTCTGAAGTTAATAGTTTTGTAAAGATTATATGGTCATTCTACATCCTCTGGCTTCACTTGAAACCTTCTCCAATTCTTTCATTTATCTACTCTTCTCATCCTAACTCAGTCTAAGCCCCCATCCTAAATGGTAAAGATGCTATATTGAAAAGCATATTCACTGCAAACATATTTTGGGCTGCTTCTTGATATTAATTTAATTCACATGGTTTAAAGGTGATAGATGAATGACTGCCACAAGTGGTCAATTTGCAAGCTGTGCTTGATCCTACTGGGCCACTGTATGTATCAATTGGGATAACGGATTGTGATTGATTTAATGAGTTGTTTTCTCCGATATTATGAAAATGAGGATGTCTATGAGTCATTAGAGACTCAAAAGCTAAAGCGCAACTATATCAGGAAGATTTAAGTAATAACCCAGAAATTAAACCAAGGAGAACTCAACAACAAAAATAAAAATGAGAAAACACTTAAGCAAGACACAAAGACAGACTTCCAGTTCACCAATGGCAAACAGTGGGGCAAATGAGGATGATAAGTCTGACAGTGAACAAGCACAACACCCAGAACTCATAGCACAGGAGGCAACAAAAGAGATCAATCGGACTCTAGAAAAATTCAAATCAGAAATAATTTCCCAGTTAACCATAGAGATGGTGAGCAAAATGGAAGTCATGATTCGAGACTCTAGAACAGAAACTGAGAAAAAAAAAAAAAAGATGAACTCAAGAATATGACAGAAGCCATGAAGAAAGAAAGGGAAACAATGAATGCTCAACAGAGGAAAGAAATAGAATCCATAAAACAGATTCAAACAGATTTCCAGGAGATTAAAAACTCTATTGAAAGTGTACGCAACAGAATAAAAGGTTGCAAAGATAGAATTTCAGATATAGAAGATAGGATCCCAGTCAGTGACCATGAAAAAAGAGATCTCTCAAAAACAGTAAGGGATCATGAGAAATCAATACAACAACTTCTAGATGATGCAAAGAAGAATAACATAAGACTGATAGGAATCCATGAAAGACCAGGAGAAAACACAAATGACTTAAAAAAGCTCTTCACAGAATTAATGAGAGAAAACCTCCCAAACAGAAGGGAGGAATTAGACATACAGATAAGGGAGGCATATAGAACTCCAACTAGCCATGATCAAAAAAATCTACACTTAGACATACAATAATCAAGATCCCAGAAATCCAACAGAAGAACAAAATAATACAAGCATTAAAAGAAAAGAAACAAATCACATGCAAAGGAAAGCCCATCAGAATTACAGCAGACTTTTCAACACAAACCCTCAGGTCAAGGAGAACCTGGAGTGAGGTATTTCAAGTCCTAGAAGAAAACAACCTCCAACCTAGACTGATGTATACTGCAAAACTCTCTCAAAATAGA
>NW_022900938.1:13428989-13478631 GCF_012274545.1 Fukomys damarensis
GGGGGGGGGAGTAAAAAGAGTCAACCAAAGGACAATAACATGACAATAATAAGTAAGAACATATCAATTATAGACATCAATGTTAATGGCCTCAATTCACCAATCAAGAGAATTATACTGGCAGAATGGATTAAGAAGCAAAATCCAACAATATACTGTACACAAGAAATACACTTAGTGCACAAAGAAGCCCATAGGCTGAAAGTGAAAGGATGGAAAAAAATTCTCCATACATCAGGAACCCAGAAAAAAGCAGGGGTAGCAATCTTATTCACAGACAAAGTAAATTTCAAACCAAAACTCATTAAGAGAAACACAGAAGGCCACTAAATCCTTCTAAAGGGAACAATTCAAGAGGAAGACATGACAATCATAAACATATATGCACCAAATATAAATGCCCCCAACTATATAAAACAAATATTAAGTAACATGAAAAACCAAATAAGCACTAATACAATTGTACTGGCGGATTTAAACACCCCACTATCAAGAAATGACAGATCATCTAGGCAGAAAATCAACAATGAAATAATAGAACTGAACCAAGCTTTGGAACACATGGACTTAGTAGATGTCTATAGAGTATTCCACCCCACAAAATCAGAATATACATTCTTTTTGGCTGCACATGGATCATTCTCCAAGATAGACCACATATTGGCTCACAGAAATGGTCTGAAAAAATGCAAAAGAATTGAAGTTATCCCCTGTATAAGATCAGATCATAGTGCATTCAAGCTGGAGATCAATAGCACAAGAAACTGTAGGAACTTCACAAGCACATGGAAACTGAACAACACTCTCCTGAACAATCAATGGATTACAGAGGAAATTAAAGAAGAAATTAGACAGTTTTTACAAATAAATGAAAATGCCAAAACAACATACAGGAATCTATGGGACACAATGAAAGTACTTCTACAGGGAAAATTCATAACATTGAATGCCCACACTAGAAAAACAGAGCAAGCTCAAATAAACAAACTAGCAATAATCTTACACTCCTAGAAAAACAAGAGCAAGAAAAACCCAAAGCTCTAACAAGAGAGGAAATTATAAAGATTTGAGCAGAAATCAATGCAATGGAAACTAAGAAAATGATACAAAAAATAAATGAAACAAAGAGCTGGTTTTTTGAAAGAATAAATAAAATTGGCAAACCCTTAGCTAATCTTATCAAGAAAAGGCTCAGATCCATTCGATCACGAATGAAAAAGGTGAAGTCACAACAGATCCAATAGAAATCCAGAGGATTATTAATAACTACTTTGAGAACCTGTACTCCAATAAAATGGAAAACACAGAAGAAATGGACTGATTTTTAGATACTTATGAAATACGAAAGTTGAACAAAGAAGATAAAAATATTTTAAACAGCCCAATTACAGTCAGTGAAATTCAAAATGTAATTAAAAATGTACCAACAAAGAAAAGCCCAGGCCCTGATGGATTGAGTGCTGAATTTTACAAGACATTTAGAGAAGAACTACTGCCATTACTCTTCAAACTTTTCAATGAAATTGAAAGGGAAGCTATATTTCCAAATTCATTCCTGGAAGAAGTAAGTATCACTTTGATTCCCAAACCAGGGAAAAACGCAACTAAAAGAGAGAACTACAGGCCAATCTCCTTAATGAACATAGATGCAAAAATCCTTAATAAGATCCTAGCAAACAGAATACAGAGGATCATCAAGAAGATCATACATCCTGACCAAGTCGGATTTATTTCAGGGATGCAAGGATGGTTAAACATACGTAAGTCAATAAATGTAATACACTATATTAACAAATTCAAGGACAAAAACCATATGATCCTCTCAATACATGCAGAAAAAGCATTTCACAAAATTCAACACCCTTCCATGATAAAAACCCTGCAAAAAATTGGAATAGATGGTCTATATCTCAACCTAATAAAGACTATCTATGAAAAACCAACAGCCAACATCATATTAAATAGCCAAAAACTGAAAATCTTCACATTAAAATCAGAAACAAGACAAGGATGCCCACTATCACCACTCTTCTTCAGTACAGTTCTGCAAACACTAGCCATAGCAATATGACAAGAAAAAGAAATTAAAGCAATAAAGATAGGAAAGGAAGAAATTAAACTGTCATTACTTGCTGATGACATGGTACTCTACATTGAAGGCCAAAAGAACTCCACCAGAAGACTTCTACACTTAATTGACAGATTCAGTAGAGTATCTGGATACAAGGTGAACACCCTAAAATCAATAGCCTTCTTATACACAAATAACAGACTCACTGAGAGAGAAGTAAGTTAAAAAATTCCTTTTATAATAGCATCCAAAAAAATGAAGTATCTAGGAATCAATCTAACAAAAGAAGCAAAAGATCTCTACACTGAAAACTATAGCACTCTGAAAAAAGAAATCAAAGAGGATATTAAAAAAATGGAAAGATATCCCCTGCTCCTGGGTAGGAAGAATCAACATAGTGAAAATGGCCATACTACCAAAACTGCTATACAGATTCAATGCAATGCCAATTGAAATTCCAAAACTATATTTCACAGAGCTAGAAAAAAGAATCTAAACATTAATTTGGAACCATAAGAGACCTAGAATAGCAAAAGCCATCCAAGACAACAGACACATGGCAGTGGGTATAACAATTCCCAATTTGAAACTATACTACAAAGTCACTGTGATAAAAACAGCATGGTACTGGCAAAGAAACAGGCCCAAGGATCAGTGGAACAGACTGGAAGACACAAAAACAAATCCAGATGTACTCAGCTATCTCATCTTTGAGGAGATGACCATCCTCAGTGGAGGAGGATAGCCTCTTTAATAAATGGTGTTGGAAACACTGGATTTCAACCTGCCGCAGATTAAAACTGGACCCTTATCTTTCACCATGCACTAAATTAAAATCCAAATGGATTAAAGATCTAAATATTAAAACAGAAACACTAAATTTGCTGGAAGGTAAGTTAGGCAGAACTCTGGAAGACACTGGCATAGGAAAAGACTTTATGAACAAATCCTCAGTAGCATGGGAACTAGCAGAAAGAATCAACAACTGGAATCTCATCTTATTAAAAAGCTTCTGTACTGCAAAAGAAACCATCAGCAGAACTAAGAGACAATCTACAATGTGGGAAAAAATTTTTACCAGCTGATCTTCAGAAAAGGACTATTATCTAGAATATATAAAGAACTCAAAACAATCAGCTCCCCCAAATATAAAGACTCAATTCAAAAATGAGCATCCAAAATGAAGAGACATTTCTCAGACAAAGAAGTAAAAGCAGCAAGTAAATATATGAAAAAATATTCCACATCACTAGTCATTCGAGCGATGCAGCTGAAAACAACATTGAGACTCCACCTCACCCCACAAAGAATGGCTGCTATCAAGAAATCACACAATAACAAATGTTGGCAGGGTTATGGGGAGAAAGGAACCCTTCTCCATTGTTGGAGGAAGTACAGACTATTGCAACGACTATGGAAATCAATATGGAGATACCTCAAAGAGCTGGGACTGCAGGTTCCATTTGACCCAGCCATCCCTCTGCTGGGTATCTTTCCTAAAGAACTAAAAGAATCATATCACAGTGATGTATGCACACTCATGTTTATAGCAGCACAGTTTGTAATAGCTAAAACTTGGAAACAGCTCATTTGCCTATCAGTTGGAAACTGGATAAAGAAGATGTGGTTTTTCTATAAAACGGAATATTACTCAGCCATAAAGAATGAGAAAATAGATTCATTCATAGGAAAATGGATACATATTGAAGATATACTCCTAAGTGAAATAAATAAGTCACATATGTGTAAATACCGAATAGTTTCTCTGGAGTGAATAAACTGCGATAATACATAAGATCCTAATAAGATAAATGACATTGTGAAATGGGAAGAAAGTGACTAAAGGTGTAGCAAAGGTGGGATGGGTAGGGGACGGGTAATAAGGGAAAAGAAAAAAACTGTGAGATAATGAAAAGATGGAAATAAAGTGGTTGTAGATGGGGAGGCGAGGAGGGGGTAAAGGGAGGGCAGGAACAAGGGTAAAAAATGAGAACCAAGACCTGTCATGTAGAGGTACAAGATCCCAACAATGAATGTAACTGTACTGTATCCCTAAAATATATACCAATAAACTCAATTAAAGCTGAAAAATTGACATAAAATATCACAAGAATTGCAAAATAAATTAAATGAAACAAAAGCCTGCAAAATTTTTTCAATTAAGTTATAGCACATATATATAAATACTGTGTATAATTAAATGAATATTTATTTGTGTATACTCTATAATCACCACAACTAAAACATGGAAATTTCCAGCATGACAGAATGCCCACTAGGTAGTCTTCTATAAACAGGTTCATTTACCTTTCCTGGGATTTTTATTTGACTGAAGTCAGATAGCGAATGCTGTTTTCTGTCTAATTTACTGCACTCAAACTCATGCCTATGATATTCATCCACATTGCTTGTAGCCATAGTTTGTTCTTTTATAACAGGAGGTGATTGATCCTATGAATATTATACAGTGACTATAATTTATTCATTCTCCAGATGGTAATCATATAGTTGTTTTCAATTGGGAGCTATTATAAAGAAAATGACTATAAATATTTTTGAGTTTTGCTAAACACATGCCCTCCTATCTCTGACATACACATCAAAATAGGATTGTTGCATCAGGTGTAAATAACAGTTTCAGTAAATATGGTCAAAAACTTTGCCAAGTACTTTTTTCAGGGTAATCTACATCAGAAATATAGCTCCAATTGTTTTGTAACTTCACCAAATCATCATATGCTGGGCCTCCAATTTTACCTACTTGAGCATGCAGTGATAGATAACCTATTATGGCTCCAACTGTACTTTTGTCTTTAATAGCAGCACTGAGTATCTTTGTCTATTGATCATCTGAGGATTTTTGAAGTGGCTGTTTCTTCACCTTCCGTTAAGATATTTTTCTTTCATTGTTTTGTAGAATTTGTATCATTTGCATACAAATCCTTTATAACATACATATATTATAGCTATTTTCACCCAAGCTACAGCTTACCAGGCAACACTCTGGGAATTTGACCTCCATAATAAGTGAGAATTAATTTTCTGTCAGTAGGATAATTGGAGCCTGGGAGACTAAATCACAGAAACACACAAATTTAGACAAGTAAAGTATTTCTTTATTCATTCTATTCTTATGATTAAAACATACATTTGGAACACATGGACTTCATAGAGATTTCTTATTTAAACACAAGATGTCAAATGCTGTCAAACAGAAGATGTAAAATAGTTATTTTATTTATAAGTAATATAAATTTCATTTATAAGTAATTTTGTTTATTCATATAAATTTTATTTATAAGTAATATAAATAAAATAAATGGATAAAAACAGAATGGTTACTGAGACTTGGCCTTGGATTTAGATATAACAGCGAGCAATGACAAGAGTGGTTGTAAAATAAAGAACATGTGATCCATTTTCATTGAGCCACCACTAAAACAATTATGATAGTCACTGTCAAATTATGGCTACACAATTTCCTGATTTTTTTTTATAATGTAGAAATCTAGATTATTTTACTAACACTATGTTTAATGATGACATCTAATTTAAACATAAAAACCTTGCAAATTCAACATAATGAAGTGCACTATAAAGAAAAGAATTACTTATCTGTGAGTCATGTCTCACCCATGTGCCACAAATTCATAGACCTTGGTTTAATACATATTGAAGACTACTTAAAATTCACAATGACAAGTAAAGCAGTATTTTCCCAAAATAGCCACATCTAAATCCATAGAACTTGTGAATATATGTTGCATGGCCAAAGGAAATAAAGTTACAAGAGAAATTAAGTAGCTTGATCAATTAATATTAAAAAGATTATTCTACATCTTCCCCATGGAACCAATGTAATCATAAGGGTCCCTTGATAAGGACAATGGAGTCAAAAGAGTGCATGAAGTGGTGTCAGGTTTGACCAGATGTTGCACTAAACTAAAATCCAAGTGGATTAAACATTTAAGTATTAAAACAGAAACTCTAAACTTGCTGGAAGATAAGTTAGGTAGAACTCTCACAGACACTGGCATAGGAAAAGACTATGAACAAATCTTCATTAGCACCGGAACTAGCACAAAGAATCAACAACTGGGATCTCATCTTTAAAAAGCTTCTGCACTGCAAGAGAAACCACCAACAGAGCTAAGAGACAATCCACAACGTGGGAAAAAAATTTTTACCCCTGATCCTCAGACAAATGTCTACTACCTAGAATATGTAAAGAACTCAAAAAAACAGACCCCCCCAATTTAAAAACGCAATTCAAAAATGGGTATCTAAAATGAACATTTCTCAGACAAGTAAAAGCAGCAAATAAACATATGAAAAAATGTTCAATATCACTGATCATTCCAGAGATGCAGATGAAAACAGAGATTCTATCTAACCCCAGTAAGAATGGCTTCTATCAAGAAATCATCCAATAACAAATTCTGGTGGGGTTGTGGGGAGAAAGGAACCTTTCTCCATTGTTGGTGGGAGTGCAGACTGGTGCAAACCACTGGGGAAGTCATTATGGAGATACCTCAAAGAACTAGGATTAGAAGTCCCATTCGACTCAGCTATTCCTCTGCTGGGTATCTTCCCAAAAGAATTCAAAGAATCATACCACAGGAAAATATGTGCACCCATGTTTATAGTGGCATAGTTAGTAATAGCTAAAGCTTTGAAACAGCCCAATTGCCCATCAACTGGAGACTGGATAAAGAACATGTGGTTTTTTGTTGTTGTTGTTGTTCTTGTCCTTGATCTTGTTTTATAAAATGGAGTATTACACAGCCAAAAATTGTGAGAAACTAGAGACATTTATAGCTAAGTGGATGCACACTGAGGCCATACTCTTAAGTGAAACAGACAGAACACACATGAGTAAACACCAAATAGTTTCTCTGGTATGAAAAAAGTGTAAATGAGGAGCAAAATGTATAATTGATATTGTGTAATAGGAAGAAAAGGTCTAAAGGTATAAAGGAAGTGGACGGGATAGGGGAAAGGTAAGAAGGGAAGACAAAGAACACAAGAAAAGGAAAAACAGGAAACAAAGTCTTCATAAATAGGGAAGGGTGGAGGGGGTGAAGAGCAGGCAGGGAATCAGGAAAGAATAAGAACCAAAATACATTATGATGATTAATGTAATAATTGTATTCTATACCTAAATTGTACCAATAACTTTTTTTTTTTTTTTTTTTTTTTTTTTTTTTTTGGTACCAGGGAACGAACTCCCGTCATTGCACTTGCAAAGCAGGCGGCAGAACGACTGAGCTAAATCCCCGGCCCCCAATAACTTTATTTTTTAAAAAAAGATAGAATAGACCACAAGTTAAGGAATGTGGGAAACCTCTACAAGCAAGAGAAGTCAGGAGAATAGATTTCCCCCAGAGCCTTCAGAAAGGAATCAACACTAATTTTAGCTCAGAAGGGTCTGGGTTAACCTATAGACTCCCAAACTGTAAGGGGATAAATCTGCACTGCTGTAATTCACTAACTTTGTGGGTATCTGCATAGCAGCCCTAGAATACCCCACTCAAAAAAATTGAATTTATTTCAAGATCCACTGAAAATTATCCTTATTCCAGATTGTTTGTTTAAAATAACTTCACAAGTTATATTAAAGATTTCTCATCTGACTGTTGTAGGTACACAGGGGTCATATGTTTGACTATAATGGTAGGTACATAATGAAACTTTTTGTTACATTGAAGCTCTTTAGGTTGCTAGGGTTGATGCAGTTTATGTCACACAAGTTAATGAAACATCTTTTCAATTTATTTTTATAAATATTTCTAATTTCAGTTTAACAAAGTAGTCAACAGCCAAGAAATGTATTCCAAAATAATTCCATTTCTCTAATAGTTCAAAGCAAAAGTTCTCATCTTTTCTTTATATAAATCAATCTGGGAGGAAAAATAAGACTTTATCACTTCCCATATGCTGCCACTTTTTGATAACATTTTTTAAAATCCCATTTAGTCGTTCATTTATTCAACAAACACTGTGAAATTTATACAACAGAATTTGCACAAAACTACAGAGATGGAGGACCTAGTGTTTTCCCCTAAACTACATATTTTCATGAGAAAAGTACCAAAATTTACAATAGTAAGAAAAGAAGTGGGAAATGGAAACAAAGCTTATGCATATGGGGGTCAAGGTTGAAAGGAGGGTAGGGGAATAGGAGAAAATAAGAATCAAGATATATCAGGTTCAGGTACAAATTCTCCATGGTGAATGTGATCATAAGGTATACCTGAATGTACAAATAAACATAATAAAAATTTTTAAAAAGAAGTGGGATTCTTCTAACTCTATAATCATTGATTTTTAATTACATATTTAATCTTGAAATGCTGTCATATTAACTGATAAACAATGATAGTTTTTTGTTCACTAGTAATTGTTATTACATAGGCTCTTTTCAAAATGTTTAGAACTACAGAGAGAATATAACAATATAATTATTATATTATAAAGGCTACAGCCTTTATATTCTATTTCTTGGCTCAAATACTGGCTCCCTGTAAAATGTTAAGGAAATAGCTTCACCATATTACCTCACATTATTCCTTTCTAAAAAATAAAAAAAGACTTTTTTTTGTTTAAAACATCCCATCTAGATAAATTAGTGGATTAATATTTAATGATTTTGGTCATTACAAATCCAATAGATAATATCCACTATAAAAGGACTTTAATTATTTATTACCTCTATAATCTAATGCCCTTTTTAACAAAATATAATTAAGCAAATTATCATCACTATCCAAATGAAATCTGAAAGATTTTTTGTAATTTTAAACAATAATTACTATGATAAATAACAAAAATATATTTAATAGTCTTTAATTTCAATAAATGTAATGACCTATTTAAATTACATAATTCAGTATCAGATTTAGAAAGGAAGAGTGCTGAATGCTGGCATAAGAAACACACCTGACAGAACATTGTTATGTAGACAGATGCTAAAATTTTATATTAAAATCATAACACCTTAGCAACTTTATATTTTTAACTGGTGACATTATGGAAAACAGAGTTCCTTCACATTGCATAAAACCAAGAAAGTGATTTTAAAATGTGTGCCTGAATAATTCCTTAAGAAAAGAAAAATAGCCCTGGTAAATAGTGTCAGTTTTCAGCAACCAAACAAATTTTTAGTATCTTCTAACTTGCTAAATGTCCTCATATCTAAAATTAACATCTAGTTTGTGGTTTCTCTTTCCACAAAGTACTGTTTTATCAACTTCATCACATGAGTGCTGGGGAACTTTTACTTTGGAACTTATCACAAAACCTCCCAGTTGCCCTTGCTCTAGGATTTAGGACACAGAAGTTACAATGCAGAGGTCTCCCAGGGCCAAACTGTCAACATGTTTTGTATGACCCTGGTGATAACAGAAGTTTACTACATTGACTGCATTTAACTTAGCAGAGTTTTTCATTTCTTTTTTTGTTTGTTTGATTGTTTTGGAAGTATAACATAAAATCCATGCATTTACTTTTCTTGGAAGAAAACAGGATTCCTAGGAATGGACGACATTCCTACCAGACACCTCCTGCAGGGACTGTCTAGCTATCAATCAAGTCTCGCTCACCTACAATCCTTACACTAAGTTATGTGCCCAGCTGCTAATGATCTTGAATTTGTTACCCTTGGCTGTAACCTTAACGCTGTAGATTCTTCTGTCCCCATTTATTCCCATAGGCCATTCCTTCCTAAATTAGTGTACTTTGTGCAGCTATACTGGAAACTGGGTAATTTCCTTTTCTCTTAACGTTCCAGAAACTAGAAATTCCAAGCTCAAGGAACTGTTGGGATTTCGTGTACAATGGAGGTCTGCTTCCAAGATGACACTGTGAATGCTGGGTCTTGCAAAAGGGAGGAACACTGTGTGCTCTCACATGACAGAAGCTAAGGGGCAGGAGGCATGAACTACCTCCTGCAAGCCCTTCTATAAGCTTCACTACTATCATGCAAGAGGGTTGAGGCCTCCTAACCCAATCACCTCCCAAAGCCTACCTCCTAATTCTGTGGTCTTGGGGACTAAATGTCAGCATTAATTTTTCCGGGGATACAAACCTTCAAATCATAGCACCCTCAGACTCTCCCCACCTGAAATTCCTGGGGCAGCCTCCTTCTCTTCCCTCGGCTGCAAAACTGAAGGCAGAAGCTAAGTAAGAAAGGTGACGAGAGAGGAAATGACTATGGGAAATAGAGCAAGTTGTCTGCCTAGACTCCACATTCCCTCCTCACTTCTTGCTGTCAACCCAAGATAATTGCAACAAATTTACACAACTATGTTTTGAGTGCTTACTGTAGAAAGCCACTGTGATAGTTCCTTCAGGAATAATCTTAGGAATAGTAAAACACCAAGTATAAGGCAGTAATTGTCTTTCTGCTTGCTTCATTATAAAATTCCTGAAACCGGAAACAAAGTATTGTATTTGATAATTTGATATTTTTACTTAATTACACATTCAGCGATAATATAATACATGGAATTTTATTTAAAATTTGGTGATGAATTATAAATGATGTTTTGTTTTTATGTTTCAATATAATCAAAATGAGAGAGCACTGTGTAAAAGGACGAGGCACAGGTATTTCATAAAACAACTTGCGAACAGGAAAACCTGAAGTCATTGATATGCTCTGTCACTTTTTCTTTTAGCTAGGCTCAGCTACTACTGTTCTTACTACTACTGTTCTTACTGTTACTACTGATAATTATAAGGCTCAATGATGATTATTGTTCTTACAGTAATATTACATTAATAACAATAATAATAGTAACAATAGGAACTACCAATATTTGGGTACTTGCTTTGTTCCAGGCAATGGGCTTGCTCTAAGTACTTTGTATGTATTATCTCAGGGCAGTCTTTAAAGATAATACTATTAATGATCCCAACTTTAGAGATAAGAAACTAACTTTAAAGGGTATAATAATATTGCCCATTGCATGGTCACACTGCTAATCAATATTCAACTCGTATTGTATTCCAGGCGTGAATCTCAAGTCCAAGCTATTGGCCAACATAAAGCCACTTACTATTTACCAGAACATTATGCCTACAGGATGCATGCATTCTCCTTGATTCTGGTGCTTATAACTTTAAATCTGTGATTTTTCATATGAAGGCTCCCTATTTTTATTTCTACACACAATGGTTAAACCTTTCCTATTTACCTAACATTGCCTGAATTTTAACTCCAAGTTGAGAGTGAATGAGGAAGAATTGGTGAGGAAATTTGTTTTAGTGAGAATTCTAGTTTAGATGCAACTACACTACCCCAGAATATACTTTACAAATACTTCCTCTTCAATTTCAACTCTCCATTCAAATTCAGATGATAAAAAATGGCAAATGACCTTCCCTTGAACACTTCTTCTTAAATTAAATGTTGATATGCCAATGGATCATTAAGATTTTGTTCGTAGGAGAAGAGCTCTTTTCAGGATCTCAAGTAACAGATTAACTACTTCCTAATCTTTTTTTTTTTAATGTAGGAAATGATATTTAGAAATGCTAAGCAAGAGGACCCACTTGCTTAATTGATCAAGAATATTTTCTCTTGGGCCGGGATTTAGTTCAGAGGTTCCGCCACCTGCCTTGCAAGTGCAAGGACCCGAGTTCAATCCCCAGCACCAAAAAAAAAAGAATATTTTCTCTTTGTCTCTGTGGTAGCTAGTCTCGATAGTCAATTTGAATGACCTGAAATGCACCTATGAGATTAGTAAAGTGCATTTCCAGGCATGTCTGGTGGATCGTAGGGGAGAGACCTTGGAAACTATGTTAGTCTCTGGACACCTCCTCTCTGGTTCTTCTCTTTCTCCCCAGATACTATGAGTTAAGTAGCTTTCCTACACCGTGCCATTCTGCCATGATATTTCTGCTTTGGAACCAGCCAACCCTGAAGTGAAGCCTCTGAATCTCTAAACCAAAATAAACCTTTCCTCCTTTAAGTTGCTGATGTCAGGTATCTTATTCCAGCAAATAAAATAAAATTCATACCAGAGAAGTGGGGTTGTGGTACTGACCATGTGGATTGGGCACATTTAAAACTGATTTATGGTAGGTTTTTGGAAAGGTTTGGAGATGTGGATTAGTGAAACCCTAGAATGCTGAAAGTAGAGCTTGATTGACAATTCTAGTTGGAGATCAGAAGACTCAAATGTTGGAAGGAATGAGGACTAAAGAGGCTGTGATTATAGGATTTCAGATGGGATGAGAACCCTGTTAGGAATTGAACCAGAGGCCATGCATAATACAGTTGGGCAAAGAACTTTTCTACAATTTGTCCATCCCTCAAACTTTGTGTGAGGATAAGTTTAAAGGCAACAGACTAATTGATCTTATGGAAGAAATTTCAAGGCAGCCCAATGTTCAAGGTTGTGCCATGGGAATTGATGGCTGCTTGTAGCATGATATATACTGAGAATCAAGAGCATCCAAGCATCAGAGGCCATTACTTCCATGATGTAAGGGGTCCTGTATACTGCTGTAATTGGTGGCAGAGCTTGATATCCTCCACATGATCTAGCTTTACAGCATACAATGTAAATGGGTCATGAAAGCTTCCCCCCTGATTTCCTGACCTGGAAACTGACGCAATACACGATAGAATCAGAGTCCTTGTCAGGAGCTACTGAATTTGCAAAGTGTGAAGCTCTGCAAGTGAAGCCAAAGCTACAATGTAGATCCCAGAAAAACTGAAATGCCAAGAAAGTGGAACATGTGCCAAATAAACTTGCAGGCAGCAAATAGAACCAGGCCAAGAGAGAGGCCTTATGGGTCACATCAAGCAAAGGCATAGGCCCAGAGCTTCCCATACCCTTTGGAACTCACACCATGCTACCATGTACCTAGGATGCTGGAAAACAAGATACAAGACTTAATGTTTGCCCTGCTGGATTTCAGTCTGCCTCTAGTCCTATTCATTTCTATCCCAATATTACTGACTTTTGGAATGATAATATTTACCCTATGCCATTGTATCTTAGAAGAGGTAACTTACTTTGTGAATTGTACATAAATTCACTGCTAAGAGTTTGCCCTAGTCTCAAAGAAGACTTTGGACTTGGTCTTTTGACCAATTCTGAGACTATTGAGAATTTGAGAAAGAAATTATTCTAAATTGTTGTTGTTGTTGTTGTTGTTGCACAGAGGATACTTACATAATGTTAGGTGGATTTATGACTTTGTTATTGTCTCTAATTGGAGATTAAGTATGGTTTTGGGAAACAGTTTATCAAATTCAGAAGAGTTATACTTGTAACAGTTAATGTTGATTATCAACTTGATTGACTTGAGAGACACCTACAAAATTAGTGTGAAATGCACTTTTGGATGTGCCTGAGTGAGTCATGGGAGTGTGACCATGGGGATCTAGTCCTTGGCCCCTTCATCTCTGGTTCTTTCCACCAGCTAATGCTTCCCAGGTGCCATGAGCTGAACAGCTTTCCTTCATCATGCCCTTCTGTTATGATGTTTCTACCCTGGAGTGAGCTGATCACAGACTGAGACCTCTGAATCTGTGAGCCAAAATAAACCTAACCTCCTTTAGATTACAGGTGTTAGGTACTTTGTCCCAGCAATGGAAAGCTGTCCCATTTTTATTCCTTCCCAATTAGGAATACTGGGCTGCAAAAAAAAAAACAAATCCCTTATCTTTTAGGTAAATTATGTTCACACAGACTAAAACAATAGAAAATTGAATCATAATTATAGTATAGAGTGATGAATTGCTGTATCATATCAAACTTTTTAAGGGCAATTTAATACCATTACCTTTGTCTCATCTCCACGCCCAACAATTTGTGGATGGCAGTAAAGAAGTTATAGGCCATAATTGTATTCAAACCCACTAGGAAACTGAAGGCTAAAAATTAGAAGGTGGATGTAAATTCTTATACAGAATTCATCTCTTACCTTTCCAGATCTTGCAGGCTACTTTGTTATTTCTTCACTTCTGTATTGCCACTGAAATAAAATCTGAGTAACTTATTGTGATATTTCTAGCTTGGTTATGGCTAGAGAAAGCAGTAAAAATAATGAAGTTTTGCTAACAACCCATCAACTGGAGTATCTATGGTAAATCTAGTTTGCAGAAATGATTTCAAGATGATAGATTTCCATACCTTTGTTTATTACCTCTGTGCCTTTTTTGCATTTTATATTCACCCAAAAGATGTCCACATTTCCCAAGAAGCTGTTTGGCTTCCAAGCGTCAAAAATACAAGACAAGACCCTCTCTCTGCTGGATACATACTTAAAATAATTATGAAAAGAGGACCTGAAATTTATATCGGTGCAGGTGTTATAAACGAAATAAATAGATTTACAATGAATATGAGGTAACTATTGTCTTCTCCTATAAATAATACAATAGCCCTAAATTTTGCTGTTTCTCAGTCCTTGTTTAGAAATGAGACAAAATTCCCTGATTTGTTGACTATACCTGATGTATGCTGCCAGACAACCACTTTCTCCCATATTTTGGGAGCCTCCCGAAGAAGTTTACAGATGTATACCATCACTTTCTGTTTCAGATGCAAACTTCCCAGAAAGACTGAATATCAGGTCCACTGGGCTTCTGCCTGTTCCATTACATTTTATTGTCCTTGTTAATGCCCCTGTCCCTCTATACTTTTGAAGCCCTCACACATTTACATTCTCAAATCTTCACAATTTCCTTCCCAAAAGCAGATACCTGTGTGTGTGTGTGTGTGTGTGTAATGGATTATCATCCCTGCATGTAACAGACCTCTAATCCTCTACTAAATTCCCTTATGAAAACTGTCTTGGCAGCTAACACCAGAGAGGTGGGACATGTAAATATGAGCTGAGGAAGCAGCTATCCTTCTTTATTATTCTTTTCCATCAGGCTCTTGTCTTTTCCTTCGGCACTTGGATACAAACATTTTCCTAAAAAGTATTCCCTGCAAACACAATCTATTCCCACCAAAGGCATGCAGAATTCACAGGTCTAGCACCTTGTCAGCCATGTTAAGCATGTCAGAATTACAATTATAATTCAATGGGGGCCTTTACCACTGCTTAATACTGGCTGAAATAATGAGCTGTGATTGTGTTAACTGACCAAGTATACATCAGTGCAATGTCACTCCACATGCCACCTCCCGCCTGCTCAAGCCAGGCCACGGCAGTTAACAAGTTAAGTGATGTACATAGGTTAAGCCTTTCTCAAATCACAAATCTTTCTTTACATTTTCCTAAATCTTATTTTACATTGATTACAGGACCTCTTTGTGTTAATTAGCAATCTACCTTACATTCCTTAGAAGTTTCTGTCATTACAATGAGTCACAGGTTGCAAAATGTGTCTATTATTCATTTCTATATTCACCAAAGTGTCTAATACAGTATTTAACATGCTACCAGCACTCAAGACAATTTTATATATAGTGGAAAATAAAATCACCAAGTTCAATAAAAAGAAGTAAAGTGACAATATACATACAAGAAGCATTTATGGGCGTATACTTTATTTACCATGTATCTTGCTATCAGTAACCTCATTTTTCTACATTTGCTAACTTCTTTTTTTTTTCCTCATTGAGTTTATTGGTACATTTTAGGTATACAGTACAGTTACATTCATCAGTAGGATCTTGTACCTTTACATGACAGGTCTTGGTTCATTTGCTAACTTCCAACAGGACTCTATATAACTTTCATATTACTGAAGTGTATTCAGAATTTATTATAGTGACCTAACCTTGTATCAGCCCACCTTGCTATGTTATTAATGTGTGAATTTTGGGTTAAATGATTTCTCAAAAGTACAACATGATTTTTCCAGAAACTCCCTACATGAAAACCTACTAAAAATAATATTAAAATATTTAAACCATATTTGGATCTCATGGTATGATTTTCTTTTTATTACACTGGCTTATTCATTGTTTACATATGAATGACATTGCAAGAGTAACTATGAACTTATTTTTTCCTTATTTCATTATTGTCTGAATCCTACATTCATCACACCTGTAAGAATTACAGGTAAGTTGGAGAAAGGTAATAAGGGAAAAAATACATGAGAAAATGAAAAAATGGAAATAAAGTGTTTGTAAGTGGGGAGGAGAGGAGGGGGTGAAGGCAGGGCAGGGACAAGGGGAAAAAATGAGAACCAAGACCTGTCATGTAATGGTACAAGATCCCAATGATGAATGTAACTGTACTATATACCTAAAATGTACCAATAAACTTAAGAAAAAAAAGAATTACAGATAAGTTTATAGGATAAGACATCCATTCCTAATTGATCTCTATCTTTATTTTCTTTGACTCTTATTTGTCATATTCAATTAAATGCTGTGTAGATGTATCCTGACTAGCAATGTACTTTGTAGCAAATTTTGTGTAGCACAATATTCTGATTCAGAAATTAACTGTAGCTTGTTTTCTTGGTAATAAACCTCTCATCATTGGTTGATTTTAGTCCCCTTCTCCTTGCTTAAAAAAAGATTTGATAAGAATATCTAATTGATCACTACCAAAGTTGAATTAATTCGTGACTGATGGTGAAAAATTAGACTTGAGGTAGAAGTATGCAGAACACTTCAGGTTGAGCCATAAAATTGGGGGTTGGTGGTCAGACATGAAAAAGATGGTTAGAATCCCTGTAAATGGAAGAAAGAAGTTGGAGGATATCATTTTCTTTTGTGGTAGACATTAGATCTCATATGCAGAGTCCTTAGGGGGGAAAGGGGAAAACTACGTGAGATCCTGTAGAGTCTGAACACCAGCATGGTATATTTTGGGGAGGCAGTGAAGGTCTTATGCTAAGGCTACATGATTTGGAAGAAATCCCACTACCACTCAACAGTCGATATTGAGCCAGGAACAACTTTGCACCTTCTCCAATCAATTGCTATAGTCTTTGTAAATAGAGAGGGGTGGAGGGGTGGAAGGGAGGGCAGGGAAATGGGGGAAAAAAGAACCAAGATCCATCATGTAAAGGGACAAGTTCCCAATGATGAATATAACTGTATTGTAGGCCAAAAATGTACCAGTGAGCTTAATTTTAAAAATTAAAAAATAAATTGCTATATATATGCCTCTCCCTAATCTTGTCTAACTATAGCCCTGAAGTTCTTGGCATAATCTAAAACGAAATACGGTTGCTTTAAAAACTTGATCTTGGCTCAAAGCAACTCAAAGCTATATCTTAGTATTTTAACATTTACCTTTTCAAATTCTCAGAAATATAACTAATTTTTCAGTAAAGAAAAATATGTTTTCTAAGCTAAAACAATCCACTCTAAATCCCATACCAGCCATTATGATTCACAAAGAGCTTTTGCTAATTTAAAAAACATATTATTGTCTCATATACAGGTATTTGGAAATTAGAAGTAGTGTTTTTATAAACTTGTTGACTATCAGGGTACTTTCTGATTCTTCTACATTCATTCATTTTCTTTTTACTTTTTTTTTTTTTTTTTTTTTTTTTTTTTTTTTTTTTTTTGGTACCAGGGATTGAACTCAGGATTGAATTTGTAAGGCAGGTGACAGCACCACTGAGTTAATCCCCAGCCCAATTAATTCATTTTCTACACATATAAATTTAAGTGAAGTGATGTTACTCAACACAGGAAGTATTTTTCTTTGCAATAGTAAAATTACAATTCAACAAAAGTATTTTAGATTTTTTAAATATTCATTTCTTCTTGAATTAAAGGATAAGATTTGATCAAATGGATTATGAAATAAAACTTTAGATTTTAATGAAATAAAATTGACATCATACAATAAACTTTATTCCATGGCAAATCAGATAAGCCTTACTGGAAAACAATTAAGTATGAATATTTTTAAATATTCACATTTTTATCATACAAATTGATATTAATTGATTTATAAATAAGACTAATAGAAACAGAAATTCAAAAACCTAAATATTCAATAATTACAATATATCAGGTTATACAACCATTTAAATTTTTAAAGAACTATTTAATATACCCCATGCTCATGGCATAAAAGAAAATGAAAAATCAAAGATCCAAAAATACATGATCTCAATTTTATAGCATGTATGTAAATATTTATGTACAAATATACACATGTGAAATATGGATGACCAGAATTCACAGTTTAACCTGTTTATGTCAAATAATAAATTTTATTTGTGTCAGGCCTAATCTGAGTCACACCTGCGTTGTTATTAAACAGGAAGGAGCTGCATACTGGCCAGTCATGACCAACTGCCCACATCCAGGCGACAGCATAACTTTGTCTATTCTGTTTCACACTATGTATGCAGTACTTCTTGTGAATTTAGAAAAAGAACTTTATTAGTCTCTGAAGAAACTTACCTACTAATATCAGTGATTAAATAGAAGAGCTAAAATAAAGAGATGAATCAGTTTTATCCCGAAAATAAACTTTGTACAAATAAGGGGTATGATTTTGCCGAAATTCAATTCCCCTGCCATTATGACCCTACTACCTCATTAATTTGGGGTTTTATACATGAGAAAAAGAGTTAGCAAAATTTCTCACAGAGTGTCTGTCCCAGGCAGAGTCACAAAGCATTAGAGATAAAGGTGTGAAAATTTCAAAGGTTATTCATTTCATGATGATATATACAGGAAATAGGTAGCTTAATTCACACAAGTGACTTGAAGGAAACCACAAGCCTAAATGGAACAAAGGTGAGAGCACAAATAAAGGTGATGAGCTCTTTGAAGTACTGTTGCTGTTATTATATAAGTTCAGGGGGGCCTGGCTTTAGGTGATATAAAAGAAGACTGGAAGCTGGGCCAAACAACTGAGAAAAAATATGTTCATTAATGTGCTGCACCTGATGTGGACATCATCCAGTACTGCTGTTTATAATCGCTCACCATCGCTTTGGTTTCACACACCTGGGCAAGTGCACAACTGATGTGACTGTACAGTACAATGATGCAGAATGTATTGTGGTACCAGAATTAAAGTTGACACACTGACACAAGAAAATAATGATATTATGTTTTTGATCTCTAGTAAACTGTAATCATCATTAAGTGATTCTCCAGAAAACTTGTTTGTCTTTCGTCGTTTGTACCCCTGGCACTTCCCTAAGTTTTCATAAATCTTTTTACAAAGTACAATCACTTTAACTGTTTGTTCCTCTTGTGCAATTTTGTATGAAATAAAAGGTATAGGTAAGTAAAACTTCCAGCAGTGATGAGGTTTATAAAATTTAACCAAAAGTGGGGCCAGAGATTTAGCTCAGTGGTACTGTGCCTGCCTTTCAAGCACAAGGTCCTGAGTTTGATCCCCAGTTAAAAAAAAAAAAAAAAAAAAAAAAAAAACTAACCAAAAGTTATCCAAACAATGGCAAGGGGTGTATTCAAAAGAAAAGTCAATGCCACTGATAGGAAAGATTCACAGAGTTCAATCCATATACCAATATTGATCATCCTGAATATGTGTGAAAGACAGAAGACAGAGACATGGGCAGGAGAAATACATGAAGTGTCTGGTATACAATCAGCACTCTGGTAGGCAGTCAACATCCTTCCCCTACCTAAGTTAAAGGAAAATATCATTTCCACTTTGTAAATGTAGATGTAAAACTGAACAGCTAATACTAAAACCAAGTTTTCCAATCCAAACCTGATCCTAACACAATTTACACAAAATTCACAAAATGTCAGGAAAAAATACTAATAGGGAAAGGTACACATACATTTTATGCCTGTCCAAACATAGTCCTACCTGCTACTCACACAGTATATGGGTGGGGGGTAGTGGAGGAGATCCAACCCTGAGCTCCAGAGGCTCAATGCAGCTGACAGAGAGTGGCAATTTGAATACTGCGGAGGGAAGGAGTTTAGCCATGAGGGGTTTTCAGTGAGAAAACGGTCTGTGTCTGGGGTTCCCCTCTAGCAGAAAGGCGGAGCCCTGGTGGCTGCTATACAAATACCCACACCACTCTACCTGCACAGTGATGTTTAGAGTAAACAAGGCAGCCCCCAGGCACAGGCAGCTGTGCCTCCAACGCATGGTCTGGAAATTTATGCAATGGATTATATGGGTGACATTCAGTGGAGAGCCAGGGTTTGGGGGCCCTGGCATTCACAGACATGGAGATCGGTGAACTTGGAGGCGAACGGGTCGTCACACAACTGGTGGACGTGCCTAGTACTCACCCAAAGCCACGGAGGGGGCGCCTCGGACTCCTGCCTGCTGCAAACAGCTGCTCCTACTTGGATCCAGGTGGGAAAAGATAACTGTAGAAATAAATAAATGAATAAATAAATAAATAAATAAATAAATAAATAATCTATCTAAATACATTTTCACCCCCCCTTCCCTTTATCACGCAGCATCTAGTAATTGTCTCTAATATGAATACCACCAAAAGGAAGACTATGGGGATACCAGGCCTGGTGTGTGTGTGTGTGTGTGTGTGTGTGTGTGCACACGTGCATGCATGCACATGCACATGTGTACACGAGCACACCTAGGGAGTGCATATGCCTATAAAAGTGTTTATGAACACTACTGTCTGCTTTTGCTTCTAGAATATCTTATGTGGTGATGTTCTCACACACTAAGAATTAATTTATATGGTTTGCTAAAGTTGTGCTTCTGTCAGTTCATTAATTAGTCTCAGTTTCCCTACTTATATTCCCTTCTTCACTCTTCTCTCTTTCCTTCCCCTCTCATACCCCCTCATACTCTCTCATACTCTTTCAAATCTCCTCCCACTGCCTTGTACTTTTCTTGTATGGAAATATTATCATTAAAAAACTGTTTTGCTTCTCTGTGTATGGGCTGGAGTAATGGGTGTGCATGAGTATTAATCATCAGTTCTGTTCTCATAGTGTCTTTCTTAGTTTTTCAATGCTTTCTCAAACCAAGGGTTACTTCATAGGGCTTACTAACTTTGGGTTGCTTCTTATTCATTAACTGGATTCAACCTCCCCACACATCCTCTCATTTTGTATTTAAATTCCCTTCCCTGTTCCTCTTTCTTTCCTTCCCCTCACATACCAACTCAAACTTTTCTTTCCTTTCCCCTTCTTTCCTGGTAAATATTATCATTAGTACCTATTTTCTCTTTCCTCTTTCCTCCTTCCTTCTCTGTCTTTTTTTTTTTTTTCACTAGCCAACCCTACATAATCACTCTCTTTAAACAAGCTTTAAATTGCATTTTGATACTACTGGCAGTTATTCTCTCTTCACAAGTAGTACTGGGGTCAAACCTAGTATATACTCTTTAGACTGAGTGGGTTATTGCATACTGAGACACAACCATGCCAAGGGTACATCACAAAGAAAAAGTCACTTGCTAAAAAGCCACTATAGTGGCAAGGATACACATTTCAACTAATAAGGAAAATTCAACACAAAAACATAAAAACTGTGTGAAAACAAGGTAAAATAAGCCTACAACAATTCATAAGTCCCCAAAATCTAATCCCATACATACCGAAGTGAATAAAATTCCCTACAAAGAATTGTAAAAAGTGATGGTTAAAATGACCAATGGGATTTTAAAAGTACAAGTAGCAGCTGACAGAATCAATTACTAAGAAAATGAGAATTATAAAAGACTACTTCAGTAGAGAGATAGAAGTTCTGAAGAAAAAAGAAATGAGCAAAAATCCTGGAACTGAAAACTCAAGAAATCAAATATATTCAATTAAAAGTCTCAGCAGTAGGGAAATGGAATCAGAAAAAAAAATAGCAAGACTTGGGGATAAGAGAGATGGACTGGAGCACTGAGATAGAATCAAAGAAAAGAAGAATAGGAAACCATAAACAGATGATTCAAGAAATACTGAATAGAGCAAAAAAAAATTTACGGTTCACTTCCATACAAAAGGTTATAAAATACAGGCTAAAATCATGGACAATCAGTTCACTAAATGAATTGCAAAAACCTTTCCAAACACAGACACTAAGATGAACATGTGGGCAAAGGAGACATTTATAACCCCAAATAGACATAACCACAATGAGACCTTCTCCACAAGACATCACTGTCCAAATGTGAAAAACTCAGAACAAAAAGGAGTATTGAAAGCTGACAGACACCTATGCCAAATCACCTTATAAAGACAAATTCATCAGAATAACAGATTTCACAAGATACACCTTTTAAAGGCCAGAAGAGCTTAGAATGATGTATTTCAAGCCCTACAAGAAAATAATTACCAGCATGGATTATTATATTCTGTAAGGCTATCTTTCAAGATCAGAGGCCTTCCATAGTAAGTTAAACTAAAGAAACATATGAGGACTATTATGCCATCATTGCAGACATACAAAGTGAATCCTAACACAGATGATAACAATGCCAATCATGAGACCAAGGGAAGAAATAAATATCATTGGGAGAGTAACAAACAAATCAGAAATAGAAGTGAATCAAGCACTAGGAAAACAAAAAAATGACAGGAATTATTTAATACCTTTCAATAATTACACATAATATGTCTTTAATTCTCCAAGTCTCCAATCATATCCAACAAAATAAGCATAATTAAATTTAATTTAATCTAATGAGTTTAATTAAATTAAATTAGTCAGAGCAGGGATATAGCTCAGGGGTGAGGTGTCTGTTAGCAAGTGTGAGTCCCTGAGTTTGATTCCCAGTACCAAATAAATAAACTTTAAAAATAAATTGGTCAGAAGAGTCAAAGAAGAACACTACATCTTGATAATGAGACTAATTCACCAGAAGAGATAAATATGCATGCAGTGAACATCGGTTCACCTACTTTCATGAAACACTATTTAACACAGGACAGATTGATCCCAGAATGATCGGGGGGGGGGTTCGATGCCCAATCTCAATATAGGTCTATGTGACAAAAAAGTCAATGAAAACAGCAGAATTGAACCATTCTATAGCGTGAATGGATTTAGTAGACTTCTACAGTGTCTTCCCCACAAGGACAGCAGAATAAATGTTCTTTTCAGCAGCCTACAGAACCTTTTCCAAAATAGACCATATTGTAGGTCATAAAGCAAGCCTCAATAAGTAAAAAATAACAAATAATTTCATGTATGTTATCAGATCAGAATAGAATGAAACTAGAGATCAGCAACAAACACACACACACACATACAGAGACTACACAAATATATGGAGTTATATATTACACTTGCAGAATCAATAGCTCAGAAAGATCAGGAAATAAATTTTGAAATGCTTAGAATTAAGCAATAATGGAAACAAAATAGTAGGATCTCTGAGACACAGTGAAAGCAGTTCTAAGAGGGAAGTCTAGAGTTACGAGTTCCAATATCACAAAAACAGAATGACCCCAAATAAATGACCTAATGGTGCATTGCAAGGTCCTAGAAAAACAAGGACAAACCAAATCCAGAACAAGTAGAAAGAAAGAAATAATAAAGAACAGAGCAGCAATTGCTGAAACTGAAGCTTAAAAAGACCAAGAGAAGGATCAATTAATCAAAAAGCAGATTCATTAAAAGATTAACAATTTGATCAATCCTCAGCCAAACTTACAAATGAAAAATAAGGTAAAATTAATAAAATTAGAGATAAAAATTGAAGTTAAAAGAGACACCACTGAAATCCAGAGGGTTATTAGAATTTTGAAAATTTATATTCCTATAAATTGGAGAATACAAAACAAAATGACAAATACCTAGGCACACATGACTTACCTAAATTGAACCAAGAAGGCATAAAAAGTCCAATAAGTCAAAAATAAGCAACGAGATTGTTTCAGTAATAAAATACTGATCAACTAAGAAGAGCCAGGACCCAATGGGTCTACAGCCGAATTTTACCAGACCTTTACAGAAGAATTAATGTCAGTGCTCCTCCAATAATCCCATTCAATAGAAAGGGAAGGAAAGCTTCCAAATTCATTCCATGAAATCAGCATTACCCTGACACCAAATCTAGAAACTCAACCTAAAAAGAACTACACTCCAATATCCTTGATGAACACAGGGCAGAACCTAAATAAGATCACTGAAAACAGAATTCAATAATTATAGTAGCACAATTAATAATAGCTAAATCTGGGAAACAAACTCTATGTCCATCAACAGATGGCTTGATAAAGAAAATGTGATATATACACACAATGTAGTTCTAGTCTGACATAAAGAAGGATAAACTGTAATTATGTGTAGGAAAATGGATACACCTTGAGACTACAAGGTTAAGAGAAGTAAATCAGAAACACATGCTTAAATATTGCATGGTTTCTCTTCTATGAAAAATTCGATATATAAATAAAATATGAAATAAAATACATCATAGAAAAAAGAGAGAAAACAGTTATTTTTATCAGCATGGACAATGTATCAATTTAGTATAATAATTTTCTTATATGTTTTGTATTTATGACATACATACATATATATGTAGTTTCATAATGACTAATAAGATACATAAATGAATCTGATGCTGGCAAAGTAAAAGGGTGCAGAAAGAAAGAGAATTGAGATGTGGTATGTAAAAATTCCCTGCAATGAATGTAATCATTACGTACTGCAAATATGTACTAATAAAAAATTTAAAAATAAAAGAATTCAACAATATATTAAAAAGCTCATACACCACAACTAAATTTGTTCCATCACAGTGATGTAAGGATGGTTCAATAAATGTAAATAGATAAATAAAAATGCAATATAGAAATAGAATCAATTAATAAAATTACATGACAACCTCCACAGATGTAAAAAAAGTCTTCATCAAAATGTAATGTCCTTCATGATAAAACCCTGATGAAATTAAGTATATAAGGATGTTATTTCAAAGTGATCAAGTAATTTATGGAAAACTCACTACTAGTATCCTACTGAATGGGAAAAAAATCCAGAAAGTATTTCCTCTAAAATCAGGAATGGCACAAGGATGTCTGTTATGTCCTCCAAATAATATCAAGAGTCAACAAATAGGATTATGTTTAACTTTCCCTCAAAACTTCTTAAACTTTTATTTTGAACTAACTTTACAGTTAGAGAAAAGTTGGTAGAAAAGTAGAGTTTCTTTATATCTCTCACCCAATTTCTCTAATATTAAATATCTTGTATAACCTTAGTGCAATCATCAAAAGCAGGAAACTAATAAAAATAACCTCATTTTATTTTACCCCTTTTCAGTAATAACTTTTACTGCTCCAAACATTTACCAAGAATCCCATGTTAGGGCCAGGGACTTAGCTCAGTGGTGCCACCACCTGCCGCACAAGGTCCTGATTTCGATTCCCAGCACCAGAAAAACAAAAAACAAAACTTGTATTACATTTAGTTGTCATTTTCTCCTTAGACTTCTCCAATATGAAACAGGTTCTTAGTCTAACCTTACTTTCAAGACCCTGACACTGTGAAAAAGTATTTATAGTTAAGTTGTGCTTTTGTTTTGCTTTGCATATAATACTGAGAATTGAACACAGAGCCTACACAATGAGTTACATCCCCTACTCTTTCCTTTTTTTTTTTTCTTTTTTTGGAGACAGGGTCTTACAAAATCACCAACTTGCCCAAGCTGGGCTCCAACCTTTGCTCCTCCTGACCCAGATCCCCAGAATACTGGTATTACTGGCATGTGCCACCATGTCTGGCTCTGATCCATAGAATGTCCTTCAGTTGGTTTGGTCCAGCATTTGCATAATTGGAAAAGATCACATACATTCAGTAACATTACTGTAAAAAGTATTTTGTGTATCTTTATAAGAAAATAAACTGCAAATCTGTTTTTCAAAGGGTTTACATGAAAGTCTTCATAGTTTTAGTCATCCTAAGTTGTTATCTAGAGGTGGTACGTGGTCACTCTTTTATGTGTTATTTGCTGTTTGTGACCATTAACTGCGTTTCTCAACTTGACTGAATAAAGAGACACTTAGCAGATTACTAAAGCACACTTTTGGATGTGTCTGTGGATTGTTCCCAGAGATGGAAGGCAGTCAACTGAGAGAAGACCCACTCTGATTGTGAGTGGCTCCATCTAGTAGGTTTCTAGCTTGGATGGAATGAAAAGGGAGGAAAAGGGAAGCTGACCTGCATTTGAAAAGCACCATTCTGCTTAAGCTTTTTTGCTACTGCCATGGATGTTCTGTGGACATCAGACTGTAGCTTCTTCAGCCTTTCAGTGTGGACTCACACTAGTTGCTCTCCAGACCTTCATGCTTGGACTGGTGCTATAACCTTGGTCCATCTTGTTCTACAGCTTCCACCTTCTTGGGCTGACCAGCTACTGGATTCTCTGGCTCTGCATTGTGCAGCTGGTCATTTTGGACTATCCTGTAGGCCTATCTAATATATCCCCTAGCATAATTTTACAGATATATAGATAGACAGATTCCCTAGAGATCCCTAACCAGTACGCTAGCTATATGTGGTAAAACATCTGTTCAAAATTTTTGTTTATTTTTTATTAATCTATCTCCTTTCTACTAATTTACAAAAATTCTCTGCATACTCTAGATAAAAGTCCATTGTTGGACATATATTTTCCAAATAGCTTTTTCCAGTGTGTGATATACTGTTCCATTTTCATAATGATACAAATTGCACAAGTTCTTTCTTTAAATTCCAGTTTCATCTTTCTTTTGTAGCTTATGCAGCATTTTCAACAATTCTTTACCTAATCCAAGTTCTTCTGCCCTCTTTTTGAGAGTTTTATAGTTTTACTTCTTAAATTTGACTCTATAGTCTATTTTGAAGTTAATTTTTGTGTACTAACAAAAATCGAAGTTGGGATTGAGGTTCATTTTTTGCACATGGTCATCCAACTCTGCAACATTCGTTAAAATCTATTGCTGTTTAGACCAGACAGTAGCATGTACTGAGAAAAAGCAGGTTATATCTGGGTTCCTAACTCTATTTTGCTAAGGCAAATTTCTTGAAGTTTAATTTTGAGGCAAAATGGTAAGAATATTTTAATACTCTCAATACATACAGCTCATCTTTGACAAAACTTATTCCACTTCCCAGTCATTATTGTATTAATTTGATTTTCTTTATAAATTTGTTACAAAAAAATCAAATATATATATATATTCATTTCATAAATTATAAACATGGTCAAAAATATTTCTCTTATATAACTTTATATTCTTTTTTGTGAATTGTTTTCTTATGAATCTCACAACTGTTCTCCTACTTAAAAACTTTTCATATATTTAGAATGTGTTGTATGTGCTAGAAATCCTGTCTTCACAGTTTGTCTTTCAGATTATGTAAGGTGTTGTATAGAATTTCTAATATTATATACTTAAAGCCATCAACTCTTCCTTTTTGGTTTGTTCTTTGGATGCAGAATACAAGCTCAGAAACCAGTTAAAGGATTATAAAATCAATTTAAAATATTACATAGAACACTTTTCTAACAGAGTAAGTGAAAAAAGCAGATTATGAAAAGAATATGTTTAATATGAAACCAGTTTTAAGGACTTGGAGAAAAAAGATGTTAATAGTAATAGCTTTGTTATGGAGAACACTGATGATTTTTGTCTCCTGCATTTCCAACGTTGTCTATTATTTTATCATAATTAAACTATAATAATTATAGAAAACTATTAAAAAACAAAGCCACTTTCTCTAGATGTATTTGAATAATCATTTACTAGTTAATAAAACTCTATCAACAATATGGCTTTTAAAACGTTATGCTATTAACATGGCTTCAATAAACTTGCTCAGTTTCCTAACATTCTATTGGAGTAATGGAACTGACATTCAGGCCTGACTGTGTAATATGAGAAATTAGCATTTTTTCCTCACATTATTTTAACTATGTTCATAAGTTTGTGCCTAAAGCATCTCAGATGTAACTCAACTCTACTAACATTATAGGCCTATTTAGTGACCATGTGTCCATGTGAACTATAATATTTTAAGTCAATTAAGCACTCACAAGGTCTGGAATAAGAGGAAAATACACAAACTAGCTAGGCGGCTGCTGTTCTTTACTGCTGATACCATGCTGCTCTCTCTCCTGGGTAATTATTATCTCATTAACTTTTAAACCAGTTTGAAAATAATTTACTTGAAATTTAGGCTTAATTAAACACTATTTAGGGTCACCATAACATTGGGAGCCAGTGTTATTTAAATTTCAACTTTTAAAACCCTACCATAATAACTAGGAAACTAATTTTTAAGAAACAAATATGGCCTTATTACACAGTTACACATAAATGAGTTCGGAAAATTCCTTATGTCATTCACCACCAGCTATCACTTAACTTGACACAATAGCCCAATTTTCACTTATTAAACAATGCACTTGATAACAGGGTGGGAGGCAGTTTTTATTATGCTCTACCTAGGAGGGCTAATGAGCAGCACTGGTGTGAGTTAGGGCCCACATCAGTCCTAGGATCTGGGGGCAGTGGATTGAAAATGAACTAAAAGTCAAAGGAAACCGTTCCTCCGAGTGCCAGGAGTTTAGTCACAAAAGGAACCAGCAACAGAGCAGGGCTAATACAGATAACAGAAGTTTAGAAAGAAACGATTTTGTAGGCACTTAAAAAACCTTATATTAGGAGTGAGAAAGTAATGTGCATTCAAGCTCATAAGGGTGAGACATCTGCAGTGATTCAAAGTCCAGGCTCTCTGAAATAGAGGCAGTGGGTCCCCAGCAGCACCTTCTCTAGCAAGTGGGATCTTTTCATGATTTGCATTTCTTCCTTGTACTTTCGCTGCCTCTCTTTTTGCAATACAGAAACAACAAATTACTGTTTTTAAAAGAGGGAGAAGAGATGAGGAAAACCAGTATCAGAACCTTCTGGAACATTAGGAGACTTGGGAGGAAAACTTGGACGTGTGATTTTGATTTTAAACTAGAAATAGGCTCAGTGCACTAGTGCTCTTCTTGGCTTTTTAAACACTTGAGGGATCTTGAAGTGCTTCGGTCCTCCCCCTATCTTTGCTTTTTAATTGGTCTGGTACATAGCCCCCAAATTTATCACTTTTGAATAATGTTGTATATTATCCCTGTTTTATATTAGTTTCTGTATAGTTGTGCTGCTAATAATAATGCCTTAGACTGGATATATTTTATTAAAAGAGCATACTTGGGCTTTTGGTGGTGAAGGTCCAAAATCAGGGGACCACACTGGTAAAGGTCTTCTTCTGGTCAAGTTCTGAGGTGGAACACAGCATTGCTTCCCAAAGACAGAGAATGTGCGTGTGTATATGTGTGTGTACAAGTGTGTACGTGTGTTCTCTTTTTCCTTTTAGAATTCCACCAGGGACAATCATAGGAGCTCTGCTCTGACAACTTTATCTAATCTCAATCACCTCCTCAGGGTCCCATCTCTGCACACATGGTCAAGTTCAGGTTCTCCTCCCTTAATACCTAACAGTGGTGATTAAACTGCAAAATAACTGTAAAGGAGATAAACCATATCAACAAGAACACTTTCCCAGGGATTCTAACCTGTAGCCTGCCAAGATTGAATGGCACTTCTGTCAAATACAGCTAAGAACTAGTATTTTTTGTTTGAGATATGACACTTTTGGACAAAGATTTAGAATAGTTTTCTGGTGATAAAGGTAACACTTTAGAAGATAGCATCTCAGGCTGATACAAAGAAAAGAAACTAGTTTTTACTGTATCCTTTGAAACTGAAAATTAGAAGTCTCTTTTTGACAAAGAAAAGTATACCAGAAACGTGTCTTCCTATTGGAAAGGAACTGCCTATGATCAAAGGAATGGGTAAAATATACATTACCTAAACCTAGAGCAGTGGTGGTGAACCTATGGCGGGTGTGTTATTTGTTTCTTTTAAGACAATAGATGTTAATGTATTACTGCTTTTTTTCTAAACTAAAACCTCAGTATTCAGGTTTAATTGCAATCTTGGCACTTTGTGATAAAGAAGCCAGTTTCTAGTTTGGGCACTTGCCTCTAAAAGGTTCACCCTCACTGACCTAGAGGAATATCATTTCTTCAGACACTGAATTAGAATCCTTTTCTGTGCTAGGAAGTGAAACTAAGCACACTCAGTAACCACTCAAAAAAAGATGTTACTACCTAACTGAAGCAAAAGGGCCAAAGAAAATTAAATTGGACTCATCCATGTGCCTAAGAAGTGACCGCCTTTCCTGTTGGAATTAGCCGCCATTCTAGGTAACGTACTGTGACTTTTTCCCTATCAGACTTTCTATTAGACACTGCCTTCATCCCTCAACTAAATTCTAATATTGGTGCACATCGCAAATGTTGTAAAATATATGTTACATACTTTAAAACAATCATAAGATTTAGTTTATGCAGGAAAATACAATTTAATTTTAGCTTACTGTTACATTAGATATCACTGAAGTTAAAATGAATTCATCTTTTTACAAATTATTTTCCTTGTAGATGGGGAGGGGAGGAGGGGGTGAAGGGAGGGCAGAGGTAAGGGGAAAAAATGAGAATCAAGACTTGCCATGTAGAGGTACATTATCCCAACAATGAATGTAACTGTACTGTATCCCTAAAATGTACCAATAAACTCAATAAAATTTAAAAAAAAATTATTTTCTTGCCTTTAACTATATTTTTATACCTTGTGTGTCATAAAGAGCTCTGGATATCATTCAGTATTTAAAAGACCAATGTCTCTATTATTTCCCACAAATGTATTATAAAATGTTTCTAATAGTTTGTAAACACAAATGGAGTTAATTTATCCTTTATGATATAAATATATAGATAGCTTATATATAATGTGTATATTCCACCAAAAGTGTATACACACTCCAGGGGAGGAAAAAAAGCTTGTCTAAATATTTTAGTACTAAATTCATTGAGACATAGTGAGGTTAATACAAGTTATCTTTGGCCTCTGCAATTACAAGAGGTACTCACAGTGGTGGCCATGAGCTTCCAGACATTTATTAGTACAGCAAACTGCTGCTTGGGTGACTTTGGTCACTGAGATTGCTGCAGATGCATTTACAATTTCTTCTCTAAGGGCCAGCAGTGCAGTGAGTTTTATGTGGTATACGATATCTTCTAGGGTTCCCATATGAGTAACACTATTAAACACTGTGTTTTAAAAATAACTCATCATATTTTTCTTTTTCTGACGTGTGTATACATTATATATTTTTTCTTTTCCTGAAATATAGATTGATAGATACCTTTGTTTAAGCTATAAATGACTTCCCCTCACAAACTAGGAACTAATAGGGACATCAGAATACTGCATTGCTTTGTGTAGCACATGCAGGAGAAATTAGTAGTTGAATACCACATGGTTAAAGATACAATCAAATGAAGCCCAGAGTGCCACAGGGCCTAAAAGAGGAGCACACGGGTCAGTCATGAGGGATTGATTCATCCCTTCTCCTGAAGGCATTTTCAAGTAGAAAATGCAAGCTGAAAGAAAACTCAGATTTAAACAAGTGTTAGGGAGAAAGGAAATGCACGTGAGAGAGTATGAATGAGGAGGTCTGGAAGGGTGACCGCGGCAAACACAACACCTCATGGTGGGCACATGGGTGCGGATACAGAGCCTTAATGGAAAAGAAAGTTGTTTGATAAGCCTGGAGAGTGTATTGTTCACAGAGAGAAAGAGATTCAAACTGTGAAGGATTGTATCTAGCTCCAAGGAACCCAAGCTGCAGTCTTCGTGCAATAAGGAAACACTGGAAGGCTTTACGTAACACGGGTACAGACTGGATTCTCATTTTGCATAGATTACACCGCTTCTGAGTATAGAATTGATTGGGGGGAAGCCCGATTAATTTACATAGACCAGTCATGAAGCTGTACCCTTTATCCTGGCTGAATGAACAAGAATGGCTGGTGCTAAACTAGAAGCTATTTTACTTCTCTTCTTTCCTAATACAGGAACTTTCGTCCCCTTTGACAGATCAGGAAAGTGAGGCTCAAAATATTTTAATAATTTAAAACACCACAGCTAGTAACTGCCACAGTTGCAATTTGATCACAGAATAATCTGGTCCTTGCTTTCTATGACCGAATTGATGGTAAGAGTGACCAGAAATGAGTCCCACTTTTATCCAACATAATTCATTTTTATTTAATCAAAATATTTCATAAACAGTACGGAACACTCACCATTCACAGTTCTCTAAAACAGGAATTTAGGGAAACAAATGACAGCCTTGCTCTCCAGTGTGAGTAAATAATTATACAGCCTTTTTGCCATAGAGATTGCCATACAATCGCCTAATTGGGAGTTACTTTCATAAGATAACAGATGCTTTCTTTTTAGCAGGTAACAAAGGTTTTGCTTCGAAGTTCTGCATGTTATATTAGAGCAGTCTTCCACTCATATTTTGTGCCAGGTGTTTTACATTACTCCATATGTTCTCTAAGGTTCTCCAGATTGAACACATCCTGAAACACTACAGCTAAATAATTCATACATAGAAAGGCTATTGGCTTCAGGAAAGAGAAAATTTTAGAGTTGTATTTTGAAATACAGAGACAAACAAACATACAGTATAGCATATCAGAGTACAGAGTTCCTAAATCCTTAATTTATCCATAATGAAACTGTCGTGGGGGGATCGCACACCTGCCCAAAGTTTTACATACATGTTGATTTCTTGGAGAATATGTTATTTTTCAACATTTCTGTGTTTTCCCCATTTTTTATTTCTCATATACAGTGTTCCATCTGTGAGTTTCTATCTCCAACCCTCTGATCTTGTACTTTTTATTTCCCATTTTCCTGAATGCAACTCTACTTGTTGAAAACTGACTTCGTGGAATTTAAATAACAGTCATCTTTTTCTCTCAGAAAAGTTATTGCTATGAATTTAATTTTGTCGTCCCAAAATTCACATTTTGATGTCTTAATCTCCAGTGTCTCAAAATATAACTTATTCTAAAATCAAATAATTACAAATGTAATTAATTAAATTAAGATGAGGTCATTAAATGGGTCTTAATCCAGAATGATTAATGCCTTTATTTCAAAAAGAAAATTTGTAAATGAGCATACAAACACAAGGAGAAAGTCATGTGTCCATAGAGGCAGAAATTAGCAAGATGTTTCCACCAGACAAAAAATGGCAAAGATCACCAGCAAACCACCAAAAACTGCAGAGATGACAAACAGATTTTTCCCTCCCAGGCCTCAGAGTAAATCGATAGTCCTAACAGCTGGGTCTCAGACTTCTACATACACAGCTGTAAAACAATACACATCTGTTACTTAAGCCATTCAATCTGTTGGACTTTGTTACCAAAGCCCCAGCAAACTAAACAGCAGAAATTGTAAACCAACCATTCTGTCTGCAATTCATTGTTTGATAACTTTCCTAGATGGTCAATTTCAAGTTAATTTAATTACTTCACTTAGGAATGATGTTAACAGAATACATCTGAAAATTAAAAAGTAGAAGCCAGTACTATTCAAAGTTTGTTCCATAGAATAGTATTAATTTGTAGAAATTAAGCTAGGAAAACAAAAACTCTTTGGATAGCAAACCATTTGGGGAAAGCATTGAATAAAACAAAAGTAGACTTGTGAATCACTGAGTTACACAAAGCTGGTTAAAGGATTTTTTCAGAGCCTTTCACATGCTAAAATATATTTTTACTCAACCAGAGAAAAATACTCAATGAGGACAAAAAGGGTAAATCTAACTCAGGTTTCACTGACATGACTATTTTGATACCATCATTTTAAAATGATGTCTGAATGATAATGTCAAAATCAAAAATCATTACAGCAGGCCCAGCAAGCATCTCTTATAACCACTACATAACTAAGTGCTATAAAATGATGTAGAACATTTCACACCTTTTCTATATCATTTAAAATTTGGATGAGTTTGGCTAAAAGTATAAAATAAATATTTTAAAGCTTTTCAAAATTATGTTTTTCCTGCCGTTCAAAATATTTAAGACTTCAGTATAAAAGTTGAATATTATGAAGTAAATATATATTTGTGTGGGTGGGTGGGAATGTATGTCATGATAAACTTTCAGCATCTAAAAATAAAAGTAATTTTTTCAATTTAATAAAATGCATCTTCAAGAAGCCTATAGCCAATGTGTGAAAAACTCCCCATGTTTTTGCTATAATTTGAGTCAAGGCAAGATTGTTCCCTTAAATGAAAATTTGCTTTCACTATTTACATTCAACACTGTACTCAAAGCCACACCTAAGGCAGTAAGACAAGAAAAATAAATACAGGAAACAAAAATTAAAATTGTTTTAATTTTCCAGAGATAATGACTGACTATATATATGTAGAAAATCCTAAGGAATAAACAAGGAAAAATATATTTGGTAAAACTAATAAATGAAATTAGTAAATATGCAAGATATGATGTCATTTGAAAACCTATTGTAATTCTATGCACTAGTAAAAAAATGTTTCAATTTAAATTTTAAACTTTTTGTAATAACAAGAAAATACTATGTGGAAATAAATTTAATTAAAGCAGTATAAAAACTTTAAACTGAAAATTACAAAGCATTGCTGACAAAAAGCCTACATAAAACAGAGATACAGGTTCCAAGGACCATGATGATAAAAATTCTACTAAATTTATTTACAGATTCACTACCCTCTCAGTCAAAATTTCAATAGACACTTTTAGAAGAAATTGATGTGTCAAAATTTATAGTCATGCAAAGGACTTAGAATAGCCAAGTGGTTTTTAAAGAAAAAATAAAGTTGAAACATTGGCTCCCTCTCTCCCTCTCCTCTCCCTCTCTCCCTCTCTCCCTCTCTCCCTCTCTCCCTTTCCTAGGCTTGGCTAGTACCTTAGGAAGGACAAAACACGAACACCAGCTAAAGATAAGACAAAAGGCACAGAAACAAAATTAAGAAAACTGTCAAACACCACTGCAAATGTTCTAACTGTGGCACAGCCAGTTTGAAAGCCCTTCAACGCCCTCTTTAAACCACTGTTCCTAGGAACGGTGTTGGGTTGGGGAGAGCCTTATCCAGGGAGACAGAAAGCAATGCCCACTTAGACACTTTCAATGCCCACCCCCAGAAGAAATGAAGAACCCTGCCCGCCTGGCTTCACAAATCATAGGAGAAGGAGTTTCTCAACAACTTATCAAATATTTGCTCAGTATCTGTAGCAGACTTCTAAATCTTCTTACATCCTGAGAAGGAACATGAACATTTTCTAATTTAAAGACTTTCTCTAAATTAAAATACTAAATAAAGCCTTCTATTCATGTTTCTGTTCTGATCACAGAAAAGAAATTCAGAATTAGACCACAGGTGGACATTTGACAAAGGTGCCGAGGTAGTTCAACAGGCAAAAAGAACAGTGTTATCAATAAGTGGTTCTTTATTTCACATTAAAATATTAGTTCAACATGGATCATAGAACTAAACACAAAAGTCAAAACTGTTAATTGTAGAGCAGTAAATGGAATATCTCACAATTTGGAATAAAAAAACATTTCTTGCAATCTCACAAGAAAAAATGATTAACAAGATCTCATCAGAAATAATTCATTGAGGGAAACATTGCTATTATTGGACCTAAAGTGGTAGGAAATAGTAAGAAAAAACAAATGCTTGAAAGGAAATGCTGAGGAATGTGCCATCCATGGTGGGCTTTGAAAAGCTGAGACATATGCCTGGTAATCTGGAAGCTTTCCTATGACCAGGGCTATGTATACACAAAAAATATTTCAGAAAGCCCTAACCTCACAGCTATGGCACATCGGGAGACTGGGTGGAGTCAGAAAGTAAAGGCTAAGGTAGAGCTGACCTATACCTGGTTGAGCTTTAAAAACAAGCTCATCACATACAGGATCTTGTAGTAAAGAAATGAAAGAATTAGGGGGTTTATGCATTTAAGGAAATCTAATCTTTAGCTGACTACCAAGCTTACCAAGTAGAGACTTCCACTGCCAGGACAAACCACAGAATACAGACTTTGGTACAAATATATTAAGCAAAAGAAGTCAGACACAGACATTCACATAATGTATGATTTCATGCCCATGAAATGTCCAGAACTGGCATTCAAATGACAGAAGATGGTGACCAGGCAGAGGGAGCAGTGGAAAGTGATTGCTAATGGCTATGGGGTTAGCTCTGGGTGAAGAAAGTGCTCTGGAATTGGAGTGGTGATGGTTGCATAAACTGGCTGATGTACTAGAAGCCATTGCATGTTCACTGTAAAAGGGTGAATTACATAGTACAGGGATTTCATCCCAATTCAAAAAATGCCATGCATACATAACATGTCTAAAATAAAAAAATAAAAATAATTTTAGGAAAACAAAATCCAAGAGAATTCTTCACCAGTCAGCTTGCTCTACAAGAAACACTGCGGAGCTCTTCAGGCTAAAGGCGAGAACCACAGGTGAAAGCATGAAAATTCTGAAAAGCACATTAAGCGCGGCAAAGGACAGTGAGTAAAGTATACATCAGTATCTATTGTTTAAAACAAAAAAAGTACCTTTATGTAGGTTTATAACATGTATTAGTTATATGAAAATGTTAGGAAAACTATGACAGGGAAGTGTACAGGGTATGATCTCAAAATACTGTGAATGCTTAAACTCAAAACATTTTGTTACAGTAAAACACAAATGAGACTAATCCCCTTTTAAACACCCCCATGCTTCAAACACACTCATCCCATCATTGGTGTCACTTTCTGAAGCAGTTCTGGAAGTCCTCTTTCAAGAGTGTCTTTACTTGTGCTGTTGTGGCAACCCTGAAGTCTTGAATTAATTCAAAACACTTACCTTTCATGATCATTTTGACTCTAGGGAAAAGTAAGAAGTTGCATGGTGCCAGCTCCAGTGAGTCAGGTGGACAAACCACAATATTTCTCTGAGCCTGCCTTTCTCTTGGGCTGCACTTGGCAGCAGCATTCACCATACATTTTGATCACCTCTTGTATTTAAACTGCTATGAAGTTCTTGCATTTCTCAAAGCCTGAGAAGTATTGATATAAGGACTAACAGTCCCAAGTCTAGGTAAGTTGGAGAGCAAGTAGCTCTTGGCTATTGTAGGAAAAGATGGAAATATCTCTGAAAAACAATGTGCCAGAATCTACTAAACCTACACAGCATTTTCACTTCTGAGTACTCAACAAAAATAAGTATATGCATCTAAAGACATTTGAGAATGTTCACAGTTACATTCATCAAATAAATTGCAGTACAGTTATACAACAGAATTTACATACAAATATGGACTGCTATGATGTTCAAAAATATAAATTTCACAGAAAATGTTTAGCCAACGAAGACTAACACAAAAGAGCACAAAAATAGGTAAAACTGACCTACTATGATCAAGGCCAGAAAAGTAGTTACCTATGAGAAGCTATTAATAGGCTTAGGCTTAGGGCAGTGATGGCAAACTTTCCACGATACAAATGGCCCACTGTGGCACCCATAACACAGGTTCGTCACCACTGGTGTACGGAATGATAAAATCTTCCTGGGCACTAGAAGGATTCTAGATCTCAAACTGTGTACGACTTACACGGATGTGGGTATATGTTAAATCTCATTCACCTGTATTCTTAAATTATGCATACTTTAAATCATGTAACATATGCTTCATAAAAATGTTCTGTAAAAATGTTAATATATTTGCACCCTGTCATATAGAAATTGATATGGTTTGAATATGTCCCCAAAATTCAAGTGTTAAAATATAATTTCCAAATTCAACAGTGCTAGTGGTTAGACCTAATTAAAGCTAATTATATCATGAGGGCTCTGACCTCATGAATAGGAAAATATCATTATTGAGAGATGGGGTTAGTTGTCATGAGAGTGGATTGTTATAAAAAGCAAGTTTGGCCTTCTTGTTGTTGCCCTCTTGCCCTTCAGGGAGACTTCTTAGCCTCAGAACCATGAGCCAAATAAATCTGTATCCTTTATAAATACTCAGTCTTGCGTACTCTGGTATGGCAGCACAAAATGGAGTAAGACAGTCATCAATCTGCCATACTGTTGCATGATTTTTTAAAAACATCTAGTAGCCTACATTAATGTACCTAAGTTTCCTAGATCTCTGATGTTTTAAGAAACATTGATGAATGGAGCAAGGAAAATATAAATAGGCAGAAGATTACCAGGAGCCAATTTCAGCTATGGCATCAACTCACCCCTGCAGACCTGAGGTTTCCCAAAATAGATTTATGTGACCTAGAATTTTCTATCTCCAACCAGTCCTGGGATGCTGGCTGACCTCACAGATGGAGTATAATCTTAAATAAGGTGGCCACCTTAGGGCACCGGCCATCCCTAGAGAAAAACTTAGCTGGGACACTCTAGCAAGTAATTAAGCAAATGCATGTCTCACATCTGAGTGATCTCAGTGGGGAAACATAACATCCACCACAGTACAATTCTTACAGCAACTGGAAATACTCATTTTGGATAGTAATTTTATCTCATCTGTCAAAGCTCATTCAGGATTCTGGGTTATCTCTCTTCCTAGGGAAATTTTACAGAAAAAAATTAGTTAAATAAACAACTCTCTTTGCCATTTTAGCTGGTCATAGCTCTCAAAACTGAAAATAATGCTTAGCTCTGCTGTATTTCCCACATTTCACTTAGCCTCAGGCAGCCCTCAGATTCTCAAACTAAGGAGCATTTCTCATGCTCTTCATGCTGATTTCAGGCCGTGGCTGCCAGTCTTGTTCACTTATATTCAAAAATGACCCAAACTACCAAGAGACACCCAGATCAGGTTTTCTCACATTTAACCTGTTCCCCACTATGTAACAGCAGCCCTGTATGTCTTGATATTGGGGCCAATTGCTCCTAGTGGGACGAAAACTGTCTTCTTTATTTCTTTTCTTTTGGCCCATGGAGTATATGTTTGCCACAGAACACTCATAGCCTGAAGTTTACAAGGCTCTTCCTTTGGGTCTGCAGTACAAAGATTTCCTCCTTTGCACAGCAAGACCACGGAATGAGTTGAGCCACAGGGAAGCAAACAGGTATGTTCAAATGCAGATCACTCCTACTTGTACCCCTTCAGAACAGCATCACAGAGCCCAAAAGCATGGTCATAAAAATGCACATATACTGCATCCCTAAAGTTGCAACATTCAGGCACGGAGAGCTCACTGCTCCTCCACCTCCTCCAGCACCTCAGGCCTTCATCTGAGCGGACTGGTAAGAAACACCCAGCCAGCCACACAGGCACCTCTGCAGCATTCTCCCTCCCCCGGCCCTGCAGCCATTCTCTCAGGCCTCCTGGTGGTGCCTGGATCCACACTGCAGAGACGCAGGTGGTCATAAAAGCCATCTTACTCATCTCCAGAAGATAGAATGGAAGGGAAAAACAGAAATAAAGAGACATCAGACCTCCATAGTTGGTAAGTCGGAGGGAATCACCACCTTCCATAAGAACTTCAACTATCTTCAGGGGAAGGGCAGCAGGAACCTGCAGTAGAAACTTGCAGAGCTCAACCCTGCAGGAAGTCAGGAAGCACAACCTGGGCTTCCCAACCAGAATTCAGCGTGAATCTCAGGAGTCTGCCATTGGCTAGCTGAGATTAACTGATTTAGTTGTGCACACTGCTGCCCACATTGTCTGTTGTGACAGCAGAGATATACCCTGAAAGAGGCTCTTCAATTTTTTTTTCTTTCTTTTCCTCTTTTTTTTTATTTTTAAAATTTTATTTTTTTCCCATTCTGCGAATTCTTCCTTTTATCTTTCTTCTTTTTCACTCTAAATCTCTTGCTTGCCCATGTTATTCTTCATCTTGCATTTTGTTCCTTTTCCTGCCCTAATTCAGATTTCTTCTTTCTTTGTCTTTTCTTTTCTTCTTTTCCTTCACTTTACGGTCACTAGTTTCAAAAGAAAGTGATTACAATTTATAGCCTCCCTATTACTGTTAAATTGCTTTAATCTTGTCTTTATTCTTGCACTCTGTCTCTCCCTCTTGTCTTCAACAGTTTCCTAGAGTTTGCATGATCATCCTGTGTCCACTGGCTTCACTTGAAACCTCCTCTGTTCTTTTGCCTATCTATTTCTTCTCCTTCCAACTCCTTCTAAGTCCCCATCCTGAGGGTAAAGTTATTATATTGAAGAGTTTGTTCACTATAAATATATTCTGGTCTGGTCCTCGATCTTTATTTAATTCACATGGTTAAAGGTGATGGATTAATAACTACCACAAATGTTCAATTTCTAAGCTATGCTTGGTGCTACTGTATTGCTGATTGTATCAACTGGGCTAAAGGGTTGTGATTGACTTAATGAATTGTCCTTTCCAATATTATGAAAATGAGAGTGTCTATTAGTCATTAGAGACTCAAAGCCTAAAGAGCAGCTATATCAGGAAAATCAAAGTACTAACCCAGGAATTAAACGAAGGACAGAACCAACAACAAAAATAAAAATGATAAAAAGAAAAAACACTTAATCAAGGCACCAAAGGAGGCTTCCGGTTCACCAATGGCAAATTCTGGGGGGAACAAGGTGGAAAATTCTGACAATAAACCAATATAACACCCTGAACTCATCGCATAGGAAGTAACAAAATGGATCAATCAGGCTCTAGAAAAATTCAAAACAGAAATAATTTCCCAGGTAACTACAGACATAGTGAGCACAGTGAAAGACATGATTAGAGACACTAGAACAGAAACAAACCAAAAAATAGAAGAGCTCAGGACCATGATAGAAGCCATGAATGCCCAGCATAGGAAAGAAATGAAAAACATGAATGAATAATCTCCAGATATCCAGGAGATTAGAAACTCTATTGATCCAGGCATGGTGGTGCACACCTGTAATCCCAGCAGTCAAGAGGCTGAGGCAGGAGGATCACTGTGAGTTCTAGACCAGCCTGGGCTACATAGTGAGTTCCAAGTCAGTCTCAACTACATAGTGAGACCCTGTCTCAAAAAAAAAAAAACTATTGAAAACGGTACGGGATCATGAGAAATCAATCAAAAAACTCCTAGGTGATGCAAAGAAGAATTACATAAGACTAATAGAAATCCATGAAGTAGAAGGAAAGACTACAAAAGACTTTTAAAAAGAAACTGTTCACAGAATTAATGACAGAAAAATTCCAAAACAGAGGGGAAGAATTTGACATACAGATAAGTGAGGCATATAGGACTCCAATGAGACATGATAAAAAAAAATCTACACCTAGGCATATAATAGTCAAGATCCCAGAAACCCAACAGAAGAACAAAATACTGCAAGCAGTTAGAGAAAAGAAATAAATCACATACAAAGGAAAGCTCATCAGAATCACAGCACACTTTTCAACACAAACCCTCAGGTCAAGGAGAGCCTGGAGTGAGGTATTTCAAGACCTAAAACAAAACAGCTTCAAACCTAGGCTGATGTATCCTGCAAAACTCTCTTTTAAAATGGATGGGGAAATAAGATATTTCCACGACAAAGAGCACCTGAGAAACTTCATGAATACCGAACAAGCACTACAAGGAATGCTAAACAATATCCTAAAAAAAGACAATGAAGGTCACAACACCATGAGGCCCAACAGAGCAAATCAATTAGGCAAAAAAAGAAACTAAAGGGAGAGTGGGAAATTTTAAAAGAGTCAACAACAGGACAATAACATTACAATGACAAGTCAATACATATCAGTTATAACCATCAATGTCAATGGCCTCAATTCACCAAACAAAAGAAATAGGCTAGAAGAATGGATTGAGAAGTAAAATCCAACAACTATTACAAGTTGTATACAAGAAACATACCTAGTTCAAAAGGAAACCCATAGACTATAAGTGAAAGGATGGAAAACAGTTCTCCATGCCTCAGGAGGCCAGAAATAAAGCAGGGGTAGCTGTCTTATTCACAGACAATTGAATTTTAAACCAAAACTGATTAAGAGAGACAAAAAAGGCCAGTACATCCTTATAAAGGGAACAATCAAAGAGGAAGAGATGACAATCATAAATATATATGCACTAAATACTAATACCCCCAACTATACAAAACAAATATGAAGGGACATGAAAAATCAAATAAACACTAATATAATTGTAGTGGGGGACCTAAATTCCCCACTGTCACATATAGACAGGTCATCTAGACAAAAAATCAACAACAAAGTACTAGAACTGAACCAAGATTTTGAACAAATGGACTTAACAGATGTCTACAGAGTGTTCCACCCCACAAAATCAGCATATACATTCTTTTTGGCCACACATGGGTCATTCTCCAAAATAGACTATGTTACCTCATAGAACATGGTTAAGTAAATGCAAAGAAATCAAAGTTATCCCATGTATATTATCAGACTATAGTGCTACTAAGCTGGAGATCAATAGCATAAGAAACTGTAGGAACTTCACAAACACATGAAATTGAACAACACTCTCCTGAACAATCAATGGGTCACAGAGGAAATTAAAGAAGAAATTAGACAGTTTTTACAAATAAATGATAATGCCAATACAACATACAGGAATCTATGGGACACAATGAAAGCAGTTCTACGTGGACAAATCATAGAAGTGAATGCCCACACTAGGAAAACAGAGTGAGCTCCAATAAACAACCTAATGAAGACTCTTAGGCTCCTAGAAAAAGAAGAGCAAGAAAAACCCAAAGCTCATACAAGGGAGGAAATTATAAAGATCAGAGCAGAAATATGTGCAATGGAAACCAAGAGAACAATACCAAAAAAATCAATGAATCAAAGAGTTGATTTTGAAAGAATAAATAAAATCAATAAGCCCTTCGCCAACCCTGTTTATAAAAGAAAAAAGAAAGAAAAGGCTCAGATCCATGAAACTAGGTATGAAAAAGGTGAAGTCACAACAGATCCAGCAGAAATGCAGAGGATCATCAATACCTACTTCGAGAAACTATACTCTAATAAAATGGAAAATACAGATGAAATGGACAGATTTCTTGATACTTATAAATTACCAAAGTTGAATGAAGATTTAAAAAAATTCTAACACCCCCAATTACAATCAGTTAAATTTGAAAACATAATTAAAAGTTTACCAATGAAGAAAAGCCCAGGTCCTGATGGATTCACTACTGAATTCTGCAAAACATTTAGAGAAGAACTACTGCACTACTCTTTAAACTTTTCAATGCAATTGAAAGGGAAGCAATACTTACAAATTCATTCCTGGAAGTAAGTGTTACTTTGATTTCAAAACCAGGGAAAGACCCAACCAAAAAGGAGAACTACAGTCCAATCTCACTAATCAACACAGATGCAAAAATCCTGAGTAAGATAATGGCAAACAGAATACAGAGGGTCATAAAGAAGATTATACACACTGACCAAGTCAAATTTATTCCAGGGATGCAAGAATGGTTCAACATACATAAATTAATAAAACACTATATTAACAGAGTCAAGGACAAAAATCATATGATCATCTCAATAGATGCCCCAAATATATTCAATTCAAAAATGAGCATCTGAAATGAACAGACATTTCTCAGACAAACAAGTAAAAGCAGCAAATAAATATATGATAAAATGTTCAACATCACTTGTCATTTGTGAGATGCAGATGAAAATAACACTGGGATTCCACCTCACCCCAGAAAGAATGGCTGCTATCAAGAAATCAACCAAAAACAAATGTTGGCAGGTTTGTGGGGAGGAAGGAACCCTTCTCCATTGTGGGTGGGAATGCAGACTGGTGAAACCACTGTGGAAATCAATATGGAGATACCTCAAAGAACAAGGATTAGAGGTGCCATTGGACCACCTATCCCTCTGCTGGGTGTCTTTCCAAAAGAATTGAAAGAATCATACCACAGTGATATATGCACACCCATTTTTACAGCAGCACAGTTTGTAATAACTAAAACTTGGAAACAGCCCAGTTGCCCATCAATTGGAGACTGGATAAAGAAGATGTGGTTTTTCTATAAAATGGAGTACTACTCAGCCACAAAGAATGAGAAACTAGAGTCATTCATAGGAAAATGGATGCATACTGAGGCTATACTCTTGACTGAAATAAATAAGACACACATGTGTAAATACCAAATAGCTTCTCTGGTGTGAAAAACTAAAAGTGTAAATAAGATCAAAATTGTATAACTGATAAGGTGAAATGGGAAGAAAGGGGCTAAAGGTGTACAGGAAGTGGATAGGTTAGGGAAAATGAAATAAGGGACAAGAAAAAATATGAGAAAAGGAATAAATGGAAACAAAGTTTTTGTAAATAGGGAAGGGTGGAGGGGATGAAGGGAGGGCAGGGGTATGGGGAAAAATGAGAACCAAGACCTGTCATGTAAAGGTACAAGATCCCAATGATGGATATAACTATACTGTATACTTAAAAAGTATCAATGAACTTAATAAGTTAAAAATAGAAAAAGGCCTAATAATGAATTTATATGTAAAATAAAGTCTAACATAGAAAAGGCTAAAGAAGAAATTTGACTTGGTTTTCATTTAAAAGATCTACTATAATATGGTAAAAGAAAATGTTGAAGTTTCTTAACATATTTACCATTCTTCACAAAGTATCACAAAAACAAATTAAATAAAAATGATCAACCACTAGCTGACAGGGTGTAATCTCTCACATTAATTATATTTTTAAAATCTGTGCAAAGTTCAAGCCCTTTAAATGATGTGCATGAAAAGATGAATCACAATTTCCTCCTGAAAATTGGTAGTTACCAAAAGCCAGCACTGAGGTTTGAATTTGTGTTTTTTTTTTATTTTTGAGTCATAAATAATGCATTGTTTATACATGAAAACCATTATATTATACTAAAATAATGTCTTTCATAGTTTAACATTTATGAAAACAGCTTAAAAATCACTCTGCCTAAAGAAGTGACTAGCCTGATATGATCAAATGAAACTTTTGCAAAATCTTTGAACAGTGTATTGTATTTTGGTCTCTCAATGCTTATCTAATTATTCCTGAATTAACAATAAGCAAACACTAATTGCATGACAGCAATTTAAAATCACTTCAGAGAAGTTTAGAAGTCTGTCCTCCAACCTGAATATTGTTATTATCTATTACTGAAAGAAAACTGCACTAGTGGGTATCCTCTTTGTTTGCATATTAGACCAAATGAATGCTTTTCATATTTGCCACATAAACCATTTCATTCCCAGGAACAAGTTTCCCTCCCATGGAAATGACCATTTTTACTTTAAAATTTACATGGAAAAAAAAGAGAATACACACTGTCAAGACTATTCTGAGGGGAAAAATGATCAAGGTGAGATTTCTTCTACCACATATCAAGATGTATTATATTGGTGTATTAACTAAGTTAATAATTAGACTGGAGTGCTACGGGAAGAAGCCCCGAAGTAGTCCTACAAATATCTGCAGATGGGTAAATGACAGAATTATATTTCATCATAATCATTCTATTCTTATTTTCCAGATATAAATGTATTTTCTTTCACCCAATAGCTCTTTGCTTAATAAGGGATACAATAATAGTAGCAGTGAGTAATTACTGAGCCAAAATTAATAGTTGTATGTTAAGTGCTTTAAATGCATTATTTTATTGAATAATGATGTTGTGAAGTAGGCAATACTACAGCTATATTTTACAAGTGCCAAAATGAGACCCAGAAGAAATTATCAAATATTTCAACATCACAAAAATTTCAAGTTTTCATTCATATGGGTCTATGGAAAGTCAAATAATATCAAGTCCTCATTTAAAGTGAAATAAGCCATGCTGGTAATGATAAAAAATGCAAATAAAAAATATTAGATTCCATTGCATGTCTATTAACTTGGGAAAAATGTAAGTCTGACAAAACTGTGAAAAACAGAAAGTCTCATTTGTCAATGTGGGAATGCAATGTGGGAATGCAAATTTATAAAACTACTTTAAAAGTCCACTGGCAATACAGTCTGTGGATTCAACCAACTATAGAAAAAAATATTTAAAAATTGGGTCTGCATTGAACATGTACATTTTTTCTATTATTAGTCCCAAAAGAATATAGTATAGCAATTATTTACATAGAATTTACACTTCCTTAGCTATTATAGTAATCTAGAAATGATTCAATATATATGAGTATAGTTATATGAAAATATCACACAATTTTATATAAGGGACTAGAGCACCCATGGATTTTGGTATACAGAGAGGGTTCTAGAACCAATCCCTAACAGCTACTGAAGAAAGTCTATACAAAGTTTGGGTGAACTTGTCTGTGCCCTATGACAGCAAAATTTTCCTGGATATGGTCCCTAAAGAAATTTTGTGTATACACAAAATGAGACATGTCACATGAATGTACAGAGAATATTTTTTACTTAGTAAATAGTCATCAATAAGGTCCTCCCCATAGCATCCAGGGAGTACGCGCAGATCTCATGGATCAGCAGAGTGGTCCAGACCAGTGCAGCTGCAAGCAGAACCCAGGTAGGGCTCCACCCTAACCCCAGAAGCTGTGTCAAATTTGCCCAGCCAAGGGCCACCCAGGAAAGAGCTTCAGAGGCCCACTGTGCAGCATCGGTTTGAACCAAGGAATTGATGTACCAATAAGCAGCACAGAAAAAGCCTCTTGGTAGCTTACTGAGAATTGAAGACCACTGGGTGAGCAAAAAGTTGTCTCAATCAAGGCACAGTAGGCTGCATCTGTTGAAATGAGAAGATATGGAAACAAGTTCGCAAACAATACTTCCAGACCACCTAAGGCAACCCCAGAGGGAAACGAGATGGAACAATCTGATGTTCAACCACCTGGACTCCCTAAACTGGCAACAAAAGAGGATCTGGAAAAAATCAAGTCAGAAATAATTTCTCAGATAACAGCAGAGTTTGTGCAAGATATGATTAATAAATCTAGAGCAGACACAGATTTTAAAAAGAGGAGCTGAGAGACATGATGGAAGCCCAACACAGGAAACAAGTAGAATCCGTAAAACAAATGCAAACAGATTTCCAGGAAACTAAAAACTCCATTGAAAATTTATGTAGCAAAAGGAGCCAATGCAAACATAGAATTTCAGATATAGAAGATAGGATTGTAATTAGTGAACAGGAGAAGAAAAATTTCTTAAAAATGGTAAGGGACCATGAGAAATCAATCCAACAGCTGCTAGATGATTCAAAGAAGAATAATATAAGACTGATTGGAGTCAATGAAGAAACAGGACAGAGTGCAGATGACAAAATAAATCTGTTCACAGAAGTAATGGCAGAAAACTTCCCAAGTAGGGGAAAACAACTTGATATACAAATAACTGATGCATATAGAACTCCAACTAGCCATGATAAAAAAAAATTCTATACATAGGCATATAGTAGTTATGACTCCAGATACCCAACAGAAGAACAAAATTCTACAAGCAGTCAGGGAAAAGAAACAAATCACTTACAAAGGAAATCCTGTCAGAATCACAACTGACTTCTCAACACAAACCATCAAGGCAAGAAGAGCTTGGAGTGATGTATTTCAAGCCCTAAAGGAAAACAGCCTCCAACCCAGATTGATGTACCCTGAAAAACTCTTTCAAAGTCAATGGAGAAATAAGCTACTTTCATGACAAAGAGCACCTCAGGAACTTCATTAATACCAAACCAGCACACCAAAAAATTTTAAACAATATCCTAGGAAACAACAACAATAACAACCCCTGGAAGACCAGCAGAATGAATCCATCAGGCACAACAAGAAATTAAATGCAAAGGGGGAGAATCCAACAAAAAGAAAAAGACATGACAAGGATAAGCCAATACATATCAGTTATAACACCAATGTTAATGGTCTCAATTCACCTATCAAACAAAATAGACTGGCAGAATGGGTCAAGAAGGAAGATCCAACAATATGCTGTGCACAAGAAACATACTTGATTAAAAAAGAAACTCACAGATGCAAGTTATAGGGTGGAAAACAATACTCCATGCAAAAGGAACCCAAAAAATGGCAGAAGTAGCTAGTCTCTCTTTGCAGATCACATGGATTTCAAATCAACACTGATTAAGAGAGACAAAGGAACTGGATAAAGAAGATGTGGTTTTTCTATAAAATGGAATGCTACTCAGCCATAAAGAGAAATTAGAGTCATTCATAGGAAAATGGATATATAATGAGGATATACTCTTAAGTGAAATAAATAAGTCACACATGTGTAAATACCAAATAGTTTCTCTGGTGTGAAAAACTATAATAGTACACAAGATCCTAATGGGATAATTAAGAGTGTGAAATAGGAAGAAAAGGGCTAAAGGTGTAGGGAAAGTGGGAAGGGTAGGGGAAAGGAAATAAGGGAAAAGAAAAAATAAGAGAAAATGTAAAAATGGAAATAAAGAGTTTGTAAATGGGGAGGGGAGGAGGGTGTGAAGGGAGGGCAGGGACAAGGAGAAAAAATGAGAACCAAGAACTGTCATGTGAAGGTACAGGATCCCATTAATGAATGTAACTTTATTGTAGACCTAGATTATACCAATAAACTCAATAAAAACAAAAATAAAAAGAGACAAAGGACAGTACATCCTTGTAAAGGGAACAATCCAAGACAAGGAGATGTCAATCATAAATATATATGCACCAAACACTAGTACACCCAACTATACAAAACACATGCTAACAGACATGAAAAATCAAATAAGCACTAATATAATAGTAGTGGGGGACCTCAATACCCCACTGGCACAAATAGATCACTAGACAGAAAATAAACAACAAAATAATAGAACTCAATCAAACTCTTGAACAAATGAACTTAACAGATGTTTACAGAGTGTTCTGCATCACAAAATCATAATATACATTCTTTTCAGCTGCACATAGGTTGTTCTCCAAAATAGACCACATACTCACTCATAGAACATGTCTAAGTAAGTGCAAAGGAACTGAAGTGATTCCCTGTATATTATCAGACCATACTGTGATGAAATTGGAGATCAATAGCAAAAGAAAATGCAAGAATTTCATAGACACATTGAAAGTGAACAACACATTCCTGAATAAACAATGCATCACAGAGGATATGAAAGAAGAAATCAGACAGACAGTTCCTACAATTAAATGACAATGACCATACAACATATTGAATCTATGAGACACAATGAAAGCAGTCTTACAAGGGAAATTCATAGCACTGAATATGCATATTAGGAAACCAGAGGGAGCACAATTAAACAACCTGATGCTGAACCTCAAGCTTCTAGAAAAAGAAGAGCAGGACAAACACAAAGCTCATACATGGAAGAAAATCATAAAGATCAGAGCAGAAATCAATGCAATGAAGACTAAAAGAACAATAAAAAAAAGCCAAGAGTTGGTTCTTTGAAAAATAAACAAAATTGACAAACCCTTAGCCAACCTTATCAAAAAAAGGAAAGAGCTGCATGTGGTGGCTCACACCTGTTATCCCAGCTTGCCGGAGGCAGAGGCAGGAGGATTGCCATGAGTTCGAGGCCAGCCTGAGCTACATAGTGAGTTTAGGGCCAGACTGAACTATAAAGTGAGACCCTGTGAAAGAAAGAAAGAAAGAAAGAAAGAAAGAAAGAAAGAAAGAAAGAGAGAGAGAGAGAGAGAGAGAGAGAGAGAGAGAAAGAAAGAAAGAAAGAAAGAAAGAAAGAAAGAAAGAAAGAAAGAAAGAAAGAAAGAAAGAAAGAAAGAAAGAAAGAAAGAAAGAAAGGAGGGAGGGAGGGAGGAAGGAAGGAAGGAAAGAAAGACAGAAAGAAAGA
>NW_022900938.1:13478652-13486069 GCF_012274545.1 Fukomys damarensis
GAAGGAAGGAAGGAAGGAAAAGGCCCAAATCTATGCAACTAGAAATGGAAAGGGACCCAGCAATGGACCCAGCAGAAATCCAGAGGATCATCAATACCTACTTCTAGAACCTTAATGCCATTAAGATGGAAAATACAGAAGAAATGGATAGATTCCCAGATTTGTATGAATTACCAAAGTTGAATGAAGATGACCTAAAAATTCTATATGACCCAATATCAATCAATAAAATTGAAAATGTAATTAAAAACTGAATTTCTTACCAACTAAGAAAAGCCCAGGCCCGATGGCTTTACTGCTGAAATCTATAAGACATTTAGAGAGGAACTATTGCCTCTACTGCTTAAACTCTTCAACGAAAGTGAAAGGGAGGCAATACTCCCAAATTCATTCCTGGAAGCAAGCACCAGCTTGATACCCAAAGCAGAGAAAGACCCACCCAAAAAAAGAGAACTATAGGCCAATCTCACTAATGAACATAGATGCAAAAATAAGATACTTAATAAGCTACTGGCAGATAGAATGCACAAGATCATTAAGAAGATCATACAACCTGAGCAAGTGGGATTCATCCCAGGGATGCAGGGATGGTTCAACATATGCAAATCAATAAATGCAATACACTATATTAATAGAGCCAAGGATAAAAACCATATGATCATCTCAAAAGATGCAGAAAAAGCATCCAAGATGCATTTGGAATAGTCATCAATAGAAAAACATAAATACATAAACACAGGTGAGTTGAGAAACACTTCTGATGGATTTTAAAACACTGAAAATGAATGAGCACCAACATGTCATTCTGGATGAATCTCACATAGTTAACTGAAAGCAATATTTTTCAAAATTCATGTGCTTTCTATCATTTTGATGCAAATTTGTCACATTTGGTTGCTCTCTCCCTAGTCTAATATGCATTACATTTGGTTTTCTAATCATCGTCTCCTAGATTTTCTCCTACATAACTGGCAAGTTCTCAGGTTTTTGTTTTTTGTTTTTTTTTTTTTTTCCTGATTCCATTTGACTTCAAGATCTGTTAATGTCAGAAGAATATTCCACAGGCATTTTGTCTTATCAATTCTCTTTTTGATCACATCTCTTTTCCTGGGTTCAAATACCACTTGTACGCTAATGACTACTAGTAGACCTTGAGCATATTCTCTAAATTCCTAATTGAAATCTTTCTCTACTCACTTGGACATTTAATAGGTACCCAAACATAACACATCCAAAACATCTTCCCATCTGCCCTTCCAAATTGGATCCGTCCTCAATCTTCCTCAGTGTAGTTAATAGCAACTCTGAACTTTCTTGATAACACACTTAAACAAATAGGATTTATTGTCCTAACACTTCCTGAATTTTTCAGTGTTATATAGACTGTTTCTCTAGTCTGTGGACTTCCAGTAAATACTAAGAACCTGGTCAAATTCAAATCACGGTACAACTGAAGGCTGAGTTAAGGTAATGACACCCTGATCCTTGCATTGTCTATCTGTAGAAAGTGGGCAGTCTAGTGTACCTTTAGGACTGTATTGGTCTTCTATTGCGGCTAACAAATTATCATGAACTTAGGGGCTTAAAATAACACAAATTTATTTTCTCATGGCTCTGGAGGTCAGAAGTCTAAAGTGGATGGGGAGGGCTAAGGCTCTGAGCATGTATTTTGTGCCTTTTCCAGCTCCCAGAGGTCGCTCATCTCCCTTGGATCAGTAACCTGCACCACCCAGACCTGTCTTTTGTCATTCCTTTCACCCTGTGACCCACCTGCCTTCCTGTTATAACCTTTCTTTAGTTTAATCTAAATTCCTTCTGCCATGGAAGATGACATATTCACAGGCCTCAGGGGCCAGAATGTGAAGATCTTTAGAGTGAGAGGGGGCATTTTTCTGTCTGCCACAAGCACCATCCAAGTGTTGTCTCCTAACAGCCACGCAACCAATAGCCTTAACACTGCTGCTGCTGTATGTCTGTAAGGACAACAAAATGATAATTTGTTAAAGCACAGCAGGGCTTTTTGTTAAAGCTGAAGTTCAGGTACCACAATAAAAGCAAGAAAATATGCTTAGATTCTCCCTTTTCATTTCCATTTTTCAAAGTAAAAAGTTGGTTTAATAATAGTTTCAAATTATGACAAATGAATTTCAATGCTTCTTTCTCATTCGGCCTCAGTGATCTGTGCTGAATAAATGTGAGTCCAACAATTGTAATAACCATTTTTTTATGTATATGTCACAATTTTGGCCATTGGGAGCTTCTTTGAGCTGGCTCCTGTGTTCTTTGACACGACTCCATTAATCTTTGAAGCCTTTTTTCTTTGGGGCATAATTAGATGTCTCAGGACCACCTTGTACTTCCCTTGACCCAAATTTCAAGCCAGCCACTTCTCCAAGGAGAGAAACAGTATTAGAGGACACATCCCTAGTTCTATAGATACTTGTTACTACGGTGAAATTGTTTCTAAGTAATTTCAGATAATAGAGCTATATACTTAAAATTCATGACTTTGTCATGATATTTGCCATGTGATTTAAACATATATTTTCCCCTATATTTTATATATCCTAACTTACACTAAAATAGAGCTGTACTGTTACATTAACATAGTTATTTTATCCAATAATGTAAATAAAATAATAAATATAGCAATAACAACACAGTACTGATTTTTAAATGTTCAACTACTGCCAGCCAGGTTTTTCAGACATAGCCAAAGCTACTCAAAATGTACTGTAGAAAAGAACAGTGCCTAGATTGACTATAATTTTGAGAAAGAAGAATGAAGTGGTAAGAATCGCTCTACTCAAAGTAAGGCTTACTATGTAGCCACAGTGATTGAGACAGCATGGTACTGGCAAAGGAATAGACACATGGATCAATGAAACAGAATAAAAAGCCAGAAATAGAACCACACAAATATACCCAACTGAGTTTTGACAAAAGTAATTCAGGGAGGAAAGATAGACTTTTTAATAATGATATAGGTACAATTGGACATTCAGAGATTAAAAAAAAAAAAGAAACTCAACATAAACCTCACATGTTATATAAAAATTAACTTGAAAGGGATCTGAGGTTTATGAGTGAAATGTAAAATTACAAAACTTTTTAAAATAATAAATCTTCAGTCTCTAGGGCCAGAAGAAAAATTCTTATGCTTAATATGGAAAATATCATCCATGAGATAAAAAATAAAAAACTGTATTGCATCAAAATCAATAACTTTCCCTTTCCAGAAGATTCTGTTAAAAGGATGAAAGGATAAGACGTAGATCAAGAGAAAATGTTTGTATCTGATGTACCTGATAAAGGGCTGATATCTAGAACATGTAAAGAAATTTCAAAATTCAACAATAAAAAATAAAAACAAAACATATCCTGATGGAAAATGGACAAAAGACATAAAGAGATATTGCTGGAAGACAGATAGCAAACAAACACATGAAAAGATGTCCAACAACACTGGCCCTGAGGAAAATGCAAATCAAACCACAATGAGATATCATTACATACCTATCTGAATGACCCAAATAAAAAGTGATTAATAGGAAATTAGAAAATATGTGAGAAGCTGGATGACTCACATACTAACAATGGGTTTGTAAAAATAATGTCCTCAGCCATAAAAAGAATATAACAGTTTCTTACAAATATACAAACATTTTTCTTAAATATGTACTTACCAGATTACCCAGAAGTTATATTTCTGACATCTATCCCAGAGAAATAAAAGAGCATTTCACAAAAACTTATATATTAATGTTTATTATCTTTATTTGTTATAGTCAAAAACTAGAAATAGCTCAAATGTCCTTAAACAAATGGTTAACAAGCTGTAGTACATCCATACCTTGGACTATCACTCAGTAATAAAAGGTATGAACTACTAAAAACATGAGACTACTTGGATGAATACCAAGGGTTGTATGCTGAGTTCAAAAATCAATTTCAGCCCAGGCATGGTGGCACACTCCTGTAATTCCAGCACTCAGGAGGCTGAGACCAGCCTGGGCTACATAGTGAGCTCAAGGCCATCCATCCTGAACTACATAGTGAGAACCTGTCTCAAAAAAATCAGTCCCAGAAAATTATATTTTGCAATCCTGTTTATATAACATTTTGAAAGGAAAAAATTTTAGGGACAGAGAACAGTGGTTTCCAGGAAAAAGAGAAAAGTATAATCATGAACTGATCACAATTGATCCTTTGATGGAACAGTACTGTATCCTGACCATGGTGGTGGTTTCAGGAATGCACACATATGATAAAATCACTGTAACCCAACCCATCCACGTGTGTAAAACCTGAAAGTTGGCAGACCGTGTCAATATCAATTTCACGCTTGTGACATCATACTACAATTACACCAAATATTACTATGGAACTTTTTACAACTGCAGATGAATCTATAATTGTCCTAAAAAATTGTAAAAGATAAAAATACTGTCTAGTTACTTTGTCATTGATGGGACAAAACACTTGTCCTCTATGAGGTAAAGGAGGAAAGGTTTATTTTGACTCACAAATTATAGAAGTTTCAGTCCATAGGCAGGTGGCCCCAAGGCAGGGCAGCATGGCAGAGGAGAAACAGCTCATGGCATGGACGACAGGAAGGAGCAGCTGTGAAGGGAAGAAGAGGAACATACATAAACACCCTTCCAGGCCATACCTACAGTGACCCACCTCTTCCACCTGCTCCACCTCCCAACATCACACCCAGCTCTAAACTCATCAGTGGGCTAATCCAGTATCACACACCCACAATCCAGCCACCTCCCAAGAGCCCCACATATGAGTGCATGAGGCTTTGGGGAAACATCTAGATAGAAGCCATAACAATACCAAATAGAGTTTAAAGTATCTTTGCAGTTTTCCTTGTCTTCAAATTCCACACCATTAACAAGACACAGTTCAAAAATGTATCTTCTAAAATATTTTTTTTCAGCTTTAATTGAGTTTATTGGTACATTTTAGGGATACAGTACAGTTATATTCATTGTTGGGATCTTGTACCTCTACATGACAAGTCTTGATTCTCATTTTTTCCCCTTACCTCTGCCCTCCCTTCACCCCCTCTTCCCCTCCCCATCTACAAACACTTTATTTTCATCTTTTCATTCTCTCACATATTTTTCTTTTCCCGTTTTACTCTTCCCCTACCCATTCCACCTTCCCTACACCTTTAGCTCCTTTCTTCCCATTTCTAAATGTTAGTAATCTTATTAGAATCTTATGCATTGTTGCAGATTATTCACACCAGGGAAACTATTTGGTATTTACACATGTGTGACTTATTTATTTCACTTAGGAGTGTATCTTCAATATGTCCTCAGTAGCACGGGAACTAGCAGATAAAATCAACAACTGGGATCTCATCTTACTAAAAAGCTTCTGTACTTCAAAAGAAACCATCAGCAGAACTAAGAGACAATCTACAATGTGGGAAAAATTTTTTACCAGCTGTTCCTCAGACAAAGGACTATTATCAAGGATATATAAAGAACTCAAAAACAATCAGTCCCTCCAAATATAAAGACCCGATTCAAAAACGGGCATCAGAAATGAACAGACATTTCTCAGACAAAGAAGTAAAAGCAGCAAGAAAATATTAAATGTTCCACATCACTGGCCATTCAAGAGACGCAGATGAAGACAACACTGAGATTCCTCTTCTAAAATATTTTGAAATAAATCTTCAGTTTATATTACCAATTCAATAACCAATAAGACTTGCTTATTTATTTCTATGAGCTTTCAATATCAGGAATTTCTGATTAAACTGAAGTGTGTGCGTGTGTGTGTGTGTGTGTGTGTCTGTGTGTGTATGTGTTAGTAGACAGTGAACTTACATGATTCAAGAGTTACAATGTGAAACGTCATTTAGAAAATTCTTACTTTTCTTATTGCCTCCTATATTCTTCTTTCTCTTAGCCCTTATAGATAACTGCTTCCAAATGCCTTACTCTTCAAGAGATGGCAGAAACAAATAATTTCCTTACCTTATCTTGCTCAAAAGTAAATGAACAATACAAGTCGTTCTGCATGTACCACATTCTCCCCATTACGTTTTGGATTTAGAGGGTATCTTTTTGGGCCAGGGATTTAGCTCTGAGGTTCCGCTGCCTGCTGCACAAGCTCAAAGTCCAAAGTTTGGTCCTTGGTACCCCCGCAAAAAAAAGAGCATATCTTTTTATCATAACACTGATGCATAGAAAAATAACCCTTTTCTCTTTAAAAACCTGTATCATATTCCACTTTGTGGATATACCACTTCACTTATCAGTTCTCTTTTGCCAAATGCTCAGCTGTCGACACCATAATAAATAATTTGGTCTATATAAAATTATTTACTTATTCTCTTATAGCTTTATTATATATTTCTAGAAGTATTGCCATCAACTTTAAGGATTAAAAGACATGTAATATTGTCGATACTGTCAAATTCTCCTCCATAGGCGTGGTACAATTTTACACTCCTTCCAAAAATTACAGAGTATTTTCAAATCTCTATATTTTATAAAAAAAATTTTCCCTTTACCTCTGAAATTTAGGATTACACCTTTATCAGATGCTATATTTCCATGTATATTTTTCCATTGATCTGTTTATAATCATCCACTAATTTAATTCTATATATTTTATGCGCTTTAATATATAATAGAGCTTAAACAATACCCTGTTTTGTTGTACTATTTTCATGACAATTCTTTCTAATTTAGATACATTAGAATCAACTTACAAGTGCCAGGGCGGGGGAGGGAAGTTGTCACTTTTCTCTTGAATCTCATTAAGTTTATAAATAAACTTAGAATTGACATATTGATGATGAGTTTTCATACCCAGAAATATGACGCATTTTCCCATAGTAGAGTTTATTTTTGTGTCACACAAACAAGAATAACCTAAAAGGAATGTAAAATAGCCAATGTGTTCTTATAATATTTCTGTTGATATTATTAATGGGTTTATCTTTTTGTGTGTGTGTTGGCCAAAGCATAATAATTACATAATCAGTGTTTGTTAAGTATATTTCTATGAATTAATAAAAATGTTCTGTATATTCAAGGGACATACATAAATGAGGTAAAAATATAAAGGAACATCAAAAAATTCTATAATAGCAGTGCCTTCAGATGAGATTGAAATGCAGAATATGATAAAAAAATAAATAAACCAGAAAGGGCTTTATTTAGATTTTTAGCCTATATTTATTGAAGCAGATTATATGTCCACTATGCTATTCTTTTTAGAGATTTACATGAATAAAACATTCCATGATAGAGACAGAAAAAAATTAAAGAGCCATCTGCTCCATAAAGTTGAACCTAAGCCATAAGAAGAAACACATCCTCAGGAATGGGATATATGTGCATTAGAAATTAACTCTGGGTGCATAAACTTTGCTATATATATA
>NW_022900938.1:13486172-13570683 GCF_012274545.1 Fukomys damarensis
TTAGCAGACTTAGTGTTATAATGTATGTAACCCATAAAACGTTCCCTAAATGTACATATTTATGCATAAGTCTGACATGGCTCCTAACTCTGCCAGCATGGCTATTTAATGACCTTTCAGAAGGGCCCTATGCTTGGTTTATTGTTTTGCTATTACTGTTTTGAAATTCTTAATTTCTGAATGAAAGACCCCATAACTTATGTGGCCATTCCTGAGGATCTGAAATATAAACAGTCAGATACTAAAGAAGATTTCAATCTTTTAGTATCAGTTTCAATACAAGACAACCAAAAAAAAAAAGCCACCCCTAGATACCTCCATAAGGCTGGCCCCTGCTGAGACACTGATAAGAAGCATAGACCAAGCCGGGCGTGGTGGCACATGCCTGTAATCCCAGCACTCAGGAGGCTGAGGCAGGAGGATCACCATGAGTTTGAGACCAGCCTGGGCTACATAGTGAGTTCCAGGTTAGTCTCAACTACATAGTGAGACCCTGTCTCAAAAAAACAAACAAACCAAAAAAGCATAGACCAAGGCCTGGCTTTTCAGGGCACATCTTCTTTCTTGAGTGCTCTTCCCCTGTCTTGTCCTGACCTACTATTCTTAGCCTTTCACATCCAGCTAATAATTCACCAATTCTGTGAAACCAAGACCTGTTACGCTTCCACTATACGTTGTTCAGAGTTCAAATGTTTGCAACTTAATTTTCACAAGTTTCTTTTTACACAATTATCCAGGATAATTCTAGAGTCTTGGATGGAATGTCAGCCCAATACTTTTCTGAACCTTAACTTTCTTATCTGCAGAGTCCAGTTAGTGATAACCACCTCTGAGAGTTGTTTAGAGAATTAAATCAAGTGCACAAATTCGTGAAATCATGTTCTATTCACAGTGTTGGTTCCAAGATGTTAAGTTGCCTTTCTCTGGGACAAACTTTATGTTTTAATGGGCTTTGTATTCTCAGGGTAGAGTAGAATATCTGTAGGAGTTCAACAAATGCTTACGGAATCCCCAAAGTATAAGTGATCCAACTTCATGAATTGTGGATGCACAATGATTTTTAGCTCTGCAGATCAAAGCGTTCCCAAAAGGGGCTTTATTTTCTCACAAGCTTCTTATTCCCAGAAGCAATAAACCATGTTTTACTTAGCTGGCCTCTAAGAGCCTCTCAAAAAGTGTTCTTAGGTCTAATATGACCTAATTTAATTGTTATTCAGCAGTTCCCTTCGGAAGCTTTCCCAGAAGACCCAAAAAGGAACACTCTGGATGCTTGTGCTTCTCCCTCCATTGACCTCCCCAAGTACAGAGACCTGAGCTGGTAGGATTTAAACAAGAGCCAACATACCATTTGAGGAGATAAAACCACCTGCTCTAAAATAAACCACAACTCTGTGTGCAGATGGGGAAATGTTATCTTTCTAAACTTTAATCACTTAGACTCCAATAGCCTTTATAAGTTCTTTCCATTATAGTCACAAATTAAACTGCACTTTCAAAGTAACCCAAGGAACACTGAATGAGTAAGCCGAACTTCTGAACTCACCGCTTCCCTCAGGATAATTGCTGATCTGGAGCACAGAAAGAAAGGAATGAAAGTCAGGCAGAGTGCTTCATTAGAGGATCATGGTGGGGTAAGAAAAGTTTTTGCCTACTAAGAAACATTTATATTTATTAAAGCGTTCTGAAAACTTTGAAGGGTAACTTATTAAAGAAATTCATCTCCAAGCTGAACTTGTATGTGCGGGTAAGGAGTCTTGTGGTTAGAAAGAAGTCAGACAGAAACAGCAGTTGTAGAGACCTAAAAGGAATTAGGAAGCAAAGCAATCTTCAGAAATGATGAGGTCAAGAGAAAACATGATTCAGGTATGACAATTCTGTAAAAAGAAGTGTCCAGAATAGAAGGAGAGGAAAGAAAGATTGTCACAGAGACGCACAAAAGTGTGTTGAGCCCACCCATCTGGGAAGTCTTTGGTCCTTGGAAAGGTGTCTGTATGGAAAATTGACAGACGCAGCATAGCCCAGGCATGGAGGTAAGGGGAGCAGTAACTCAGGTTTGCTCACTGAGCAGAACGTGCACAGCTTCTGCGGAATGGTAAGGTCCGTAACCAGAATGATCACACATTTGATCAAAAGGAACAGAAGGAAGGGAGTGCTGTGAAACATCCCCCAGGACGCATGCTGCAGCCCTTGAGACAGAGAAGAAAAAGTCAGAAGGGCGTGGCTTCCGTAACCAGAATGATCACACATTTGATCAAAAGGAACAGAAGGAAGGGAGTGCTGTGAAACACCCCCAGGACGCATGCTGCAGCCCTTGAGACAGAGAAGAAAAAGTCAGAAGGGCATGGTCTGTGACGCTACCCCTTTCCATTCTCACTACCTTCCTAAGCCAGTGATCTAGCAAAGCACTCATTTGAAGGTCCATATTTTGCAAATTCTCTTTAATTTTTCAGCATGAGTAAAAACTTTTCTACTTGGTAACAGGTGGATCTGAGTTCACATTATACTTCTGCCTCTTACTGACTGTGTCACCTAGAGCAAATGGATCATAACGATTCATTATTTATTTGTAAAAAAGAGAACAACAGTATGATCACCCATAGTGACGGGAGAGTTAATACCTGTGGAAAAGAATAGCTGGCAAATAATAAGCATTCACTACATGCTCCCTGCCTTTAACATTTTAAAAGTTCTTTCCTGATAGAAAATTGGCTTTGTCCTCAATGTGAAAATAATAAACTGAATATAAAGAAGTTAACATAATGATGATTAGACTATCAAGGTATCTAAGCTAAGCAAAATAAAACAAAATAAAACAAAACCTGAAGACTAAAGACATAGTGAGAATTGCACAAACAACAGTTAATTATCTCTTCTGCATCTGTCAGTTTCAGAGTTGAGATTGGATAGGAATGAGTAAGAATAATATTTTAAATCACTGGAAGACACAAGAAAATTTGATAATTTTGAGCAGTCTGAACAGTATTTCAGCCTCCTTGTCCACCACGTTCTGCTTTACATTTCACTCAGTGAAGGAGTAAAAGGTGGGACAGGTCTTGAATCCCAGGTCAATGAACCTTGACTCAAATTGGCAGGGAACAGAAAATCAACAAAGATTTTTATAGATACACTTTGGGAAATTTTTATTCATCTAACAACAGGAAACATTCATTTATTCAGTGCTACCAGACATAGCATGTTTGAAGTAGAACATAAAATGGATTAAGGATAGAGGCAGCTCAGAAGTCATCAAAACAAAATCAACTTTAGAGAGTAGAGAGGTTAAAGGTGAAGCAAAGTTCTTAAGGATAGTAGAGACGGTGAACAGCCTCCGGAAAGTTGTGTTACAAAGATCTTATAAGATAGCAATACAGAAATGATAGCTTGTCATAAAGAATCATTTGTAGGGGTTCCATCCTACACAGTTATGACTTTTACAAGCAACACTCAACTGATACACAGCAGATAAATATGGTAATGGTGAAGAGGTGAATATTCACAAAATAGAACAAGACATAAAAACAAGAGTAAGAAATTGTGTAATAGTTACAAGGGAAATGTTAAAAATACCTTAATGCCATCCTATAACTGTTAATGTTCATGAATAAAAGAAAAACTCCTTTTTCGTAAAGTAGCATTTTGTTATAGGAAGAATATAAAACTGCTGTGCAACATCTAGGTAAAGTCTTTTATTTAACTAAGAGCAGAAGGTATATGTGCACAAATAATATAAAGATTATCTGCATAAAACATGACTAAAGAGTAGAATTTCTGAGGCTTCACAAGGTATGTTTTCCTAAGGCTCACAGGGGATTAGCAACTCCACTGTGAGAAACTGTGCTTTGGTGGAGACAGTAAAACACAACTGCCATATGCAGCTGTGATGTTCAAGGAAGTACTATATGTGACACATTACCTTAGGAGGTAAGGTTTAGAATGGAGAGAGCATCAGAAGAAGAGGAAGGTAATGTTTATTGAAAATCTGCTATGTCTCAGATACTATCTCCTCATAAATCACACCTTCTGAATAGGTATTATTGACCCCATTTTAGAAATAAGGAAATCAGAGTTCAATAAGGTAGACACAAAACATTGCTTAATGTCACTCAGCTGGTAAATGACAAAAGACTAGAATTATAACCCAAGGGTGTCTATGTGAACCCAAATTCCATGACCTTTCCGGCACTCTAGGATACTCAGCCAAGTATGAGTCCAGGCTTATGACAGAGAGAAATGACAAAAAGAGATCCCTTGTGTATGGCCATATAAATGGTTCCGTTGTCCTTTTGACCACTGTTCTTTTCAACACAATGTTGTATTTACAACAATCTTCAATGTGCTTTCTTTCCCACCTACAACAGAGAGAGTTGTAACAGATATGTAACTAAAAGTAGCTTCTTCCCTTTTCATATCTGTGTCTCTTTCATCCTTCTATGCACTGTACTGTAAAGATGTACCAAGCTGGGCAACAGGCAGGTTTTCTGAGAGGTACCACCCACTGACCTGTCACCTTCATAATGCTTCTTTTTAAGGTAAGAGAAAAGAAGTTCAAATATCAAGGAAATTAGTTGTGGGTTTTTTAAAATAAATTTGTATTGATTTATCTAAAATACAAAGGCAATTGAAACATCAGATGTAATTAACACATATGCTTACCTCTAGGTAGAATAGAAAACTGAGTACTTCAATGAAAACTCTATCCCAGGAACACAATGTCAAGACAGTTATTTTTGCATAATTGCACCATTTATGCAAAAAAGTGTTCATATGAGCAACCAGTTTATCCAGTGGAATTAAAAACTCTCTATGTAGAGAAATGGCTGGACTATTTATATACAACTACACTTTCACAAATTTAAAAGATCTTTTAAAAACTAATTTACATTGTTTACTTTTCATAGTTCATTTTTTCACTAAATGAGAAAGTTTCAACCCAACACATTATTTGCAAAGGAAAATAGATTTGCATAGCAAGCTGCAGTTTTTAGGAGTTTTTATCCTTTTACAGAAGAAAATAACATTTTAATGTTCTTTCAAATTCAGTACAGAAAAATAAACCCTACGCTAAAATTTTCAAAACTAAGTCAAATTTAAGGAAGTAAATGATCATCTGAGTTAATGACAGTGATTGTCAAATTATTTGGTCTCCAGTGTTTTCTTAAATCCTGGCCTTTCTTACCTACATTTTCATGTCATAGTTACATATTTTAATACATTATATTAACTTTGGAAAATAACTAAAATATAGAAAATATTACATCTTATTCCTCTGCTTTCATATATTTGTATTTGGCAAATCTATTCAGTGATCTCAGATACATGAAATTATTCTGAATGTTATCTCTACATAATAGCAAATACATACAAGTTATGGGACATTTGTTCCTCTCAAATTCTGTTGGTGTGATGAGACAACCTTCTAATTTGACTATCTGGCAATAGCTCTCAAATTTTAAAATATGCCTTCAAATATGTCTTTCTGTTTGGCCTAAACAGTATACTCCAAGAAGCTCAGCCTATAGAAATAGTGAAAAGAAATGTTCAATGGAACATGTTGAAACATTCACAATTGGAAATCAATGAGTTGAACACCACTTGTGGATTGAATAAAATAGGGTTCTTAAGTAAATGTGTTGAAGTCCTTAGTAGACAGAACTATATATATTGAGGTGAACCAAAATGTCTCATCTATACTTGAGTGAAAGTAGGTTTCAAAGAAGCATGTGTATTATAGTCCTACATGTTCTATTACACAATCTGTAAAATATAGCTCAAACTTTTCTCACAGAAGCCCTCTGTATCCCACCTTTGAATTCACTCTGGAACTTATTTCAATTTATATACTTCTATATCATACAGATTAAAACAGCATAATTGCTGTAAATTTTTAAAAATCATCCCTACTACTACAATTACTTTAAGTGAGACAATTTTATGTTACATAATCTATAGAGATTTTGAAAATCGTGTTTATAATTTTGTGCTTCAAGTCCCAAATCTTCTGATACATACTTTTTTTCCCCTCTCGTTGAGTTTATTGGTACATTTTAGGTATACAGCACAGTTACATTCATCATTGGGATCTTGTATCTTTACATGACAGGTCTTGGTTCTCATTTTTCCCCCTTGTCCCTGCCCTCCCTTTACCCCCTCCTCCCCTCCCCATTTACAAATACTTTATTTCCATTTTTTCATTTTCTCATATTTTTTCTTTTCCCTTATTACCTTTCCCCTACCCTTCCCACTTCCCCTACACCTTTAGCCCCTTTTCTTCCTGTTTCACATTGTCAATTGTATCATTAGGATCTTATGTACCATTATAGTTTTTCACACCAGAGAAACTATTCAGTATTTATATACATGTGACTTATGTATTTCACTTAGGAGTATATCCTCAATATGTGTCCATTTTCTATAGCCAGCCACAACATCTGTTGTTTAGAAGCTCAATAGTTCCTATGGCAATGTCAGTCCTGCAAGGCCCCATTGGTCCCTGGCTGCTGCAAACCTTCCCTACCCTGCTCAGAGCTCACCTGATCTCCCTCACATACTTTGCCATATTCACGTTTTAGCCACAGTGAGTTTCTGATGCTTTCACCTAGAAAACTAATTGTCATGCTTTGTCTTCAGAAGTTTCACGATAGTTTGTAAAAGATCTATAAATATACTCATTACTCTATAGACCCCGAAAAGAGGGCCCAACCAAGAAAAACAGTATTGTTTTAAAGGCTCCTGTGAGATCTTCAATACTATTGCCATTCTTCCCATACCTCTCAATATGACTAAAATATTTAGCTGTGGTGTCCTACTCTGCTAAAAAAAACTTTGCCGCCACACCCACCTGCACTTCCCCACAGAAACTCTACTTAAACACCTCCAGCTCACTGAAGTCAAGAGAGTAACAGATTAGGGCATACATGATTTGTATGTAAAAAAAAACAGCAAGCTTCTCCACCAAATTTATTTTTATTTAACCTGTCACTATTCTTTGATTATATCACAAATTGCTAAGTCACCATAGAAGCTCCAAATGCCAACCACCATTCAACATTTTTGCTACATTTCTTTCCTAAACACTGTCTCCTTCCATAGCCTCTCTTTCAGGCTCTGGTGTGATTCTTTATAGATGTGAAAGGAAGTGAAACAAATGATAGAAACATGAAATAGATAAGTAAGTATGTATGCCTTCATTCAGATATTTATTGAACATTAACCTTATGGCAAATATCCTTCAAGATAATTAACAGCCATCAGTGAGAGGAAGATAATTTGCCCCAAAGTCTATAAAATAGTCCTAAAACTATTCTGTTTTTCTCTCTTCACTTTGATTCTATCCAAGATCTAAATTTCTAAGATGTTACTAAATTATCTGCTGATAAGTATTAAAGACTTACCATTTTTCAGGTACTTAGTTAACATTTTACAATAAACCAGGCAATAAATTTCATGAAATAAATATTCATAATTTACTATTCCTATTCTAAAGTTGAAAGAATCAAATATTAGATTTATTTTCTCAAAGCAACTCCACTGTTGATGGAAAAGAAAACGTCTAGTTTATTCAATAGATCATTTTTCTTCCCAATAAATATACCTGTGGAAGCCATGTTTATGAATTTTTTCATGCCCTTAGTACATATTTTAGAAAGAATTCTAACTAAAATTGAGGTACATTTGTTACAGACTCATTTATTTCCTAAACTTATGGAGGCTTGGAAATCCAAAGTCAAGAAGTTTGCAACTGGCACAGGGTTCTTGCTACATCATATCAGCAGAAGGCATCATATGGTGAGACAGTAGAAGACTCTGTAGGGGTAGATCTCTCTTCCTCTCCTGATAAAGCCACCATCCCAAAGCAAGGCCCTACCTTGATGATTTGTTTTTTGTTTTTTGTTTTTTGGTTTTGGTACTGGGGGTTGAACTCGGGTCCTTGCACTTGCAAGGCAGGCCACCGAACCGCTGAGCTAAATCCCCTGCCCTTGATGATTTTATCTAATCCTAATTACTTTCCAAAAATCTCACTTCCCAACACCGTAACGACTTGAATTTTAAGACTGAGTTTCCAACATGTGAATTTAAAGAGACTTATTAAAACCATGGGAGACAGTATCTGATTATATTTCCATGCATAAATTTTCAATACCTGAAGCTACCCATTCAGCATTGCCTCAAGGAAGAGAAGATATTAAAGTTAAAATGGCTTTGAAGTACTTCGAACAACTCAATGTTGTACAGAAGAGATCTAATTTCAAAACTGATATTTGGGAGTTAGATTTCCACATAAGTCCTATTGAACAAATGTTCATGACCCCCACAAAATTCCTATGTTGAAATTCTAGCACCCAAGGTGAAGTTTTTAGGAGATATGGCCTTAAGAAGTCCATGAACTAGAGCTCTAATGATTAGGATTACAACCCTTATAAAAGGAATCCCATGAAGACATCTAGCCCCTCCTACCATGTTTGTATAATGCAAGATGGTACCACCTGTGAACAAGCAAGCCCTCGCCAGAGCAAATCTTTTGGTGCCCTGAGCTTGTTCTCCAGAACTGTGAGAAGTGAACTTCTGTTGTGTAGAAGCCACCTGGTATCTATGATACTCCGTTATAGCAGCAGTCTAAGACAAGTTGTCCTTTCCTCCTTATTGCCTTAAGGTTCCCTCCACTAGAAATAGATGAGAACTCAAAAAAAGATAAGGAGGAAACTTCGGAAATTAGAGAGAAGACATTGCTCTAAAATATTCCCTTATATAGGTCTGAAGTCTGTATGAGGTAGGATGAAGATAGAGTCTACACTTCCTTAGAAAACCAAGAGTGGAAGGCTGTGTTTCTGGCACTGTATAAAAAAGCCTGTCCACATTCCTTTGCCCACAATGCACAAAGAATAGAGATGAGGGGACTTGATGGTAGAAGTAGGAAAGTTCTATGGTCATGTGCCCATGGCCCAAGAAGAGGTCCTGGGAACCAGCTTAATCTGACTCGTTCCTTTAAAACCAAGTGAGAATGCTGACAGAGGGGAAAGTGGGTGAGCAGAAGGAACACTACGGATTGTGACTTCAATGCACTGGCCATCTGTGCAGGGTCCATAATAAATCCACATATTCACAAATGTAGAAGTAGGAAAGGTCAGAACCAGTCAGTTGTGCACATCAGAAAGGAACAGAGGAGGGGAATCAATCCTCTTTGCACAGTGCAGCACCAGATAACCCCCAGGCTCTCGAAATCAAGCCTAAAAATGGGGAGGGTTGTAGAACTTTTAAATATGATTGAGCTATAAACCTGAAATAACTAAGTAGTCAGTGATTTTGACAGTTTCCATCCAAAAGGACTGGCAACTCATTAATTTCACATCACAGTATTTTCCTGGAAGAGATCAGACTAATTTGTCTGCTACAAGGAAGGCAAAAATAAAGATTCAGAATAGAAATGAACTTCAGCTAAGAAAAATTAGTAAGTTAGCATTTGTTCATGTGAGATGAGCACAGAAATATCAATCTCATAACAAACATTAGAATCATGCGGACCAGGAAATGCCAGATGTTGTTGCCCTCAGAAGTCCATTTCCATTACATTCCCCATAACTGGCAGCTTCGATTATTTTCATCATCACTTTCTCTCTCTGCTGCATTCCTTCCAACACAGGGATCTGCACTTGTTGGGCTGTGTTCTGCATTCCCTGGGTTTTTTGCAATTTGTAATTGATAAATTACATCCTAAGCAGATGGAAAAGGGAGAAACCAAAGTGTGCTTTCTTTAAAAAGTAATTTTTTCTCTGCCTGTAGTACTTTAGTTGTGTGATGAAAACCACTCAATGTCCTTTCTGAACCTCTCTTATCAGTAAATGCACTGGCCAACCTTCTAGTTCCGATCTCTGTGAACATCCACATTGCACAGTATCTTTCCTGGAGGCAGCAATGAACTGGGATTTTGAAGCTAAACAGTTTTCTCAGCACATGGCCCAGTCAAGGGTCTCAGGCCATGAAATCCTAACAAAAACCTTCAAATACTTTTTGCATTTTTATTGCAAATCTTATCATTACCCACATTATGGGAATGTGTATATAAGTCCCTAAAGCAAGAACGGTTGCTCTTCTTCCTTGTTATCTTCCTCTGATCTACTAATCACCTCTCCACTGTCTTCACACTTCCTAGGTCAGCTTGTTTTCCTCCATAGGGTGTAACTTAACAGCTTGTTTGGTCCTTTACTCTACCCCACTCATACATCAATGCCTTCTTTTACCAGTCAGCACATCTTCTGCCAAGCACATTCTTCCCACTCTTCATTAGATGTACTGTTTCTTTTGCCAGGAGCATTAGTTTAGTATCATGCATCGTGGTCCAGAAAACTAAATTCTTTTCTTCGACACTGTCTACAGAGCCAGCTGTTCACTTCTCAGTTCCTTCTTTGTCTTCCAAAGCCATGACCTTCAATTAGAAGAAACTGAATCACCATCTGTGTCCCTGAGACCTTCAATCTCTTACCCAGGTTACTAAATATTCCATATACATTTTCCAGGGTTTCTTTTTGCCTTGGTATGTATTTTGACAGTCCGGAACTATTTAAAATGTCTAATGAAAAATTATACCTTTGTGAAGATTAGAAATGTTAACTGACTTCCTATTGATTGATATATTGTCATATAGTGTTCAGTATCACTAGTGCAAACTGACATATTGATCCTTATATTTTGTCTATAATCACTTCATTTTCTAAAGAAAACCCACTCAGCCTAAGTACTAGAAATGTATGGGGGCTCAGTGTTGAAATTAAATAATTTCTATACAGAATTAGTTTGTAACTTTATTCTTGTGTTAGTTCAGAATAACAAATCCTGCATTGTTTCATAATTTTCTTACATCCAAGACTAAATCTTTAACGTATTAATCTCTTCTTCTCAAAGACTGTTATGTTCAATAATTGTATCCCTTTATTCAAACTATGAACTTCTACAAAATTGAGATGAAAGATCCTATTAAAAATTAAAGTAGTGATGATCTTAAACACCATTGAATTAATCTAAGAGTGAGGCCTGTAAGTCTGTTTTACCTCTTAAACAACATCAAAACTTTGTATGACTGGAAGAAACATGTATTCAGGGCAAAAGATAATCATAGATTTGAAAAATACAATTTAAAATGAGCCCAACATTATTTTCAATGTGTTTTTGTATTTGTATTTGTTTCTCATTTCTACATGACATGGGATGTAATTTACATAATTTACAAATGGGATTTTGAGTTAAATTGTAGTTCAAGGCATTCAGAAGGTTTACTGCTTTAAACAAATATTCCCAGATTATTGTTAAATTAGTATATTCTGAAGTCCTATGAGCCAAGGGGAGACAAACTTAGATTACTAGCCTCCTCCACAGGACTCACATGTTTTCTCATAGACAGTGGATGATTATCACATCTATTTCAAAGACAGCACCAACATCCTGCTATTTCTTGCTATCTAAATAAACTCAAGCTCTCTATCCCTGGGATTTCACAGTAAAATATGGGGACCCAATTAAATTTGAATTTCAAGCAAACAACATATTATTTAGTATACATATGTCTCAGTTGCATGAAACATAACAATAAAAATATTGGTTCTTTTTCTGAAATTTGATTATCACTGGGCATCTAATATTTTCTTTGCCAAACCTTTCAACCCAATCTACTGCTGAATTGTGGGGATTATTTCACCTCATGAAAATGAATGCAATTTTCAACTCTAACTATAAACCTGCAGTCTTTCATTTAGTGCAAGGTTCCCCAAATCCAGATGAGGCACCAGTACTGTGCTTCTGCAACCGTGGTATTGTAAGCATTATAAAGTCTATGGGTTTGTGAGGTTTAGTCACACCCTCTAACCAGAAATACTTTTCCCAGAAGACTACGTGTCTAGCTCCTATCACCCTCAGCAACCTTTTCCTTTGGGGCACTCAGACAAAAACACGCCAAAGTCCTGAAGACTCCATCTGACTCCATTTCTATATGAGAATCACCTTATTATTGAAATATGTGCTACCCTGCTTCCTTCTTAAAGCAATTAAATTGGAGCCTCTGGGGGTCAGATACCAACAATGACATTAACCCCTGCATGATTCTACAGTGCAGCCAATGTGGGGAAACTTCAATAGATTTCAGGAGCAGCAATCCTCAAATGTATCTGCAATTAGAGTCTGTACAGTTCCTACAGCCCAGAGTAATTACATCAGAATATTTGAGAGTGAGGAGAAATCATCAACGTTATTATTTTTTAATCTTTCCAAGGAAATCCAGACAGAGCTTACAATTACTGCTCCCAAAGATGGGCAATGATTCCACTGAATATTTAGTCTTGTTCTCATATCTTCACCCACGGAAAAATCCTTATTTATACTCTTCACTAACTCAGACCTTATCACATGTACTGTATCTCCATATCCTCCATTCTTCCCTCAAAGAAGGCCTCTTATATGCTGGTTCTATGATTTGTAGAGTATACTGAATGTTTAGGGCACACGAGGAATTTCACATCCAAAGGGGGAAAAACTCTTTAATTTAATATTACACATCATTATGCCTCCAACTTTTTTATCAACCTAGCATTTGTACTACTTTATTTGCTCTTTAACCATAGCTATCCTGATTTATCAAATCCACTCACATTTTTACATAGAGCAAACTAGTCCTCTGCCATACTGATAAACATTACATTTCAAAAAATATTTGAAGTTTTTTTTTCCTTTCTCTATCAGTCTTTAACCATAAAAGAACATCATCAAAAGTCATACAGGTTTCCATCAATATCCTTATCACCAGCACTGCATACACATCTAGCCTGAGGAGGAAGAGATGTCAAAATCAACTTGAACTTTAAATGACATTTTTTCCAAACAAGAACCTAAATAACTTCTACATGAATGAACGTAATTATAGAATGTGGTAATGAGACAATTCTCAACTGAATTCTCAAAGTAAATTTCAAGACAAACCTTAAATAAAGTTTTACAAACATTTGCTTATAAAGAATCAAAGGATATACAAGCTCAGATTCTGTAATTATAGAATGTGGTAATGAGACAATTCTCAACTGAATTCTCAAAGTAAATTTCAAGACAACCCTTAAATAAAGTTTTACAAACATTTGCTTATAAAGAATCAAAGGATATACAAACTCAGATTCCCCAAGTAATAGACTTTTATGGAGCAAAAGTTGAAAATGGTCTTTGTAAATAGGGAAGGATGAAGGGGCTGAAGGAAGGGCAGGGGTATAGGGAAAAAATAAGAACCAAGACATCATGTAAAGGTACAAGATCCCAATGATAAATGTAACTGTTTTGTTTTCTCTAAATGTACCAATAAACTTAATGGGGAGAAGAAAATAAAAGTTAGAAAATGATCAGTGAAGAAATATAAATGTCAATTGTCATGGCTTGTGTCTAGATGTCCCTCCAAAGCTTCATGCAGTTATAGGTGGGGCTTTTCAGAAGTGGCTGGATCCAGAGTGTGTGATTCTGGGATTAAGGGTGTTTATTAAATTAATCCACGGACCAATTGGGCATAGTTGTGGGTGTGAATAATGGGAAGGCCCAACCTGAGTATGAGTGCTACCCACCCAAAGGGAGTGTTGCCTGGATAGAATATAAGGGACAGAAAAAGAATTGCTGCTTGCTGCTTTGCCACCTCCTGCCTTCTACACCATGAACCTTTTCTCCTCCATGATGCCCCTCTGCCATGCCAGCCCACCTTGGAGCCAGCCAATTATAAACTGAAACCTTTATAAACTATGAACTACAATAAAACTTTCCTCCTTCACCTTTGGGTATCAGGTATTTTATCTCAGCAATGAGAAAAGTAACTGAGACATCAACTGAAACAAAGTTCTCTTCCACAATTTCCACCGTTTTCTTACTTTTTTTTTTCTGCTTTAATTGAGTTTATTGGTACATTTTAGGGATACAGTACAGTTACATTCATTGTTTGGGATCTTGTACCTCTACATGACAGGTCTTGGTTCTCATTTTTTCCCCTTACCTCTGCCCTCCCTTCACCCCCTCCTCCCCTCCCCATCTCCAAATACTTTATTTTCATCTTTTCATTATCTCACATTTTTTTCTTTTCCCTTTTTACTCTTCCCCTACCCATCCCACCTTCCCTACACCTTTAGCTCCTTTCTTCCCATTTCTAAATGTCAGTAATCTTATTAGGATCTTATGTATTATTGCAGATTATTCTCACCAGGGAAACTATTCGGTATTTACACATGTGTGACTTATTTATTTCACTTAGGAGTATATCTTCAATATGTATCCATTTTGTTTTCTTACTTTTAAACCATTCAATTTGAGGTTAATTATCTTTGCACTACTGTCTGTCCTCCTTAGGTACTATTTGTGGTTTTAATATTCTTTATACATTTCTTATGCCTTTTTGAGTCTAATGAACTGCTCATTTTTTTCATTTGTCATATTTCCCACTTACTCTCAAATTATTTCTCAATTACTCACTTCTAAATAAACTGTTTTTAAACCTAGTGAGTGTTCTATTAATTCAATTTTTGGACAATGAAGTACAGCTATTATGAGGTTTTATGTTAAATTTTAGAAAAGTACATTGTTGCTTAATGGGATTATGTTTAATAGCTATGAAGTATACTCAACTATTGTTTAATACTGCTGAGAAATCACACCAAACTTCACTGTTATTTCAATAAGGAGAATTACTTTCATAAGTATGTATCAGCTGTAGTTAGGTTGGGTTGGCTGAGCTTCGCTCTAGGTTGCAAAATTGTCCAGATATGTTCCACGAGTGGCTGCCCAAGGCAAGTTCCTCATGTGACTGAATATAGGAGCACCACACAATGGACCCAGGAGCACAAGCACATCTCCAGCATTTGCTCAATCAGACCTGCTAACAATTCATTGGCCAAAGTAAGTCACAGTATCAAGTCAAAGTCAAGAAACAGCCGAGGGCTGGCGATTTAGCTCAGCAGTTCAGTGGCCTGCCTTGCAAGCACAAGGACCCGAGTTCAATCCCCGGTTCCAAAAAAAACAAAAAAAGAACATCCAAGACTGTTCAGAAGGAGGTTGTGACAGATATTTCATATACTGTTGAGAATAGTAATTCAATTTACCACAGTGTCCTAGAAATACTCATTTCTGGGACATGGGGGTAGATTTTTAATTTTTTTTTTTTGGTCTAAAAATCTGAGTTTAAGAAGAACGTTGAGTTTTTCTTTCTACTGCTTCTTTTCTATACCTCCTCTTATTTTCTATCAAAGTAAAGAAAGATCTCAAACACCAGAGATAACAGAGCATGGACTTAAATATTTCAGGCTCTGGAGTCAGATTCCCTGAGTTTCACCTTTGGTAAACTATGTCCTAAATTTAAAACCTCTGGCAACTTCGTCTTTCTGTGTCTTGGTCTCATCTGTAGAGTGAGGTTTATAATGCTAGCTGCCTCACATGGGTTATGGAAATTAGATGAAATTTAAAGTACTAGCAATGCTGCTAGCAAAAGCAAGCACTCAAAAGTTAGCTACTTCATGGAGGGATCATATATAGACTTAGATCCAGGTTAAATGTTTTCATCTCCCTTCATCCTATCCCTGGAACCTCTTCTTTTTCCAAGTGAATATTCACCTTCTTTCTTCCTGCATCCATACTTTGATGTGACTAGTCAAAAGAAAGAAACAAACAGAAAACAACAAAACCCAACCATGAGAAAGGAATTGGATTCTTATGTAGCCATAGCTCTTTTCCTAAGATGTACACAGGAGTTCCTTGCTTTCATGATTATTTTCTCTAATGGCTGGGAAACTAAGGAAAATATTTTCTATATACAATAAGAACCATAATAACTTGAGTGCTTACACTGAGCCAAGAACTGCAAACATTTTACATATTTTATCTTATTTAATTCTTCTAAATATCCTAGGATGTAAATAACATTATTATTGCTTTTAGGAATGAAGACAAGACAATTGAAGGTAGATTACTTGGTCCAAGGAATCATAGCTAGCAACTGGCCAAGTATGCATTGAAAATAGATCAAAGAGTCTCTGTGAAATAGTAACTTTAGCTTTTCAAAAGGAAATATGGCTTCTAATTGTGTTTTCTGAAAATAAGCACAAAATAAGCCAAAGGTTGTTGCAGTGTTTCATATAATCCAAGTCTGAAGAACAAAACAATCACTTTGGCTGTCCAAGAATTGAACCTTATTCTTATTTACCAGCAAGAATCAGGGTAAAAGTTTCCTGTTAGGTACCAGAACTTCCCCAAAGGGAACTGTATCAAGAAATCCAATTGTTTTGCAACTGAGCACTGTGGTTTCCACTTTGCAAACCCCTAATGGAGCTCAAACACCACATATTCCATAGGCTATAGAGGCCCAGGAATACAAAATATCCTGTTTGGTATCACACTGCTAGAAGAAGATCTGGTGTTGGTATTCACATCTCATAATAAAGACCAGGAATTCTTGAGTTTTAAAAGATTATTAGGGAAGAAGCCATATTCATTTACTTAGTGCTGAGACAGTGTCTAACTTTTCTCACCTAAAAGTTTCCTCCCAATCCTTGCTCAGCGCCCCCAAAAATTGCTGAGATTATATTATGACATCCAAGACCATCATGAATACAGAACAGGTCTGCATGGCACCTCGGGTAAGAGAGGGAGGACACAAAATATGTAGACACTTAGGGCACCTGTGTTACAGCACAGTGGTTGGAATCCTATTCCACACAAGTATGAAAACTCAAACTACTGAAAATAAGTGCTCTCACCCTCTCCCCATTCATTTTATGATATTTTTATTGTATTTAGAAAAAGGGAGCCTTTTTTCCTGGAGCATTTTTCCGACTGATTTGCAGAGTGTAATAAGCCTCCACACACGACATATCTGAAAATACCTTGCTACCAAAATGCAGGTAATAGCTTTGCTTCTGTTATCTTCCTTAGTTGGAGAGGGAGTGCCAGATAGGAGAGCCTGTTACAGTAATGGCAACTTCATATTAGCTTTTCTTAGGTATATATAACATCCATCTCAGTTTCAAGACTACAAAATCTTGTTACTTTCAGGTATATACTTTGCATTTTATCTGTTTGTAGGGTCTGGCAGCTATATTAAGTGATATTACAGTCTGTACATGAAATAGAAAACTATCATCTTAAAATAGGCTATAATATTGTACTTTATTAAAAGATGCAAGTGTATTTTCTTGCAGAGGCCATGACTTACAATAATGACTGTTATCAATATGCAATTACTTCTGTTACCTTGGAACATGTTGACATTCATTTATTTAAAGATAATGTAACACATTTGTATTCATCGAGGTAATCTGTGGCTATGATTAAACACGGGTGCCCATCTTATTCTAAGCAACAAAGTGAAAAAAACTGCAATCAGAGCTTATGCATTGCTAAAAATAGCTCATATTAAATTGAGAAAATCACATTATGGCTTATTTCAAACACAATTGTAAGTTATTATAAGGAAACAAAACCACAACTTGGATAACTGCTATGCCAGAACATTTATTCTACCCACTAACGAGACACTGGAACTAGATTGACAGGGCAAGAGCGTCCGTCAGAGAGCACCATCGACTGTTCAAGAGTCATCGCTCATCTATCTCCATTACCGTAGGTGGATGCAGAGAGAGAGCCAGGCAACGGCTGAGACATATGACTGAGGAGATCATAATTGGACGCGATGCCACAGAACCGAACTATTTTAATGCTAAGAATGTATTCAGTGGAAGATTAGAAATACAGCCTAAAGATTCATTTTTATATCAGAATTTTCTTATTTTAAGTGTTCTAATTCATAGAGCTATTCAATAAGTTAGTAATCAATTGTTAATTTTCACAGAACCCATTCTATGAGCAAAATAAGTGGGTGTTAAAAGTACACACAAATGCAAAAAGAAACTGTCATTTTAATGTACTTGCAACATTTTTATGCTTTACCAAAAAACATTATTTTGAAAATACCACCAGAAACACATTATCATTCATCAAAAATAAGAATTTTCACACAAGTGGCTCTAATTAATGGCCCTCCTAGAACTTCAGAACAAAGCTGTTTTTATTCCACACCACCCACAATGTTGTTTTCTCTCCCCATTATTGGTCTTTATCTCCAGCACATTAGGGCTCTTTTGTTCCAAAGTTAATACCAGCTCTTCTAGGCAGGTTTTCCTGTAGTAGAAATGATTAAGTAGCATCAGCGATAGATCAAACAAGTCATGTTCAGATAAACTATGAAGTTACTGGAGAGATGAAAAATTACATTTCATTTGCATTAAACAGGTTAAAAAGTATTCACTATGTGATAGACTTTCTACAATGATATGTTTTACTGTACGATAATAAAGAGAAATTTTTATGTATTAACAAGAGGCTTCATTTTACTTTCATCATCAGAAAGCTTCTCAAACCTAAAATGTACAGAAAGTTGTCTAGTCTAAAATTCACTTCATTCAATGTGTGCCCTGATAAACTTCAGTGATATCTAATTCTGATGATTCTTCTTTTACTAGTATTTTGATTAGAAAGCCACTATTATTCGGTGGGAGACACAGAAGTGCCCAACAGTCAGGCTTTATACATGATAACTTATTTCATTCTTTCAGATTTTAATTATGGACCTTCCAAACAAGGGATCCACCGTGAAGCACAAAGCTTCAGCCTTGATTCTCCCATAGGTCAGAGTATCATGGGGAGGGGGGAGGTTGAGGTGAGGTCCAAGCAGAGTCCTTCACTGAGCTGTCAGTGACATCTCTGGGATGGGGGCATGAATCTGTAGTTTCCACTTCCGTTCCTCCCTCCTCCTAGCTGAAGACATAGAAACTGCACGTCCCATGTTCTCCTCATCATGCTCATGGTGTGAGTTAGGGTGATGAGATTTGGAAGATGATAGTGACAGAGGGCTCCTCTACCCTCCTCTTCATCTTTTTTTGGCTAGGAAATAAAGATCTGTAAATAGCCTTCTCTGTCCAGGTCTTCAGTATCCCTTCTGCATCCTGGGTGATTCGGGGTAATTGAGACACCCACTATGGATTCCGGCTTCCTGTGCCTGGGTCATAGCTATAGGTTGTGCCTTGATATCACAGAACTAGTGGAGGTCGTGGACATAGTAGCCTCACTTTGCCGAGGGAGGGTCATTTCAGAAATCTAGTGTCCTCTTTTAGTTGGCATATGATTTCCTTTACCAACTCACCTTTTCCTTAAAAGAGCATTTCATTTCTTTACTGATTCATTACTGATATTCACTGCCTGTTCTCTCAAGAAGTCAGGTCATTTCTGAGACTTCACTAGCAGCAAGTTTGCTTTTTCCAAATTTAAAAAAAAAATTCTCAATTATATCTATCTACCTATGCATCAAGTTATAGATAAGACATAGATATATTCACATTTATTTATCATCATATCTTTACAAAACATATATCAACATATAAATCTATTCATAAATATGCTATATACATTATAAATTTTATCTACATTTATATTTCTTCTACTAATATGTTAGTAGAAGATTACGCAGGAGAAGCATTTCTTGATCTTTTTCAAGATACAAAAGAAATAGCTAAGAACTTACACGGTAAAAAGGGAGAATTCAAAATACTTAGTGAAAAAAGTTATTACTACAATACTACTTTATCCTGTTTTAAATTTTATGTCTTCCTAAGAATTACAAACATTGCTACGTTAATATGCTTTCATTTCCAAAGCCGTCATGAAAGGCAAAGACACAATATTCACACTCATCACAGTGGAAGCGAGTGACTTCCCACTGGCGCAAGGTCAGACTGGAGCTCAGCCCACTGCTCTCAGCATCAAGTCTGTCCCTGAACTGGCTCCCGCCAGGACCCCAGGCCAGCCCTTGGTCTCCGTGGTGTCACATCTCAGAGCAGATACCTGACAGCTCCATCACTTTGGATGTCTATACCATCCACGAACCTCAACCAAAATAAACAGTATTAAAGACTGCTTTAAATTATAACATTGCAGGTTGGATTTTATTACCTGAGGGTCCCTCACAACCTCTGTCTGTTTCTCCCCTTCAGTGTGTCCTTTGTGTCTCTCCGCCTATGCTTTTTTGTTCCCTCCTATGCATGGCAAGTAATATTTTCCCTTTTTCCTCCCTCATTTAATTTCAATCCATTAATGAGCCATTGTATAAAATTGAAATTGATATTTCTTGTTGCACTTAATGAAGTTTTAATCTCAAAAAGCTGAAGATTGAAAAGTTTTGTAATTTTCTCTAAAAACATTGATTTCTTTTCTGTACCTTAGTTAACTCCTGATAAAGAAAAATCTCCCCACCATTTCTCAAGGCTGCTGCCTGCAAGTGAAATGTGACCCTCATAGTGTAACCTTACTGCCATTTGGAATCATTCCTAACTTTGAAGGACATTTTTTAAAAAGTAGATGTTTTATCCAGAATATGAAAATTATGTTTAGTGTTGGCAGTAGAATTTCTTGACGTTTTTTCCTTTGTGTATTTTTGCCAGTGTGTATTTTAGAGAAAATGCTAGACTATTAAAGTGTAAACTTACAAATAAATATCAATGTAAATAAAATTTGATATTCTATAAGGGTAACTGGCACACTTACATATGTATAAAGTGTAAAAATTTTAGGGCTACATTTGTGTCACTTCAATGGATGCTTTTCCTCATGTAAGGAAAGACACGCTCATGAATAATTTGTATCCACATTATATGACCATGGCTTTGTTTGCAACCCAGCCAGTTTAATAAAAACTAGACAATAGAAAGCAAAACCAGAAAATGTTTTGTAGGAAGAACAGTGGCTGTTCAAAAAAGTCTCGCCTTATCTCTTTTCAGGTCCATCTATGGCTTCAGCTCACCTTTTATTACTCTATAATTACTTTGATCCACTGAGTTTTATGAAATTAAACATTTTTAAACAGGCATGTCATATTCCTTTCAGTTTAATTTCAGCCTGTACTAGTAGAATCCGGTCTCCTCTTTTGTCATGTAGCATTTGCTATGGAACATACTTAGATTCAACCCAGGAAAGCTAATTGCCAGCCAGCATTGCTGCATAAGAACTTTGTCAGTGAAAAAGCCCAGACTAGGTGTCTGGATACACTGGTCAAGTTTCTATTCTGAATGACTTTGAGAGAGCAGTCAGTGCTCAGGTTCTGCATTTCCTTACCTGGAAAACAAAGACCTTGGCTTTAAGAATACAGGATTCCTTCCAGCAACAGAGTCCATTATTCCAGGCCATACTTTGCAAATGTCAGATATAATCTACTAACTGCAGTCACACACTCCATGAAGGGGAAAGTAGCTTTCCTAACAAGTACAAGTATCATCCAAGTAAGTCAACATTTACAGAAGAAATTAATCACTGTATTAGATGCCGCAGGGATAAGTCCATAGCCTTGGCGAGGGTGAATCAAGATTTCAAAGTATTAAGTGAATAAAGCAACAATCCAAAACAACAGATTCATAAGCAGAGCTTATAAAAGACAAAATGGCATCAAAATTATGGAAGTCAGAGGGAGCTACTCAAAAAGAATTTCCTAGAGGGGACTGTGTTCCCAGGGAATGATCAGAAGTAAAACTTTTATACTAGGAAAGAGAGGTGAGGGCTGCAGGCTGAGGAGGTGTGCAGGCAGTGGGTACCAGCAGATATTCAAAGTGCAAGAGCAATGGTCAGTCAGCTGTGCCTAGTTTCCTCCCTGCCAAAAGGTCCCCTTTCTGTGAGGCAACTTGAACCCATGCTCCTCAGGTTCACTTGAGCCAAGGTTACCTTGGCCAGAGGGATGAGCTTTCTGCAGAGTCCCAGCTCTTCAGACTCCCAGGATCGCTCCAGTCCCACGTTTCTACCCTGTGATCTGCCTGTCTGGGTAATCAGACCTTGTGATCTAATGGCTCCCAAATGTTTCTCCAGAGCTCATGTGACAGTGGAAAATAGATTATCTACTGCTCTGACCCAAGTACTCTTCACTTAGTTCACATGTGACTTCTCGTAATATCATCATGAAGATGAGACACCCAAATGCCTGTTCGTGTCAATAGAAGTAACTCCTAACTGAACCCTGCCCATTTAAAGGAATTCCCACAGCTGTTCTTACTTAACATGCCCCACTTTTGTGACATCAAGAATGTAATCCCTCTAAACTTTTAGCAAGATTGTTTATCTATTTAACTTGTTGGAGTCACGGAATTAATACATTTTAATTCACTCACCATAGGTGAAACATTTTCTTCCTCTAATAAAGACACTTTTTCAGTACTAGGGATCAGAACCAGAGCTTTGTGCATGTGAAGCAAGCACTCTACCACTAAGCTCGCCCCTGGCCCCTCTACTGTTTTGATAGTCCTATCCAATGACATTCGTTCACTGTGGAATGCTGCAGAGGATCACCAGCTGATATATCAGTACAAATTGATGACAAAAACTACATTTCAGGAAACTTGTAGTAGCTACAGTTGTCTTAGGTGGGTTTTGATAAATCAAGTGAGAAGCCAGTTGTTGGCTATTCCAGGCTTCTACATATAAAATAAAGAGATCTACACAGGCCAGTACGATGATATAAAAATAACAAGAAAACATAAGTGCAAGAACATATATGTCAAGAAACGTTAAAACTACAAATAGTGCATTCAACTGCATAGGAAATGTAGAGTTATAACACCAGAGGACTAAAGATACACACTCCTACAAGCCAAAGGAGAAACAGCTTGGGAAATCAGATTGGGAAGAAAGGGATGTGACATTTGTCCATTCTTTCTAAAATTTACTTAGACTTTACTAAGTGCAAGGCCTTGCACTAGATTTTAAGAATGCCACAGTTGCTAAGGAAACCCTTCATACAGCTTGCAAACTACCAGCATATGATTGTTAAGTAATCAATTCTTGTTTAAAAGTACTACACTGGGAATGTTCAGCTATTATAGAATGGGGACTCAATCTGGTCTGACAGAGAAGACTTAAAGATTAAATATGAAAAAAAAATTGCTGGGAAAAAGCAGTACATTCAAATGAGAACTATTTTCAGCGAAACTTGAGGTATTTGTAAGAAATAGAATTGTTCAGTGATTTCGGACTCTTCATGTATACTGTCCATTCACACAGCACAAGAGCATTCTCATTCTCCAAATCCAGAAACCGCACATCAAACGCACGATTTAGACCATGGCAGCAGAGCAGGTAAGTCCCAAAGTTGCGATTTGCCCCAAGCCTGCCAGCTCCAAATGCCCTGCTCCTAGCACATTAGGCAAAGAGTTTCCTTTTGTACTGAAAGACTCTGTCTCTATACCTAGTTCCTGTAACACACATCCATTCTGAGTAAACCCAAATCTTCTCCTTTTCGACAGCTTTTAAAATATTTAAAGGCACAATTGCATTTGCCAACCTGGCCTTCAATCTTGCACCACACTGTAAGAATTTACATGTTTGTATATTCTAATCATGAGGATGGTGACCTTGTGCACCTCCTTCTGCCTTACCCATTTCCACTGGAAGGCTCAAAGGTCACAGCACACTGAGACATGACCTGACTCCAGCTGGAAACTCTACTTACCTCAGCACTCTGCCCATTCCCTTGTACAGTCCAAGTCTCTCATTCCCCCTTATCTCCTTCACTTCCCTTATTGTTACGCCCTAGTGCTTTCTGACATTGGTTATTGATGAGCATTTGTCACAACCTTCTCTGCCAGTTCCTTATAGCCCTTTGTCTCAATCTTTCATCTTTATTACCTGACATTTTTAATTCTCTCACTTGCCTCAACAAGGTTCCCAATTGCCATTTCTTCCTCATTAGCTCCTTCAAGGTTCTGCCCCTTTCCTGAGTTAAAACTCCCACAAAGTAGGCTGAACTTTCTGTCAGAAATAATACATTTATTTCAGTGAATTTATAGCTAGGTTCTAATCATAACCTCCAAGTAAAATATGGAATAAACTCCGAAATGTAAAACATCAGGTCAGTTTGTACTGGAGTTAGCACTTGTTTTAAAGTTTGGCACTTATAAATGAAAAATCAGACCACTTTGTACATTTTATTTTAAAAAAGAAAAATATGTATCACGCACATTATTTTCCATGCTCATGAGATCTAAGGATCATTGGTTTGAAACAATAAAGCACATAAAATGAAAATATTTGGGGAATTTCTAAAAACTAGTCAAATGCCTCTAGGACAAATAGGTGTATAATTTCTGAACATTGATTTTATAATCACTTTCAGCTTGTAAAGTCGGGAGCTTATTCTGTCCCATTGCACATTAAATCCCATTAACGTTAATGGTAAAACATAATGAGCCTCATGCTATGGGAGGGGGAAGTACAGACTCTCAAAATGAGAGAAGCCTTCATTTCTGTTGCCTCTGACTGAGAAAAAGCTACTGGACGATTGATTATACCAGAAGAAGCCCCTATAGATTACATTCAGTATCGCCAATAGCATTTTTCCTATCAAAGTCACTGTTAACCAATGCTGAGTATACACTCTAGCCATTACAGGGAGCCAACACTGCTTTTGTTAGTTCTCTCTCCCATATAACACACTTAGTCTTTCAATTTAAGAGAAGATGGAGTGCTGGTTATAGGAAATTCACAGGATACAAGTGGCTACACTACTGTGACTATAGTTTTCAACAAAAGACCCGACACAGCAAACGTATGGACACTTCACAAAAAACTGAATCCATTCCTTCTAAGTTGACACTTTCTTTTTCTTTCTACTTTGTATTGTCTCTCATTTGTGTGGTATAATAAGTAGGCCAGGGACCCCCCATCCTTAGAAGAACAGTATGAGTACTGGAAGAACCATTTGTCGCTATTCTAGAGTTCCTGCCTTGTCATATGAAGAGTTGCTTGGCTTTCAGAAGTATCAAGGAGAGAGCGCTTCAAATCTTCCTGCTTCACTCACTCTTCCTGCAAAAGAGAACTAATAAAATCAGCTATGGCTCCCTGTAACTGGTAGGGTGTATTACTCAGCATGGATTAATGGTGACTTTGATATGAAAAAATGCTGTTGGTGATAGAATCTCTGAGTTTTGCATCACTACTCATGCTGTATGATCAAATGTATACTAATAAATCAGATAAATTAAACACAAAGGACAAGTTTGCAGAAAGACACAAACTACCACAATTGACTCAAGAAAAAGTAGGGATTTGAATAAGCCAATAGGAAGAAAATAAATTGTCTTTAAGATTTAAAAACTGTCTACAGAGAGAAGCACAGTCCCACATAGCTTCATTGGTAAACTCTACCAAACATTTACAGTTCATAAACTTCTCCAAAACATCAGAAGAGGAAACACTTCAAAATTCAGCATATGAGGCCAATATTACCTGTTACCATGACCAGACAAAACAAAACAAGAAAATCACAAACCAATATCTCTTATGAACATAGATGTGAAAATCTTTGCCAAAATCCTAACAAACCAAATCCAACATTAAAAAAGGTATACATTACGACTAAGTAAGACTTATCCCAGGAATTTAGGTAATTTAATTTCTAAAATATAATTAACATAATACATTATATTTATAAAATGATAAGCAAAACTCACATGATCACTTTTACTGACTGGGAAAAAACAATTGAAAAACATTCAACACACTTATGATGCAACTTCATGAACACAAGAGAAGGGACTTAACCTGTTTAAGGGCATCTATTCAAAGCAATCCCTATCAAAGTTATAAAAGGCTTTTTCTGTAGAAATTGGCAAATACGGCAAAAAAAGTTTCTCTGGTGTGAAACTATAAATGAGGATCAAAATGTATAACAGATAATGTGAAACAGGAAGAAAAGGTCCAAAGAGGAAGGGGAAGGGAAAGGGGAGGGGTAAAGAAGGGAGGGGTAGAAAACGAGACAGGAAAAAATGGAAACAAAAATCTTTGTTTATACGGAGGGGTAGAGGGGTTGAATGGAAGGCAGTGGAATGGGGAAAAATAAGAAGCAAGATATCTCATGTAAAGATACAAGTTCCCAATGATGAATATCATCATATTATACAAATGTACAAATAAATGTAATGAATTTTTAAAAATCATACTGAGAGGTAAGGGACCCAGAAGAACTAAAACAGTCTTGAAGAACAAAGTTGGAAGAATCACATCTCCTGATTTGAAAACTTACTACACAGCTCAGAAAGCTGGCCAGTGTACTACTACTATGAAAACAGACATAGAGACCAATGGAATAGAACTCACATTTATAGTCCGTGGGTTTATTTTTTTGTTTTGTTTTTTTTGTTTGTTTGTTTTTTCTGTAAGTGCCCAAACAATTCAATGGAGAAAGAGTGGTGTTTTTAAGAAATGGTCCTGGAACAACTAAATAGTCTCACTGAATAATAATGTTCGTCCCCTAATGTCTTAGTCCCTTTAAACTGCTATTAAAAAAAAGTGCCAGGGATTCCCCTGGTACTCTTTTATAAGCACACTCATGCCAGCTACAAGGGATCTGCCTTCATATCCTAATCCATACCAAAGGCTCCACCTCCTCATACCATGACCTTGGGTTTTAGGATTTCAACATAGATTAATTTTCATAAATTATAAACAGTCAATTACATTCATCATCTTTTTATGAAACAAAGAACTAATTATAGGGACTAAAACTATAAAAATATTTTTAAAAGTGTAGATATAATCATTATGGCCTTGAAATAGGCAGTAGATTTTTAAAAAATATAATACCTACACCTCTAGTGACTAAATAAAAAAGTAGATATATTGGACTTCCTGAAAATGAAAAACATTTGTACTTCAAAAAATTCTCAAGACAATAAAAAGGCAATCCACAGAATAGGCGAAAATACTTACAAATCACATCTCTCCCGAGGGGTTCCTGTTCTGGGTGTGCTTGGATGATGGATACGTAAGCTGTGAACTGAGGAAGGAAGACTTATCCTAAATGTGGATGGCAAAACCAACAGGCTTCTAGCCTGGATGGAATAAAAAAGGGAAAGAAAAAAGACTTCCATTTTTCTTCAGAGGAGCTCTAGTCTTTGCCAATACCCTTCACTGTGTCTGCAGTTCCTTTGGGCTTGTAGCACAGACACTTCGGTCTTCCACTGAAGACCCTTCAGCTTTCCAAGGCTGTACCTTTCACATCTCTCTGAGGTGAGCGTTGTTCACTCTCACAGCTTCTTCACACACTGCCAAGGGCACACTGCTTGGCCTTTCAGGCCTTCTTCTGAAATGTGAGTGGTGCCTCCCTGACCCCACAATTCTGCATGTCTGTAAAACCACCACCATGTGTATGATGCCAAGATCTGCCATAAGTTCAAGCAGCAGCCAGAACCGTTTGAATCATGGTTGCAGAAGACTCTGAATGCATGGATGGCTGAGCACTTTGTGCCAAATCCTGGAGAACCAATTACCTAGGCATTACTTCTTGAGCAAGGTGTCCCAGGGCTTTCTTCTGGAAATAATGTCATAGTCTTGCAACCTTGATTCTGAAAAGGGTAAAGTTTTGCTGATTCAAGCCATTTTTCCTATTCTTAATCCAAAGTACTTGGCTTTATTTTAATACTAATCTTTTCAGCAGTGAAGCTCTTCTCTGCTCCATCTTTGTAGGTACTTTCATTCTGACCAAACTGAAAACTTTAAAAATTTGCTGTTTTTTCCCTTGATTTGAACTATAAACCTAGCTATAAGCACCCAATAGTATTGATGCCACAGCCCCAGTGTTGGGCTACTTTGACAATTCCTTTTCCAGATTATTCCACTACCCTTAATCTAAGGCTTTCATACAGTCTTAGGACATGACCAAAATGTAATAAAATTTTCTGCAGAGAATAACACACATGACCTAGAATCCAACTGCCAATAGAGTCCTTCCCAACTGAAACCTCCTGCTTGGTCTTTACTGGCTGTATTACTGTCAGCATTGTGGTCATCTGACCCCTAACCAGAATCTCCAATCAGGCTCAGCTTATAGCATTTTAGGGTTGCCTCTATCTAGCATCTCCAAACCTTTCCAAACTCCTCCTATGAAGCACTTCCAAAAGCATCTGAACCATGTAGGTAATCACCACAATGACTCCACATTTCTAGTGCCAAAATCTTAGTCACTTTCTCTTTCCTGGGCACAATACCTGACACCCACAACTTAAAGGAATCGATCTTTATTTTGGTTCACACTTTATAGAGGTTTCAGTCCTTAATTGGCCAGTTTCCAGGAAGAACAGCATGGCTGAGGAGATCTGATCACGGCATGGTGGACAGGAAGTAGAGAATGAATGGAGAAGGTTGGGAAGAAATAAAACTCACCAGGTCAGGCCCTCGTGACCCTTCTCTTCTGACCAGACCCTACTGTCTAACAGCAAGACAAATATGAGCCCGATAATCCAATCAGTCAGCTTCCAAAAGCCCTGTCTATGAATACATAAGGCTCTTGAGGGAAATGTGGATATGATCCATAACGATTATTCTAACTTAAAGAAACCAGTCACAAAAGACCATATATTTTGATTTGTTTATTTGGAATGTCTACCACAGACAAATCTCTAGAGAAAAAAATTCAATTAGTTGTTATTTGGGGTGAAGTAGTAGAAAAATGGGTTGTGTGCCTGCTTAGACTATGGAATTTTCTTTGGTGCAATATAAATATTATAGAATTGATTATGATGAGAGCTGCATAATTGGATACAGTTTTTACATATAAAAACTGCTAAGTTCCACTTCAGATAGGTGAATGTTATGGTCTGTAGATTATATCTCAGCACAAATGGTATAAAAATATAGAGAATCCTGTTCTTAGAGAATAGTCTACCCGTATTTTACCTCTGGATAGAGTAAGATGCCATAGGGAGACATAAGAAGTACACATAACCTTCACTGGGGGACAAGTCTTAGTGCTTGAGTAGAATAAGCAGGAGTTATTGCATAAAGAGATTAAGGAAAGAAAGGAGAATATTTCAAATAAAGGAATTCACATTGTTCAGGGCTGGAGCAAGAATAGTAAAACAATTGAATATTAACTACAATATGTCAGTCATATGTGTGCCAGATGAGGCTGGAGAAATTATCACGAACAATATGTGGACCACAGTAACAATAAAAATGTGTATTATATTCCAAGAAAAATACAGAGTTACTGGTGAGTTTTAAAAAGAAGGAAGAGAAGCACTGGTAAGCTATGGTTTTATACATAAACCACATTCAGATTTCTTGATTTACCTAGTAGTTCTTGCATTCCTATGTATAATCCCAGGGAAAAAATATAGCTATAAAAATATGTAAAAGTTAGAACATGTAACTTGTCCAATTCACTAATTTAACTATACACACAATTATTTTCTTCTTGCAATTATCTCCAAAGGTAAAGTCAAAAGACAATTGCTAAAGAACAATAAAAGCAAAATCAGAAAACCTACTCCAAACTGCAAGAATATTTGCAATTATCTATCCGATAAATATTAATTTCTCCAAACTATAAAAACCAGGGGCTGGGGATTTAGCTCAATGGCGCTGCACCTGCCTGGCAAGCACAAGGTCCTGAGTTCAATTCTCAGTACAAAAAAAAAAAAGACACTTAAGGGCCGGGGATTTAGCTCAGCAGTTCGGTGGCCTGCCATGCAAGCGCAAGGACCTGAGTTCAATCCCCGGTACCAAAACAAAAAAAGACACCTAAAATATAAACACCATATAAATCAATGAAAATGACCAGCTTTCAGGAAGAAGAAAAGCTATAAGGAAAGAAAGCTGAAAGAAAGGGAGTACAAACCATATTATAACATTTTAAGTATTTTATACACACACACACACACACACACACACACACGTGTGTGTATGTATATGTATAAAATTTGGCTAGCAAAGCCCAGAAATTGAAAAGACTCTGGACTGGCAAAAAAAGGTGAAATTCTTGTGCATTTCTGGTGAAAGTGAAAGCTGGTATAACTTCTACAGAAGGCACTGTAGCAAAAGTTATCAAATCAAATGCATTTTGATATGGCAATTTAATTTCAGAAAATTTACCCTATAAGCAACTCACACACATGCCAAAGACCTACTTATGAGGCTTTTCATTACAGTATTGCTGCGAAAGGATTTGCTAAAAGTGGATTTTTAATTTGAAGCTATTTTTAATACATAGAAACATAAAAATTGTACATATTTATGGGCTTCCATATGATATTTTCATACATGTGTACACTGTCTAATGCTTAAATCAGGATAAGCATATCTATTTCTTCAAATATTCATCATTTCTTTATGGGGAAAACATTCTTCCAGCACTTTAAAATTATACTTCATTATCATCTGTAGTCATCCCACTGTGCGATAAGAGTTTGTTGCTCATAAAACTGTAACTTAACATGAATGTATCAAACTCCCTTCCTCCCTTCCTCTTTCATACTCTCCCAGCCTCTGGTAACCACCGCACTACTCTCGACTTCTATGAGATCAGCCTTCTTATAATCTATGTGTGGGTCAGTTCATGTGGTACTTACATCTCCATGTTCCGATTATTTCACTCAAAGTAACAATTTCCAGTTCCATACATGTTGTCACACATGACAAGACTTCAATCTTTTGTAGTCAAATAGTATTCTATGGTGTGCATGTATCACATTTTCATTGTCCATTCTTTAGTTGATGAACATTTGGGTTGTTTCCACTTCATGGTTCTTGTGAATAGTGCTGCCATGATCATGGAAGTACATGTCTCCTTGACATATGAATTTTATTCACATATAAATATATATATATGTATATATATATATGTACATATATGAATATATATGTAGGATTGCTTGGTGATACAGTGGATCTATTTCTACACTTTTTAGAAACTTTCATACTGTTTTCCATAATGGCTATACTAATTTACATTCTCATTAACAGTGTGCAAAGATTCCTTTTTTCTACATCCTTCCCAGCACTTGTTGTGATTTGCCTTTTTAATAACAGTCATTCCTACTGGAATAAGATGTTTTTATTTGTGGTTTTATTTATACTTCTCTGATAACTGCCAATTTTAAAGTGAATTATTTGGCTTTTTTCTACTACTGAGTTATTGAGGTACCTTTTATATTCTGGCTATCAATCCTTTATGACACATATTTTGCAAATATTTTCTGCCATATTATAGATTGTCTTTCCACTCAGTTGATTATTTCCTTTGCTATGCAGATTTTTAGTTTAATGTAATCCCCCACCGAGTTTTTGTTTTGTTTTGTTTCCTATTCTTTCTTGTCTAAAACAAAATATCTACTCCAATATCTCAAAGGATTTTCCTTATGTTGTCTTATGCTAGTTTTGTAGTTTCAGGTTTTAACTTCAACTCTTTAATTCATTTCCGGTTGATTTTTATAACTAGTGAGACAAGCCTAGTTTCATTATCTTGCACTTGAATACTCAATGCTCTCAGCAGCCCTCTTAATGACTTCTGAGTATGTCTATATTCTGTTTTAAAATGGATTCTACTTAAGTAATAAGAGTGAGCTGTGTTGTATCTGACCACATTGATGAATACAGGAAGCTTATCATTTAATAAAAAAATAAAAGAAATGTAAGCCAGATATCCCCATAAATAATCTCCAAAGCAATTAAATTGCTACATTTCTTATGTAATACACAATATGGGATTAGGAAAGAGTATTGGGAAGATTTTTTTTCCTTAAATCCAGGGGAAAAGGAAAGAAGACAACTGCAAAACAAATTACAGTAGGAAGCTGCTTTCTCACTTCAAAAAATGTCCTTATTGAGAGCTGTACCACTGTACTGGATCAATGAAAGAAGAATTAAAATAATAATAATAAACCCTACCAGCTTTACACATGCTATCATTTAAACCATACAACATTCCAAAGTAAGGGCTAATTTTACATACAATGAAACAAAAATAAAGCTTTACTTTAAGGTAACTACTAGCATTGAACCCAGCCATTCAAATTCTTTTCTTATGAGCAAATTGCACAACTTCTCTTAGTTTAAAAAAGAACCCTAAAACATGAAGTCATTTATTTAAAGTTGCTTGACAGTCTGCTGATAGTAACTGTATTCAGGAATGGAAATTGTATTCTTCCGAACTAAAGGATCATCTAGGGACTAACAATGATATACACAGCTGCTATGAAAGACAAAACACATGCTTTGGATGCATCTTTAGCTTTTTACCATCACCATTAATGTCCTTGCAATATACCCAAAGAGTTACAGGGGGCACAGAACTAACAACTCTACCATACCAAAGGACTCCACGTTTCCTGTACGACATTTACGCTCTACCTTCACATCCATTAAGTTCAACTGATTCTTTTTGCCTGTTTCACCTACTGCTGCTTTTTCCTTTGTAAATTCCTTTTTTAAAAAAACTGCATAAGCTTTAGAGGTAGAAAGGCTAATTTTGAGAATGATAAAAGCAAAAAGTAGCCAATCTATTAGAAGAAAATAATTCATCAAAAGCTACTAATTCGCACAAGCTACTTATGCTTGTGCATTCGCGAGTGGAGTGCAGTACCATCTTTAAAGCACATGTCCAGGAGCCTGTGATAGGTACTGTTATGGTTTGTTTTAGATGTCCCCCCAAAGTCTCAAGCAGATGAGGAGAAACTTTCTTTTTCAGAGGCCGTTGAATCTGGAATGTGTGATGCTGGGGTTACGGGGATGTGGTTAATAAATCACTACATGTGAGTGATTAGTTTGACACCACCCTAATCCTAGTAGTCTGAATAAGATAAAGGAGATAAAAAAGATGCTGGTAGGTTCTCTTGTTACTTTTGCGGCCTTGTGCACACCAATTGTTTCCCCTCTCCAAGGCCTGTTTGCCATTGCTGCCTTGGAGCCAGTAGGTTATACTGAAATCTCTATGAACTGTACGCCACATAAACCCCTTCCTTTCTAACTTTGGGTGTTGGGTATTCTTTATCAGCAATGAAAGAAAAGCAACAAACACGGGTACTTTCCAAGGTGATAAGAAATACACAGGAATAGCTAGCTAATACATTGCCTATGCCTTTACAGAACTTGCAGTCTAGAGGAAAAGAAAGAAAATGTTCAAAACTAAATATAATTCAAGTGGGAAATGAACACCATGAAAATGTATAATTATATCATCGTGACTAAAAATAAAAGCAGATATAATGTTCCAAAGAAGTACAAATCAGATACACAAAACTGTACAATAAGAGCATTCCAGATGGAAGGAGCAAGCTACGAAAAAAACAAAGAAGAATGAAAAGCTTCAGGAATGTGCTTAAGACAGAAAAGGCTGGTTTCACCATGAAACATAAAAAGGATTCAATGCAAATACAGTTTGATTTGTGAAAACATCCAGTGCCTGATTCTGCAGTCAGAATTTAATTGCAGGAGCCATGCCCATCTCAACCAGGTGCGGAAGCACTAGGTTCTGACTGTGCTTTGACCATCGCTGGTGCTCACTCAGCAACGTCACTGGCATCGTTATTTATCATGACACATCTTTATACATTAATAGAATTAGTGAAGTGGGCGAAGCAAATGGTCTGTCAGTAAATGGATACATTTAAATTTCAGTCCTTCTATCTTACATTTATTCAGTCTGACATTTAGAGTTTTAAGGATTATGTGACATGCATAATGCTCTCAAAATATTCACTTGATAGGTAACAAAGTTAAATGAGTCCGTGTGCTCAAAATAAAGAACTAAGTGTCCTAAATGCACACTTACATAAACATAAATTTGGGTTTTTTTTTCATTTCTGTGCCCAGCATGAAGCTATTAGAACAGAGTTGTTTTATACATCATTAAATAATAATATTTATCCTGCAGAGTTAAACCATATTAATTGCATTTCTCATTTTTTTCTTTTGAAAGCAAGATGAAACAATGCAAAAAATGATATTAATTTTAAAGTTGTTGACTGTTGTATCCAAAATTCAATTTTTCTTCTTGAGTCATATAAACAGTCTACATCCACTAAGCAGTAGAGTTTAGACACTTGTTAGTATAATCCAATGCCTCTTACTTAGATTGCTTTAGAGGATCCCTACCTAGTTACCTATGATTTGGAAGATGTTTTTAATTATCATTTAAATTGTGTGAGAAATTAATTTTGAGTCTTAGTTTTTCTTTTCTGATGTGTATCTTCCACCTGATGCCTTTTCTTGAAAGAATTATTTTCCAGGTGAGAAGTTACACCCAGGAAAAATGCTAATTATTTCTCACTTAGGAAAAACAGAGAACATACATTATATGTGCTTTTTCTATTAAAAATGTTTCTTGGATAAATACTAAGCTCAAAATTTTGTCACATAATATACATTCTATATGTAGATTTTTCTTACTAAATTATTCAGTATAATTGAAAGATTTCCTACATATATGCAATAGAGAATTGCAAATCTTCTATACCTCTTGCTCTGAATAAATTTGGGTCTAAATGTAGGATTCAAGTCAAGCTTCAAATGTACCCATGGGAGAAGTTAGCTGTGCCTTTGTAATTAGCTGGGAAGAGCTTAAGCACCCTTTAAAACACAGAACTGATGGCTTCCATCCTTCTGCCCTAAAAATGAGTGGAACTGTTCCGAGGACACAGAATTCATGAGCCCAGAGGCTGAGAGTTAGACAGTTTGTTGCAAAGTGCTGGTTCTGTTCCCCTGAATCTGAAGACACTTTGGCCTGGGAATCAGCTGAATTAAACTTCCTTCTGATTTAGCCATCTGGTGTATAAAACATCTCCTATAATCCTATTCTCTTCTATGAATGGTATTGACAGTAAAGGTAATTAGTTCTAGCTATAACGCTGTATTATTGGTATCATTGAATAAAGCAGTTAGACGGTAGGTGTGTTTCTACATATGCTAGCTCAAATGGTACCAATCGTGAACCTATAGGTAAGTATAGCAAATGTGAAATGCAAGAGGCTCACAGCAAGTGCACTCATTTCAATGGAAATGGCTCCAAGGAAGTCTAACAATGTTTCCCAAGTAGCCTCACATGGCCTAACTAAAATGACCACGGTCCAGGGTCTGCACCCCAGATTTACGAGTTTCAAAATTCTCATTTACTGACAGTAATTATCACTACATCATTACTTTCAAAAAAATCCTTGGCTGAAGAAATTACAGTTTAGTAATTTACTCCATGATCTAAATGGAAATAGGGAAAGAAAAGGAAGAAGCTGCTATTGATAATAATGAGCAGAGCAATGCAAATTTGGCAGGACAAATCAAATTTGGTTGTAAAATGAAAACACTTTACAAGCCTGGTAAAGAGGTTGCCGTTGTTTGTGTATGCAATGTCATTCTCATTAGTAAAGGTTATCTTGCAGCTTCAGTCTGTAGTTTCTTATTAACAAAATGGAAAATGAATATACATACTAAATTAAACATTTCACCTCCTCAGGGCCGTATCTGACAAGTGTGTTTATCCATGCATTCACTCAATTCAACAGTCATTTATTAAGCCTCTGCTATATGGAAGGCAGCTTCATTTTAGGTAACATACAAAAAGTCAATACTTTCAGAAGCAGTTTAAATTTTTTATTGAATCATAAAAATGTAGATTACAAAGAAGATATACAATAGTGCTGCTATCTCTGGCTAAGCTAGTGTGGTCTTCGTTCAGAACTAGTCTCTGCTGTGTCTTATACTCTGTATCCATTCCCCAGTGTGTGGGACACAGGCAAGGTTGGGGGCCGGACTACCCAGAAGCTTCTGCAGCTGCAACATCTCTGCTCCAGAAAGAGAACCCTTCTTCACCTGTTACCAAAAACTGGCATTTGCAGTTACTGCAAGAAAAATTTTTGTTCTGATGATTATATTTAAATTCTGAATCAAATCAGAATGCCCAAGACACCATTATTATTTTTAAAATGGTGAAAAGATAATTTTATATAATTTATTAAAATTGCCACGTAGCTGTGTCTGTCTCTTTAGCACTGCTTACTTGTTTGCTACCAAGTGTTCAACGGCCGACTTACCGGCCACGTCTTGCACAAGAATCTTCATTTTCCCAGCCAAAATCAAATCATTTTGCAATATTGGTCATCCTAAGAAGAGCTGAGTTAGGTTTCTTTTCATAAAAGATAGATTGAAAGAACACAAGCTTAGTCTTAATGTTCAAATATAGTCTTTGGAAGAATTAAAAATAAAAGTATAATAGAGATTATGAAACTAAAATTGATACTACCAAAATTCATTAAGGAAGTATACAACAAAATCACAGACATAAAGTTAAGTGTATTTTTTGTAACAGTAAATATAAGTGGCTTAAATTCTCCTATGTATTTTTTTATTATTTAAATTAGTACTCAGATTTAGTTTCTTTCTTTCATTTTTTTTTTAAACTGGGGATCAAACTCAGGTCCTTGCACTTGCAAGGCAGGCACAGGAACGACTGAGCTTAATCCGCGGCCCTTCACATTAATTTATAAAATAAATGCCAACTCTGGACACCTAAAACAAAACCATACTAAAAGATAGAGAAGAAAAGGTTAACCGCAAACTCAGTACTCCTCCCTAGGGACACTAAGGTAATTATTTTTACCTCAGCCAGAATTCCCTATCATAACTGATTGTTATGGTTTGTGTCTAGATGTCCCCACAAAGACTCATGTGGTCCTAGGCTATTTTGGAGGTGGCTGAATCTAGAGTGTGTAACTGATTCATGGTGGAGATGGGCCCAAGGGCACTAGGATTAGGAGTGTGAGTGTGTGAGGAGTAGTGTGAGCCCTACCTAGGTAGTCTGAATAAGATAAAAAGGCCAGGGAGATGCTGTTAAGGTCTCTTGCTGCTTATGCTGCTTCCTCCACTACAAACTGTTACCCCTCTGTCATACTACCTTGGAGCCAGCCAATTACGGACTGAAACCTCTACAAACTGTAAGCTAAATAAACCTTTTCCCCTTTAACTCTGGGTGTCTGTTATTTTGTCTCAGCAATGATAGAAAAATAACCAACACACTAATAGAATTTACTAGCTAAAAAAAATAATTTTAAAGGCATATCCTTGGCTTCTATGCACTGATTTCTCAAGAATCCCTCTGGCAAGATGCAAGGGTGGTTCAACATATGAAAGTCAATAAATGTAATACATTATATTAACAAAGTCAAGGACAAAAATCATATGATCCTCTCAACAGATGCAGAAAAAGCATTTCACAAAATTCAACACCTATTCATGATAGAAACCCTGCAAAAAATTGGAATAGATGGTCTATATCTCAACCTAATAAAGACTATCTATGAAAAACCAACAGCCAACATCATATTAAATGGCCAAAAACTGAAAATCTTCACGTTAAATTCAGGAACAAGACAAGGATACCCACTATCACCACTCCTCTTCGATATAGTTCTAGAAACATTAGCCACAGCAATATGACAAGAGAAAGAAATTAAAGCAACAAAGATAGGAAAGGAAGAAGTTAAACTGTCATTATTTGCTGATGGTATGATACTCAGCATTGAAGACCCAAAAAACTCTACCAAAAGAATTCTAGACTTAATTGACAGATTCAGTAGAGTAGCTGGATACAAGGTGAACACCAAAAAATCAATAGCCTGCTTATACACAAATAACAGACTCACTGAGAGAGAAATAAGGGAAAAATTCCTTTTAAAATAGCATGCAAAAAAATGAACTACCTAGGAATCAATCTAACAAAAGAAGCAAAATATCTCTACACTGAAAATTATAGCACTCTGAAAAAAGAAATTGAAGAGGATATTAAAAAATGGAAAGATATCCCCTGCTCCTGGGTAGGAAGAATCAACATAGTGAAAATGGCCATGTTACCAAAACTGCTATATACATTCAGTGCAATGAAAATTGAAATTCCAACACTATATTTCACAGAACTAGAAAAAAGAATCCAAAAATTCATTTGGAACAATAAGAGACCTAGAATAGCAAAAGCCATCTTAGGCAACAGACACATGACAGCGGGTATGACAATTCCCAATTTGAAACTATACTACAAAGCCACTGTGATAAAAAAACAGCATGGTACTGGCAAAGAAACAGGCCTGAGGATCAGTGGAACAGATTGGAAGACACAAAAACAACTCCAGATGTACTCAGCGACCTCATCTTTGACAAGGGAGCTGACCATCCTCAGTGGAGGAAAGATAGCCTCTTTAATAAATGGCGTTGGAAAAACTGGATTTCAACCTGCCACAGATTAAAACTAGACCCTTATCTTTCACCATGCACTAAATTAAATTCCAAATGGATGAAAGATCTAAATATTAAAACAGAAACACTAAATTTGCTGGAAGGTAAGTTAGGCAGAACTCTGGAAAACATTGGCATAGGAAAAGACTTTATGAACAGATCCTCAGTAGCACAGGAACTAGCAGATAGAATCAACAACTAGGATCTCATCTTATTAAAAAGCTTCTGTAGTGCAAAAGAAACCAGCAACAGAACTAAGAGACAACCTACAATGTGGGAAAAAATTTTTACCAGCTGTTCCTCAGACAAAGGACTATTATCAAGAATATATAAAGAACTCAAAACAATCAGCCCCCCCCAAATACAAAGACCCAATTCAAAAATGGGCATCTGAAATGAACAGACATTTCTCAGACAAAGAAGTAAAAGCAGCAAGTAAATATATGAAAAAATGTTCCACATCACTGGTCATTCGAGAGATGCAGATGAAAACGGCACTGAGATTCCACCTCATCCCACAAAGAATGGCTGCCATCAAGAAACCACACAATAACAAATGTTGGTGGGGTTGTGGGGAGAAAGGAACCCTTATCCATTGTTGGCGGGAGTGCAGACTGGTGCAACCACTATGGAAATCAATATGGAGATACCTCAAAGAGCTTGGCCTAGAGGTTCCATTTGACCCAGCCATCCCTCTGCTGGGTATCTTTCCAAAAGAACTAAAAGAATCATATCACAGAGAAGTATGCACACCCATGTTTATAGTGGCACAGTTTGTAATAGCTAAATCTTGGAAACAGCCTATTTGCCCATCAGTTGGAAACTGGATAAAGAAGATGTGGTTTTTCTATAAAATGGAATACTACTCAGCCATAAAGAAAGAGAAAATAGATTCATTCATAGAAAAATGGATACATTTTGAGGATATACTCCTAAGTGAAATAAATAAGTCACACACGTGTAAATACAGAATAGTTTCTCTGGTGTGAATAAACTGCAATAATACATAAGATCCTAATAAGATTACTGACATTTAGAAATGGGAAGAAAGGAGCTAAAGATGTAGGGAAGGTGGGATGGATAGGAGAAGGGTAATAAGAGAAAAGAAAAAAATGTGTGATAATGAAAAGATGGAAATAAAGTGTTTATAGATGGGGAGGGAGGAAGGGGTGAAGGGAAGGGAGGGACAAGGGGAAAAAAATGAGAACCAAGACTTGTCATGTAAAGGTACAAGATCCCAACAATGAATGTAACTGTACTGTATCCCTAAAATGTACCAATAAACTCAATTAAAGCTGAAAAAAAAAAAAGAATCCCTCTGGCAGAAGGTATCACAATACCTGACTTTAAACTATACTACAAACCTACTGTGATAAAAACAGCATTGTACTGGCAAAGAAACAGATCTGAAGATTGGTGCAGTAGATTAAAAGATGCAGAAACAACTCCAGAAATACTCAGCCACCTCATCTTTCACAAAGAACCCAAGCACCCTCAGTAGAGGAAAGATAGCCTCTTTAATAAATGGTGTTGGAAAAACTGGATTTCAACATGCCAAAGATTAAAACTAGACTCCTATCTTTCATCATTCACTAAACTAAAATTGAAGTGGATTATAGATCTAAATATTAAAACAGAAAAACTAAACTTGCTGGAAGATCATTCAGGTAAAACTCATGAAGACACTGGCATATGTAAAACACTTCATGAATAAATCTTCAGTATCACGGGAATTTACACAAAGAATCAACACCTGGGATCTCATCTTAATTTTATTAGTACATTTAAGGTATACAACATAGTGACATTCATTGTTGAAAATTTGGACCTTTACATAATTCATCTTATCTCTTATTTCTGCACTGCAAAAGAAACAATTAACAGAGCTAACAGACAACCTAAAATGTGGGAAAAAAATTTTACCAGCTGCTCCTCAGACAAAGGTCTACTTATCTAGAATATATAAAGAACTCAGAAACATCAGATCCCCCTCAATTTAAAAACCCAGTTCAAAAATGGGCATCTGAAATGAACAGACATTTCTCAGACAAAAAAGTAAAAGCAGAAAATAAACATATGATAAAATGTTCAACATCACTGGTCATCCCAGAGATGCAGAAGAAAACAACACTGAGATTCCACCTACACCAGAAAGAACGGCTGCTATCAAGAAATCAACCAAAAACAAATGCTGGCAGGGTTGTGGAAGAAAGGAACCCTTCTCCATTGTTGGTGGGAGTGCAGACTGGTGCAACCACTGATGAAATCAATATGGAGATACCTCAAAGAACTAGGATGGGAAGTCCCATTTCATCCAGATAATCCCCTGCTGGGTATCTTACCCAAAAAATTAAAAGAATCATACCACAATGATATGTGTTCACCCATGCTTATAGGAGCAGTTTCTAATAGCTAAAACTTTGAAACAGCCCAATTGCCCATCAGTTGGAGACTGGATAAAGATGTGGTTTTTGTAAAAAATAAAAAAAGTAATAATAGAGTACTGCTCAGCCATAAAGAACAAGAAACTAAAGACATTTATAGCTAAATGGATGCACATTGAGGCCATACTCTTAAGCAAAATAAATAGGACACATGTGTAAATACCAAATAGTTTCTTTGAGGGCTGGGGATTTAGCTCAGTGTTTCCGGAGCCTGAATCGCAAGTGGAAGGACCCGAGTTCGATCCCTAGTACAAAAAAAAAAAAAAAAGGTTTCTTTGGTGTGAAAAACTAAAACTGTAAATAAGGATCAAAATGTATAACTGATAATGTGAAATAGGGAGAAAAGGTCTAAAGGAGTAGAAGCAGGAGAGGCAGGGGAAAGGAAAGAAGGGAAAAGAAAAAGTATCAGAAAAGGAAAAAATGGAAACAAAGTTTTATAAATAGGGATGGGTGGAGGGGGTGAAGGGAGGGCAGGGAAATGGGAAAAAAATAACAACCAAGATACATCATGTAAAAGTTCAAGATCCTAATAATGTAACTGTATTGTGTATCTAAAACGTACCAATATATTGAATGGGAAAAAAATCCCTCTGGCAGGGTATACCTGGTATGAAGAGATTATTGCGTTTCTAATCTATGTAATTTCTAAGACTCCCAAACTCAAAGCAATCCAAATGCTCATCAACAAAATAAACAAATATAACAAGTGAAACAAAATGTATCCGTCATACTATTATTCAGTACCATAAAGGGACACATTATCGATACCTGCTACAATACAGAAAAATCTTAAAAACATTCTGCTAAGTGAAAGAGGCCAGACACAAAAGATTACATATTATATGACACTGCTTACATGAGATTTTTGTAAAAGGCAAATCTGAGGTGATAGAAATCAGATTAGTAGCTACCTGCAGCTGCAAATAGAATCAAGATTGATGGCAAACTGGAAGAGAGTTTCTTAGGTTGATGCAAGAGCTGTGAAATATTCTGATGATGCTTGCACAACCACACAAATCCACTAAAAATCCTGAACTGTACATAAAATCACACAATTTTACTGTAAGCAATTTGCATCCCTCAAACTACTAGAAGTAATAAGAATAATGCTTACCTGTTTTGAAGCTGCTTTTTGGTTTTTGTTTCCTTTTGTGCCTATATTTGTTTGCAATACATAGTAATTGTGTTCATCGTTGATAATGGCCAAGTACACCTAGTGCATCCTAACCATTTCACTTTCCCTCCCCTTCCCTACCCTCTCTTCTTCTATCAGCAGAGGCTCCTACCTCCACAAAGTCTACTTTCCTGTTTCCTATCCTCTTGCCTTTATTTTGCTCTTCAAATTTTTCATATTTGGGTTTCCCATATAAGAGAATCTATGAAATATTTAATATTCTCTGTCTGATTTATTTCACTTAGCATCTGAGACTGTAATGCTAAGAGAAGCTATTTGGAATGGTAAATGCAAGACCAAATCAGGACTTTTGAGGCACTTACCTGCTAATCTTATAAGCCTGGCTTATAAGATGAAAGAACAATATTAACTGTAAATAAATTTAGGGAAGTTCAAGAAAACATCTGTTCTTTACGTGGGGAAAATGTTTCCGTACTCGTTTAGAACTATCAAAAACAATCTTTTCAACTTTTTGTGTGTCCTCATGTCATTAGTGTTCTAAAATCCTTCTTAATTTTACTACCAATGCTGTATTTCATTTAAGGAAATAAATCTCTTGTTAATGATTCTGTTATTAATCACTGATATCAAACACTAGAAAGACTGTGGACATAACACTATACAGTCACTTAAAAAAGCAATAAATAAAATCCTACCCTTCTATCCAAGGTCATCCTAAAAAGATAAAACTGTTACCAGTTCACAAAAAACTGTCTATCAACATAAGTTGAGAAATCAGCATTTTTTCCTTGTCTTATGTAAAATATATAAATATATGTTTACTATGTAAAAATATATAAAATGCTAAAATAATTATTCCAGAGAGAATATTTTCCTGGAGTTATAGTAATACTTGATGTTTGTATAGCACATTCCCGTTTGAAGGTATTTTCATATGTAATCCTTATTGGTACAGAAGAAAGGCAAAGCATTTTATCTCCAATTCCGTGAGGGGACTGAGGCTTGAAGATTCTTATGCATCTTTCCCAACTCAGAGATTCCAGGAAAGGGAGCCAAACACGCACCTGATGCTTCCCCTTCTCAAATGCCTGCTTCTCCTCACTAAGGCCTCATGTTATCCCGTGAAGGTACCTAGCTTTCTACACTATGCAGTATGGTCTGACTCACTGAATGAACTGTTTTTATGAACCTTTATCATTATTTTTATCATTTTCATTAATAGACATTTACTGACTACAATTAAGATTAATGGTATAAGCTAGAAGCCACTATATTGTAATTCCCCCTCCCCCCGCACTGGGGATCGAACTCAGGACCTTGTGCCTCTCAGGCAGACAGTGGAAACACTGAGCTAAATCCACAGGCCTAGAAAGCACTACATTAAAAACTTAAAACATATCTCTATTATCTTGAAAGTAAGTAGATGAAGAGTCTGATAGGACTATATCTCCCCTGAAAAACATTAAACAAAGAGAAATTTCATGTCATCTCTCCTATGCTTAACACACCGCAAAAGAAATCAAACATTGAAAGCCATGTGCCAGGTCTTAGTTGTTAATATTTATAATGTAAAATGATTAATCCTCCTAATAACATAAACCCATGGTAAATTTCTGAGATTTTTATGTATTGGATAAATGTATGCATAATGAATTAAATATTATCAGAGATGGACAGCCTCCCTTTTAGCATACCATTAGCATATTTATCTGAATGGAGAGAAGAGAGAATAACTTGAACAGTGACATTATTTTTGAATCATTTCAAACAAATAATTCTAACTCCAAAAGCTCTGATCATGTAGAATCCTGCTGAGGCTGAATTGTAATCAGCTTACAATGCATTATGTTGCAAAGCCAAGGTTCCAGTGCATAACAGAATCCAAGTTTCCATTAATTCATTCCTTTCTGAATGTGCAAATGCTCCATATGTTTAATAACCCCCAAAAAGAATGTTCTCACATTTTAAGATTGCCCATTAGTGAGTATTTTATTTAAAAACACACACACAATGAAAACAGTGATTCTCAAAGCCACTTTTGAAAATTGAACCTATGTGCTAAAACAAGAATAGTAACCTGTTAGCATCAGTTCAGTTGTGTATTTTAGCAAAAACTCAACAACATATGTTGTGTTTATAGTGACTTTTGAACTCATTAATGTGTTATTTCCATCACAAGACTGGGTCTAGAGGCAAGATAAAAGAAAAAAAGCTTTAGAGAAGCAGAGTTAGATGTGTGAGGGAATCTCTACTATAGTAAGAATTCCAAATGAAGAAAATTCTATTGGAAATGAACACCTTTCTATAAACATTAATCTAGGAATAGGAATAGGGGACCTGGGGCCAAAACACTGCCTTATATTCTCAGAGCTGTGCTGTCCAAACCATAATGACTAGCCATATTTATCTCACTAAATTTTTTTAATTAAAATTAAATAAGATTAAAAATATAATTCCTCAATCAATTAGCCCTGTTTCAGGTGCTCAAAAGCCACATGCAGTTAGCGCCAATAGTACTGAAAGGCACAGAAAAACTTCTGCAGCCCTGCTACTCTACATAAAATAGTAGTCTTGAAGACCCACTGCCCCATCTGAACCTGAACCAGAATGGCCAACTTGGAAGGTGACTCCCAAAAGCAGTAAGGACATGCTCTCTAACAAGTCCTGCTTAAACACTTTAGGTAATGATGCGGCTTGTCTGTTTGGTTTACTAGGGACATCAGAGTCTTCACTGCATGAGTTAGGTGCTATTATGTAATTCCAAATATTAATCACTAGACTACAGAAAGGAGTCTTTTTACCTCATATCTTAGATAATTTTCTCATTGCTGAGACAAAATATCCAACTCCTAAAGTTAAAGGAGAACAGGTTTATTGTAGCTCACAGTTTGCAGAGGTTTTATTACAGCAAAATGTGACAGCTCAGTATTATAGCCAAGTGTTACAGCTCTGTGTTACAGCCAAGTGTAACAGCTCTCTGAAGGTCTCTGATGGTGAAATCGAGCACTACACGGAGAGATGGAGGGATTCGTTATTATGCCAGTGGACTCGGAGGAGTTCATGCTCTGAAGTCTGAGGCCCAAACAGCAAGGTAAGCAGCCTTGTAGAGAGATCTTGGGGTGGGGAGCGCTCTCCTACCAGGCAAGCACACTCATTGAGTTGAATGGGTGGAGTCAACAGAACACTCTTGAAAGCTTAGGTACAAACACTGTGGGGCACAAACAGAACGTTTTGATACATTGGCCAGGAACATTGTGCAGTACAAACAGCTGCATTGCTGGAATAGGACATCCTATAGCAAAAACATGAGGGAGGGGGTTTGGCCACAGCAAAGTCATGCCCTGTTGAGCATTAGTTCTTTATCAGTTTCAGTTTATAGCTGGCTGGTTCCAAGAAAGGGTAACATGCATGGAAAAGGAAGCTTGCAAAGGAGAAACTGTTTCTGGTGTAACAAAGAAGCAACAAGTGACCAGTGATTCTCAGTCCCTAATCTTCCTTAGGGTGGATAGTATACCCAACTTGGGGCAGCCTTAATCCTAGCATCACACTGAGAATTAATCCCAACTTCACATCCTTGGCCCCAGCTTCACACATCCTAGAAGCAGCCACATCCAAAAAGCCCCACCTATGACTGCATGAAACATCTAGATACAAGCCATAACACTTCAGGTGTTCATTTAAAAAAACAGGAGTTGGCAGTGACTGAATTTTCATGATGAAATGAGAACTATAATCAAGTTTCTACACACACATACACACACACAAGTTTCTACACTGTGCATTAATGAAACTCTTAGGCCAACACGGTTAAGATAACTGTCCCTACTTGGGCTTACTCTGGATTTCTCCTCTGGAAGTTTCCATGTTCTTCTGTGTGACTCTCATGTACTTGAAATAAAATCATTAGCACTATTTGCAGAATTCTTCAGATTTAGCCAACAATTGCACTGAGTTAACTTTAAATACCTAGGAGAGTTAAACCTTGGATTGTGAGTAACTTGTTCTACAAATGTTCTGCAAGATGAGCAAATATTTCTAATAAATTTTAGCCTAATAAACAAGCAATGTCTTGCAATACACTTAGTACATGACACCAACTATCACATGATCAAAACTTCACCAATGTCCAACACACACAATGTGGATTTGTGGGTGATCATCTTCCAACAGCAAGAGATTCTGGAGGAGATTTCATCTGCCGAAGAGGAGGACAAAAAAGCAGAACAATTCCCTCAAATGAAATGAGATCAGGTCTCCAACTGATGGGCAAATGGGCTGTTTCCAAGAGACTGGATGAAGATGTGGTGTTTCTATAAAATGGAATACTACTCAGCCACACAGAATGAGAAATTAGATTCATTCATAGGAAAATGGATACATATTGAGGTTATACTCCTAAGTGAAATAAATAAGTCACACATGCATAAATATTGAATAGTTTCTCTGGTATGAAAAATTATAATAGTACATAAGATCCTAATAATATAATTGACATTGTAAAATAGGAAGAAAAGGGCTAAAGGGGTAGGGAGAGTGGGAAGGGTAGGGGAAAAGTAATAAGGGAAAAGAAAAAATATGAGAAAATGAAAAAATGCAAATGAAGTGTTCATAAATGGGGAGGATAGGAGGGGGTGAAAGGCGAGCAGGGACAAGGGGAAAAAATGAGAACCAAGACCTGTCATGTAAAGGTACAAGATCCCAATATTGAATGTAACTGTACTGTATACCTAAAATGTACCAATAAACTCAATGAGAAAAAAAAAAAGAAGTGAGATTAGGGAGACCTGAAAATGTGGGAAACTGCAAAATTTTGTAGGAAAGCAACACCCAAATAAGGCTGTTGCAGTGTGAGCAATGAATCTGTTCAACAACAATGCAGCAGCATGTTTCCTAACAACCTCAAAAGGAGGCAAAACCAAGTGTCATTAGATAGGTTCCTTGTTAATACTGCACAAAAAGAAAGATGCTGTTGAGCCAATGGACAGCAATGATTCTGTTAGTGATAGTAAAAGTCATCCTACACAATAATGCTCCCGTTTTTATCTTGCTCATATTGGCCAAGAAGGTTTTCTTTTCTTTTTTTTTCTTTTTTCCATTGAGTTTCTGAACCTGCTCTCTGGACAAAAGCAGGGGTAGCAATCTTATTTGCGGACAAAGCAAATTTCAAACCAAAACTCATTAAGAGAGACACAGAAGGCCACTACATCCTTGTAAAAGGAACAATTCAAGATGAAGAGATGACAATCATAAACATATATGCACCAAATATAAATGCCCCCAACTATATAAAATAAATGTTAAGTAACATGAAAAGCCAAATAAGCACTAATACAATTTTAGTGGGGGATTTAAACAGTCCACTATCACAAATTGACAGATCATCTAAGAAGAAAATTAACAATGAAATAATAGAACTGAACCAAGCTTTGGAACACATGGACTTAGTAGATGTCTATAGAGTATTCCACCCCACAAAATCAAAATATACATTATTTTCAGCTGCACATGGATTATTCTCCAAGATAGACCAGATATTGTCTCAAAGAACAGGTCTAAATAAATACAAAAGAATTGAAGTCATCCCCTGTATAAGATCAGATCATAGTGCAGTCAAGCTGGAGAACAACAGCACAAAAAACTGTAGGAACTTCACAAACACATGGAAACTGAACAACACTCTCCTAAACAATCAATGGATTACAGAGGAAATTAAAGAAGAAATTAGACAGTTTTTACAAATAAATGAAAATGCCAATAAAACACACAGGAAACTATGGGACACAATGAAATTAGTTCTATGGGGAAAATTCATAACATTGAATGCCCACACTAGGAAAACAGAACAGACTCAACTAAACAACCTAATAATGAATCTCAGACTCCTAGGAAAACAAGAGCAAGAAAAACCCAAAGCTCAAACAAAAGAGGAAATTATAAAGATCCGAGCAGAAATCAATGCAATGGAAACTAAGAAAATGATACCCAAAAAATGAAACAAAGAGCTGGGTTTTTGAAAGAATAAATAAAATTGACAAACCCTTAGCTAATCCTATCAAAAAAAGGAAAGAAAAGGCTCATATCCATGCAATCAGGAATGAAAAAGGCAAAGTCACAACAGATCCAATAGAAACCCAGAGGATCATTAATGCCTACTTTGAGAACCTGTACTCCAATAAAATGGAAAGCACAGAAGAAATGGGACAGATTTCTAGATACTTATCAATTACCAAAGTTGAACAAAGAAGATAAAAACATTTTAAACACCCCAATTACAGTCAGTGAAATTGAAATGCAATTAAAAATTTACCAACTGAAAAAAAGCCCAGGCTCTGAGGCATTCACTGCTGAATTTTATAAAACATTTAGAGAAGAACTACTGCCATTACTCTTCAAACTTTTCAATGAAATTGAAAGGGAAGCTATACTTTCAAATCCATTCCTGCAAGAAGTAAGTATCACTTTGATTCCCAAACCAGGGAAAGATGCAACTAAAAAAGAGAACTACAGGCCAATGTCCCTAATGAATATAAATTTAAAAATCCTTAATAAGATACTAGGAAACACAATACAGAGGATTATCAAGAAGATCATACATCCTGACCAAGTCGGATTTATTCCAGGGATGCAAGGGTGGTTCAACATACATTAAGTCAATAAATGTAATACATTAACAAAGTCAAGGACAAAAAACATATGATCCTCTTAATAGATGCAGAAAAAGCATTTCACAAAATTCAACACCCTTCCATGATAAAAACCCTGCAAAATACTAGAAAAGATGATCTATATCTCAACTTAATAAAGGCTATCTATGAAAAACCAACAGCCAACATCATATTAAATGGCCAAAAACTGAAAACTTTCACGTTAAATTCAGGAACAAGACAAGGATGCCCATTATCACCACTCCTCTTCGATATAATTCTGGAAACATTAGCCACAGCAATTAGACAAGAGAAAGAAATTAAAGCAATAAAGATAGGAAAGGAAGAAGTTAAACTGTCATTATTTGTTGACAATATGATACTCTACATTGAAGACCCAAAAAACTCCACCAAAAGACTTCTAGATTTAATTGACAGATTCAGTAGAGTAGCTGGATACAAGGTGAACACCCAAAACTCAATAGCCTTCTTATACACAAATAACAGACTCACTGAGAGAGATATAAGGGAAAAAATTCCTTTTACAATAGCATCCAAAAAAATGAAGTATCTAGGAATCAATCTAACAAAAGAAGCAAAAGATCTCTATACTGAACACTATAGCACTCTGAAAAAAAGAGAGCAAAGAAGATATTAAAAAATGGAAAGATATCCCCTGATCCTGGGTAGGAAGAATCAACATAATGAAAACGGCCATTCTACCAAAACTGCTATGCAGATTCAATGCAATTTCAATTGAAATTCCAAAAGAAAAACTAGAAAAAAGAATCCAAAAATTAATTTGGAACCATAAGAGACCTAGAATAGCAAAAGCCATCCTAGGCAACAGACACATGGCAGCGGGTATAACAATTCCCAATTTGAAACTATACTACAAAGCCACTGTGATAAAAACAGCATGGTACTGGCAAAGAAACAGGCCCAAGGATCAGTGGAACAGACTGGAAGACACAAAAACAAATTCAGATGTACTCAGCGACCTCATCTTTGACAAGGGAGCTGACCATCCTCAGTGAAGGAAAGATAGCCTCTTTAATAAATGGTGTTGGAAAAACTGGATTTCAACCTGCCACAGATTAAAACTGGACCCTTATCTTTCACCATGCACTAAATTAAAATCCAAGTGGATTAAAGATCTAAATATTAAAACAGAAACACTATCTTGCTGGAAGGTAAGTTAGGCAGAAGTCTGGAAGACATTAGCATAGGAAAAGACTTTATGAACAAATCCTCAGTAGCACGGGAACTAGCAGAAAGAATCAACAACTAGGATCTCATCTTACTAAAAAGCTTCTGTACTGCAAAAGAAACCACCAGCAGAACTAAGAGACAATCTACAATGTGGGAAAAACTTTTTACCAGCTGTTCCTCAGACAAAGAACTATTATCAAGAATATATAAAGAACTCAAAACAATAAGCCCCCCCAAATATAAAGACCTGATTCAAAAATGGGCATCTGAAATCAACAGACATTTATCAGACAAAGAAGTAAAAGCAGCAAGTAAATATATGAAAAAATGTTCCTCATCACTGGTCATTCAAGAGATGCAGATGAAAATAACACTGAGATTCCACCTCACTCCACAAAGAATGGCTGCTATCAAGAAATCACACAATAACAAATGTTGGCGGGGTTGTGGGGAGAAAGGAACCCTTATCCATTGTTGGTGGGAGTGCAGACTGTTGCAACCACTTAGAAATCAATATGGAGATACCTCAAAGAGTTGGTACTTCAGGTTCCATTTGACCCAGCCATCCCTCTGCTGGGTAACTTTCCTAAAGAACTAAAAGAATCATATCACAGAGAAGTATGCGCACCCATGTTTATAGCGGCACAGTTTGTAATAGCTAAAACTTGGAAACAGCCCATTTGCCCATCCGTTGGAAACTGGATAAAGAAGATGTGGTTTTTCTATAAAATGGAATATTACTCACCCATAAAGAATGAGAAAATTGATTCATTCATAGGAAAATGGATACGTATTGAAGATACACTCCTAAGTGAAATAAGTAAGTCACACATGTGTAAATACTGAATAGTCTCTCTGGTGTGAATAATCTGCAATACAGAAGATCTTAATAAGATTACTGACATTTAGAAACGGGAAGGAGCTAAAGGTGTAGGGACAGTGGGATGGGTAGGGGAAGGGTAATAAGGGAAAAGAAAAAAACGTGAGAGAATGAAAAGATGAAAATAAAGTGTCTGTAGATGGTGAGTGGAGGAGGGGGGTGAAGGGAGGACAGGGACAAGGGGAACAAATGAGAACCAAGACCTGTCACGTAGAGGTACAAGATCCCAACAATGAATGTAACTGTACTGTATCCCTAAAATGTACCAATAAACCCAATTAAAGCTGAAAAAAACAAACAACAACAACAAAAACAAAGATAGCTGCATCAATAGTTCCTGACCCAATTGATTCTATGTGATTTCCTGCACATGGGTGCACACAGGTACACACACATGCACACAAACACATACACATTCCCATATACTGATCACGAGTTTGGGTAATACTAAAAGGATAACAACTTCTTCTCCCATTCTTTACTTAAATATTTAATGAACTATATATAGAAAAGACCAAACATTTCCTCTTAAATAGTTTTTACATTTAATTTCATTGTCACAGTTCTGAGTTCTCAAGTACTGAATATGATTTGGCAAATAGTTGCTTCAGTATACATAAATGTACATATTCATATACACATGTATACAGACTCAGACTCTACCAAATTACTAAAAGTTTTAGTATAAAATTCCAGACAAAATATTCCTACAGCTAAGCTTTAAAATAAGTGTATAGACCAAAAAAATAAATAAAAGTCAAAATCTAGGAATACAAAGAGTACTAACTAAAAAATATCCTCCGTTTTACTTCCAGCAAATATCTAAATAAAGTAAAAAATATTTAAAGGCAAGGATTTGCTGAATTACTACTCATTTTTCTGTCCAGAATCAACAGCCAGTACTAACTAGAATATTGGCCACATGTGGTTATCAGAAAAGGCTGAGGGTTAACATCCTTCAAAGGTGGGAAGTTCCAGCTTATCTTCATACTTAGCTCAGAGGAGAAGTCATTAAAAAGCTTTATCTCCCTCAGGGATCTTCACCCTCTGCCTCAGTCAGTACACTTCAGTTTTTACGGCATCATTTGTTTCTCCGGCATCTCAATTTTCCTCTCCATAGACTCATGAGATTTAATCACACGTGTAACAAAAGCCTTATGTTCTATTTCCTCCTTTTCAAGGGCTACAATTTCACATCTGTGCTGCCTGCCCGCACCACTACAGATTTAATTTACTCATCTAACTCATCAAAATGTCAGACATGTTTCATTGCTTCTTTCTTGATGATCTTCTCACTTCTCTCTCTCCCTCCAAATGATCAGAGCCAACCACAGACCTGGGCCTCAGCCCTACAAAGCCTACAATCCACTTCATCCTGGGCAGTTTCTCTTCATTTCTTCTTGTTTGGAGATTCTTGCTTGGAGAATATTATTTCTCTATATATTTGCATTTGTAGCCTGAATTATTAATAAGGTTATTTTCAAAATCATAAAGTCATCACCCTTCATTAATGCAAACTCTCTAGTTGAACAGTGGTCTATAATCTAACTTTAATTCATGTCAGATTTCAAAACATGATTCACTTCTTCCTATAAGAAAGAAGGCCATATTTCCATTGAGTCCAACCAAACAAAGCATCCTCCCACCTGTGTTCATGCATGTTCAGGTCATGCTAGAAAATCAAGTTTGGGATTACCACAAATAAAATCACTACTCCCCTTTTTCATCATAGCCTCCCTAGGAAAATTCCATCAAAGGAATATTTACATAACCAAGAGAAAAGCTGCTGGGTGAAGCAAAAATTCCAGTTTGCCAGAACTGAAGCAAATGGATTCATTTATTCGATGTTTCAAATTCACACGTCTTTGTACCACGGAGCACCCCTCTCTTATGGCTGTACCTAAATCACCTCTACAGTGCTTTTCTCTCCAGCATTGAGGAAATTTACTAGGATTACAGTTGAAGGCCTGCCTCGCCTGCCATACAGTGCCATCTTCAAAGACAAGCGAGTCAGATGAGCCATGAACAATGGTACCTTTACCCAGCAATGCAAAGCCACCATCTTTCCTTTTCATGGCAGGACTACTTTATCACTGTAAGAAAAATAGCTAAAAATACATGCATATGTAGATCAGTTCTCAGTTGCTGAGCCCCTTGATATGTTAAAATATGTATGATAGGAATTTAGGCTTCAGAACAGTTGTGATTAGTATCTCCGTGTGCATAAGGAGGATATTATAACTACATAGTCCAAGATGAAAGCCAGAGAAACCTGTTTTCCCCTCTGTAGTCAGTAACTCACCTGAATTCACAATGGCTCTGCTTTGTTTTAAAAAGCCAATGATATTGTGAAGTGTGTTAAGAATTCTGCAAAGGTTGCTACTTTACACTGAAGCTATTCACCTTTATGTAAGATACTATAAATTCCCTCAGAGATTTAAGAAAGAAAGCCTCTTTTGACGCCTCCACAAAAGCCTCATTGATGCATTATCTTTAGGTCTAGCCAACCTTTTCCCAAACAACTGAGATGACACAGCAAGTTGTGAAAGCCCTTGAAAAATACAACCTGCCTAGTATTTGCAAATTGTACATGTTCTTGATTGGGAGCTTTAGTAAAGAAAAAGAATTGCTTTTTGCGAGGTAGTTTCACAGTTCTTTAAAATTATCTCAAAGACTTGTTACATTTCTACAGAAAATATGTTTTAGCAAAAGCTGAATATAAATAGGGACTTCAACTCAAGCACTTTTCAATGTTCAAAGTCAAGACATCACAAGGCAACCTTCTCATTCAGAAGGCCTCTCCTCTCCACAAACAAATTCTTCATGAAACTGAAGGCCAAAATCTCACCAGAGACATGTGCATATGTTAAGTTTTATCAGGAATTAGAATTAATAATGTTCAGTAACTCAGTATGCAAACGGATGTGATGAACTTAAAATGCTATGACTGTGTTAAAACTGCTTTTGGATACTAAGGTTTTTCAGAGGGTGGTAATATTACAGACAGCTAAGTTAGGTAGATATACTATAAGCAGTTAGACAGGGGTAGGACCTCAATGGAGTCAGTGCAGAAGATGAAAACACAAATGTGACTGAAGGAGTATCTGTGGAAGGCCAGGCCTCAAGATAAAGACAGAATGAGCAGACCTACATGCCTTCTCAAGAGATAAGAAATAAATTGAAGATGAGACCATAATTGGTATCACCTGGGCCAATAAAGTCTAGACAGCCATCAATCACCCAGGTGGGTGACCAGGACCTTCCAAACCATCCCTTCCTAAAAATGTCCATGAACAATTGCTATGTGACCTGCTTCCCCATTGGATCAATATTACCTAAGCAGCTATACTTATAATCTTATTGGTTGATCACAGTTTTGACGCACACTGTACCCACCTCATGATTTTATACCCACTTCGTGATTTTGTTCTCTAAGGCTTCCTATGAGAAGTAAGGTCCATGGCAACCCACTTTTGGGTCCCCTCCTGTCTCTCAGGAACTATATCTCTCGATACATTTTCCTACTCTTAATCTCAGCTGTTCCTCAGAATTCATGCTTCGATTTTGGGGAACACGAAATTTGACATAACATATCTAGCAGGTTAAATTCACTTCACAGAATATTTTTCAAATACTCTGACATTTTGCTATCAATTTACCTTTTCCATGTGTCTTCTTCACTAAAACTGAATACAGACTTTTACCTTTCCTATACAGAAGGCAAATACTGTACACTGTATTAGTTATTGCAACATAACCTTTACTATAACACTTAGCAACCTGAAGCAATGCACACTTAATATCTAGCAATTTAGGTGGGGTAGTGGATAGCTTCTTTCAGGATCCCCAGTAAAAAGTCATTAGTGTCAGCCCAGGGTACCCCATGGAGCTGCAACCAAGAGCCCCAGGCCACAGTCTTCCCAAATTTCAGCTGAATTGTGATCCACTGCCAATCTCACTGTGTGGTGTTGGGTTGATTCAGTTTCTCATAAGCTACCAAACTGAGGAAATTGTTTCTATGCTGATTCCTCACTGAGGCTGTCCAGGGAACCTTCTCCATCACAGCAAGCACAAGAGACAAAAGAGGGACAGAGGACACTGGCAGAAGTCCATCTTTTGTAACCTCATTATAGAAATGACTACCCAGTATTTTTGCTATGATACTAATGAGTCAAACCACTAAGTCCAGCTACATCCAAGGGAAGAAGTTTACATAGGCCATAAAAACTAAAAAGTACAGACCACTGGGAACAATATTAGAAGGTGCCTATTACAACTGTATCTACATTTTGCATGTCTTTTTCTAGATTTTTATGAGAATAAATTGCATTAATTACTTACTGTCAGTTTATAAAGTCTTTTTAAATGAGCACATAATACTCTATTGTGTGTTGTGCTATAATTAAGCAATTTTTATAGCTTGGAATATAGGTAATTTTTCTAAATTTTATTCTTATAGAGACACACTTACAGCAGAATAGACAGTACAGAAGGACACTGTGTTAAGTGAAATAAGCCAACAAAGAAACACAAGACAAATACTACAAGTTTTCTAATGTGTGGAAACTGGAAAAAAATAAATCCACTTAATTGCAGAATAGTAACTAAGCTACAGAAGTGGACAAAGATAAGCTGGATTTGATTAGTGTAACTATATGCATATGCTGAAAATATCACACAGAACACCATTAATATGTACAATTTATACAAGTTAATTGAAAAATTAATTTTAAAAGAGCAACATAAAAAGTCTGTATACCTGTTATCTTGCATTGGTATAAAAATATCTTCAAAGTAAATCCTATAAACAAAATTGTTTAATTTTATTAGATATCACCCAATTGTCTTCCATCGAGGTTGTAATATTTTACCCCACAACAAATATGAGACTGTCTGTGTCCTCAACAGCCTCACCAATGAATTATTTTGTCAAAATTCCACATTTTTGCCAATCTGAAAGGTAAAAAATGTATGTTTGGTCTTCTCACATATTTAAAGGTCATTATATAGCTTTCTCTATAAACTACTTATGTCTTTTGCCTATTTTAAAAATCAAGTTTTGGGCTTTAATTTCCCCTCACTTTTTGAGTCCTTTCTTTATTAAGTGAATTGGCCTTTTGTCTTTTGTACACATTGTAAATAGATTCCTCCAATTATTGATTTGTCTTTTGACTTTGCTAATGCTTTTCTCATGCAAAAGCTCTATATAGTCATTTTATCCATTTTTTTTCACAATTTAGAGGCTTAATATATGTTTTAGACTTTGCTTGAAAAAAAAATTCACTATTTTACAGTCTTTTGGTAAGCTTTGTATACACTGCACCTTATGAAATCTAAAAGGTATTGAAATAAATTTTTCCCAACATGCTGGTATAACAAAACAAGCAATGTTTCTTCAAATACTTGAGTTATCTACATGATCTGTTTGCTCTGATTGCTCTGATAACCACTAATAACAAAAACTGACTCAATGGAATTAGAAAAATTATCTAACACAATGCATGAGTTTGAATCACTTTTTCATATCCTATCCTAGAAACACTCTACAAATATTATGATTTTAAAAATTAAGTCTCTGTTCTGATTTTTAAAAGGTATTTTACAATATCCATATGGATTTTTTTACAATATCCATAACATTGACAAGTACATGTTAAGGCTAGTATCTCCATCTGTGACTGTTTTCTTTTCTTTTCTTTTTTTATGATGTTTTTTAAGAAAGACAGTAAAAGCCAGACTCCTTTAGGGCTTTGAACTCTACCTACAGATAATGAGTGCAATGAACACAATATTCAGTCCTACAGTCAGAATGCAGTTGTTCCATCCCATTCTACAAGACACTGCACCTTTCCATCAGGTGTCACCCGATGAGCCAAAACTCAGTACTTTTTGCCACATGCTATTCTACCTGCAGCACCAAAATAACTAGCAATGGAGTTTTTGAGATGACTGAGTTGTAACTCTTAATCTGCTAAGTTATGCAGGATCTCAGTGTTGAGCTCTCAAATTGATAATCTTCTTGGCTTTCATCATCTTTTACAATTTCTGAGTTCTGAGGCTGGAGCGTTCTTCTCAAAAGACAACATATGCAAATGTGGTATTGCAGCAGACCAAGATCTACCTGTACAAGCTCTTTTTCTGGAGTCAGATAAGCCATAATGCCTGGAAATACAAGACAAGGAAGTTTCTTTTGTACTGGAAGCACCCGTGAAATCCATATCCGAGGTATTGGATGAATGTGCAGCTCCCTCGGTTTCCCTATAGAGCACTGAGTACTCTTCACATATTGTGCAGCTCCCCACTTCCAGTGACCCTGCTTGATTGTCCTTCCAGAGAATGCAGGATTTAGAACTGTCTTCAAATATGATGAAGCAACTCTGTTTCAATATGTTTACCTTTTTTATAGTCCCAAGATAAAACAAGCCATCTGACCATCTAGCTAGGACATCCTGACCCTCTTCAAATGTACCTGCTGGCTTCTTGGATTTATGTCCATCACCGGCCTCAAACACATCTCACTTTGCTACAGCCATTCGCCATTTTGGTTTCCTGCAGACTCAATTTTTTTTATTTTATTACTTCTGAATTTTGAGTGATACACAAAAAGCCTTCCCCATTCAAAAGTTATGGAGAAATTCACAGATGCCTTATTTTTGTACTCGAATGATTTCATTTCTTACATTTAAATCTCTGATCCATTTGCAGGTTATTCTGGTGTTTTATATAAAGATTCAGTTTTATGTTTTTGCAATGGCCATTTTTCTTAATACCATTTATTTTAAAAGTCCATCTTTTCCACAGAGAATTTAAAGACCACCTTTATTAGATACTAAATTTTGACTTGCAATTGGATCTGTCCCTGGAACATCCCTTCTGTTCTACTAGACCATCTGACCAGGTACTAGCTCCACGCTGGTTTAATTACTGAGGCTTTATCATGTATCTTAATATCCTCCTTACTGCTGTTCCTTCACTGGGATCCCCTTGTTCCTTTTTTCATTTTTCCACATCAAACTTTATAACCAAATAGTAGCTCCAGAGCGCAGTAATCTGTCTAACTCCAGACAGAAAATAAAACTCTTGCCATGGTCCCTGAGATCATACAGAATGGCTTTATTAACCTAGAGAGAATGGACATCTCTAGAATGTGGGATTATCTTACCTAGGATTAAAGAAATCATTTCATTTGTTCAATTTCTCAGTTTTTCTCATATAATTCTTTATTGTTAAGATTATTGCCAGGCGTGGCGATACACGCCTGTAATGCCAACACTCGGGAGGCTGAGGCAGGAGGATCACTGTGAGTTCAAGACCAGCCTGGGCTACATAATGAGTTCCAGGACAATCTCAACCACATAGTGAGACCCTGTCTCATAACAAAACAAAACAAAACAAAAAGATTATTTGTATTTTATACTTTATGCCATCATTATACACAAGTTTTCTCTTTCACCAAATCTTCTAGCCAAACTACACAGGCCATTCATTTTTGTATCTTAATTTTCCATCAATACATTCAAAAACACATAGGCACAAAATCACATCTCTATCATCTCACCAAAGAGGAAAGTGAAATATTTCAAGTTTGATCATAATTTATAGTTAACCTAAATGTTAAATTCTAACACTTCTTAAAGTTCTGGCTAAGTAAGTCATCACTGCTAGTTTTGTTTTGGGGACACTTTTTAATTCATTAGGTTTACTGGTACATTTAGGTATACAATATGATGACAGGATCTCCAGTTGTGCAATTGGTCAGCATGCAGAACTTATATAACAAGGTGGTGACCTTCCTCTCGGGGATCTTGTACCTTTACATGATGTATCTTGGTTCTTATTTTTTCCCTGTTCCCCTGCGTTCCCTTCAACCCCATCCACCCCTCCATATTTTTTTTTTATTGAGTTTATTGGTACATTTAGGGATACAGTACAGTTACATTCATTGTTGGGATCATGTACCTTTACATGGCAAGTCTTGATTCTCATTTTTTTCCCCTTACCTCTGCCCTCCCTTCACCCCCTCCTCCCCTCCCCATCTACAAACACTTTATTTTCATCTTTTCATTCTCTCACATTTTTTTCTTTTCCCTTTTTGTTCTTCCCCTACGTATCACACCTTCCCTACACCTTTAGCTCCTTTCCTCCCATTTCTAAATGTCAGTAATCTTATTAGAATCTTATGCATTGTTGCAGAATATTCACACCAGGGAAACTATTTGGTATTTACACATGTGGGACTTATTTATTTCACTTAGGAGTATATCTTCAATATGTATCCATTTTCCTATGAATGAATCTATTCTCTCGCTCTTTATGGCTGAGTAATATTCCATTTTATAGAAAAACCACAACTTCTTTATCCAGTTTCCAACGGATGGGCAAATAGGTTGTTTCCAAGATTTAGCTATTACAAACTGTGCCGCTATAAACATGGGTGCACATACTTCTCTGTGATATGATTCTTTTAGTTCTCTTGGAAAGATACCCAACAGAGGGATGGCTGGGTCAAATGGAACCTCCAGTCCAAGCTCTTTGAGGTATCTCCATATTGATTTCCATAGTGGTTGCACTAGTCTGCACTCCCACCAACAATGGAGGAGGGTTCCTTTCTCCCCACAACCCCGCCAACATTTGTTATTGTGTGATTTCTTGATAGCAGCCATTCTTTGTGGGGTGAGGTGGAATCTTAGTGTTGTTTTCATCTGCATCTCTCGAATGACCAGTGATGTGGAACATTTTTTCATATATTTTCTTGCTGCTTTCACTTCTCAGTATTTACAAAGACTTTGTTTCCATTTTTTCCTTTTCTCCTATTTTTTTCTTTCCCTTGTTTCCTTTAGTTTTAAGGTGAAGAAAGTTTGATGAATAAAGTGCATCTTAATCATAAATGGGATGGATACCAAATAGTTTCTCTGGTGTAAATAAACTGTAATAGTACATAGGATCCTAATGAGAAAACTGACATTGTGAAATGGGAAGAAAAGGTCTAAAGGTGTAAGGAAAGTGGGATGGGTAGGGGAAGGGTAATAAGGGAAAAGAAAAAAATGTGAGATAAAGAAAAGATGGAAATAAAGTGCTTGTAGATGGGAAGGGGAGGAGGGGATGAAGGGAGGGCAGGGACAAGGGGAAAAAATGAGAACCAAGACCTGTCATGTAGAGGTACAAGATACCAACAATGAATGTAACTGCACTGTATCCCTAAAATGTTACCAATACACTCAATTACAGCTGAAAATAAAATAAAAATAAATAAATAAATAAAATAAATGGGATGGAAAAAAAATGGTTTATCATACATGTCAGATCAGTTTTCACTAAGATGGACTTGATGTTTTAAACTGACTAATATTCTTTTAAAACAAAATAGCAAAATAAATATTATCATCTTGGATACCATATTGAAAGGAATAAAGTTTATGCATAAGAGTGAACAGATGAATAGTACTCATCAGCACTCAGCCATTTATCCATTAGAGTAATGAATGCCACCTCATACTCATGTGGTCGGGAAGAAAAAATCTAAGCAGTTTCCATCCACAAACATCAATATTTCTCACTGATAGATGAAATCAAGTCATGGAGCAGGCAACTTTTATTGATGTTTTTTCCCTAAACTACTAAATCTGCTTTCTGACAAGCAATGATATAATAACAAATAATTGGGAATCAAATTTCTTAATCGCCAACAGGAACTCTGAAGCACAAATGAAGATGAAGACCTAATATGCTGTATACTTGAAACCTTACACAGTTAAAATTAGATCACCTCAAACAGTTATTTTTAGCCCAAACACACAAGCCAAAGAATACAAAATACAAATCAATTAAGTTGTCAGAGGATCTCTTCCACTCTGTCCCTCCAATGTGAAAACTATGCTATCCGAAATTGTTGAGGTTAAAATTACAGCACCATTTTAGAAAGAATATAACTTTTAATGCACATTAAAAGAAGTTTAATCGAAGTAAATGTCCCTGGGATCTTTATGTAAACAAGTCTGAATGTGGTAAAGACAAAAAACCCACTGGATTTACATGGATAAAATTATAGCTCATTTTCTTAACATAGCAAAATCATTTCACCAAAATCTATATTTATCTTTCACTTTTACACTTAATAGTCAACCCCAGGGCATGTCTTTCTATCTCCCTTAAAGTACTTTAATATCAATGGATTTATTTAGTCTCCTCAATCATAATTCCCCACCTAGAGTAAACAATTTACTTCACTTTTATTTCCCTGAGAATACTTAGGAAAACAACAACAGATAAAGCTTGCGCCATTTGCCAGATTCAGCCACAGCTTTTCTGAACTACATTAAATTTATTTTTATGTAGAGCTGAATAGCATAATACAACTCCAAAACTAATTCTTATAGCTTCTAATATTTTACAGAACCAGGTGGGTTGAAGGGTGGTTTTTAAAAGAGGCCAGCCCCAGAAAGTAGGAGTTATGTGAAAATTTAAAAGGATAGTATAAAACCTGCAAAGAAACTAAACTTTTAAAACTATTAAGCACGTACGATGCTTAAGATATAAGGAGAAACTGGTAGCTCTAGTTCAGGATAAAGCTTTCCATCTGTTCTCTAACCTCTCCCCATTATGAGAGATCTATCATTCCAAAATTTTAAACAGGACTTTTCCCCCTTAATCAGAAGCCTGCACAACCATCAAAAACATATCTGACAAAACAGGACTCTTGTCATTTATTGCTGTTTACTCTTGAATGCATTTCACAGCTTGAATAAGTCTTTGTTTTACCAACTCTAGCCCACAAAAAGCTCACTTGTCAACCCACATATAAAATACCTCAAATTGCTTCTTTACAACACTAGATTATAGAGTGGTGCCAACCCTTTCACCTAGAGTACCTTAGCAAATTTATTTCTCATTTTTACATTTTAAAGCATCCAAAATCAGATGGTTGGGCAACTCTCAATAAAAAATCCTCCTCGTAATCATTAAAAAAATAAAAATCAAAAAATGATTTTTCATCATCAAGGTCATGCAGAAAAAAAATGTAAGAGTAACCAACTGCTCAGTGAGTAAGTGCATTTACATTAAAGGTTAATATATTCAGTCTTGCAGTTCAGGAATAAACCATCTGGATTCAAATGCAAACTTGAAACGAGTCTATAAAAGGTAAGAATTCTTGAAAACAGATAGCTCAGAAATATACACCAGCAATTTCCAATATATCACCATTTCTTTGTTGAGGAAAAAACTTTATAATTTATATCCAAGCCTACCAAGTGAACACCTGCCCTCTCCACATCTATCGCTGACACCCAGTAAATAAGGTGCTGCTATCTCTGGATTTCATTTTACCAAGAGTCACTGTGGTTTTAATGTAGTGAGGTAGCAGTCAGTTATCCCCTCCCAGCCCTAAGAAAAGAATTACAGTCCTGGCCCTTCTTTCTCCTTTCACTCATGAACCTCTCCCCACCCCCACCAGGCCATCTTGTGGCCCTGGGGTTGGAGACCTGTGACAAAGGAAGTAGGAACCATGGATTCACCTCCTTAACAGCTCCGAGGAGCTCCACAGTTGCTCAGTTCATCAGCAGTCTCTGGCCACCTACTAGTAACTGATTATTTCAAAGCGGAATAAACCACTTTGTGAAGTTTGTGGGAATTCAAGCAAGATCCAGACTTAGAGGTTAAAGCAAAGTTAACTGCTCCCTAAAAGTCTAACCCATTTTTTATGTATGACAATACACTGAAACTACTCAAACCTGGTTGTTAAAACAACTGAGTACTTTTCACACCTCTACACATAGAAAGAGTGGTTCTTCTGTGCCTTACCATGGTACCGTCACTCACAGAGCTACTGACTGTTGGGTCTGATCTCACTCAGGACTCCAATTTTGGTCAACTGTTTGCCTCAGTTCCTCTCCATGTGGCCTGTCTTTCTGTGGTCTGCTAACCACAGGACAACTTAGACTATTTTTTCAGTACTGGGGATTGAGCCCAAGGACTTCATACTAAGCCACCTCCCCATGGTTTTTTTTTTTCAGCTTTAATTGAGTTTATTGGTACATTTTAGGGATACAGTACGGTTACATTCATCGTTGGGATCTTGTACCTCTACATGACAAGTCGTGATTCTCATTTTTCCCCTTACCTCTGCCCTCCCTTCACCCCCTCCTCCCCTCCTTTTATTTTGAGTCAAGGTCTCATTAAGTTAAGTTATGCAGGCCGGGTTTGCACTTGTACTTCTTTCTCCTCCTCGACTTCCCAGAGGGCTGAGATTCTAGGTGTGAGCCACAACACCCATCCAACATCACATTTTTATATATACTCTATTAGTCAAAGCAGGTTACCGGCCAGGCAAAATGACGGAAAAGGGGTGCACTGGAGCACGCGTCCAGCTCTTGATGGGATGCATATGCAGGAAATGAAGGAATTGCTGGTCACAATCTCCCAAGTTCTAAATACAACTCAAATGATAATCTAAAGAAACAGATTTCCTTGTATAATAGGATAGCACATATTTGTTACCTTTTCTCTCCTCTTAAAAGAAAAAAAAAACAGATGCAGAAACCATAAGAAAATAGAGCAAAATTAGGGAAATGTGGAGCTGGGTGTTTACAAATGGAAGGAGGGTACTGCCTCAGAAAGGGTTTTAGGACACACAAGCCTCATGGGAACCCATCATTTGGGAAAAGACTCTCGGAAGTTGAAGGAATTAGATGAGGATAACTAGGGGAAGACTCACAGTTGGAAAAGGCCAGAACATTCCTGTGTGCTGAGGAAAAGTGCACTAACGGAGAAATAATAGAAGGAGAAGAGTAGCTAGAGGTAAAAGCAGAGAACTGACAGATAAGATCATGCAGCACAGGAAAGCCACTGAATTATTCTGACTTTCTTTGAGTAGAAAAAGAACTCATTTCAGGATTTTAAGCAAAGGCCAGCACGATCTGATTCACTCTTTTAAAAGATCATTCTGGCTCCTGTATTTACACTAAAGCATCAAGGGGAGCTGGATGCAAAGGGACAGCGTTCAGAAGAGAAAGACAAAGTTAAGTTGGGATGCTATTCTAGCTATCTAGAAAGAAAAAAAAAACTCATGATGATTTTGAACCGGAGTGGTAAGAAGTGGTAAAAAACTATTAATAGCTATATATATTTCCAAACTACAGCTAAAAAGATTTCATAATATATCAGAGGTGATGCTTGAGTAATAGAGAGGGATAAAGGACAGATCTTAATTTGGGACTTAGCAACTGAAATAATGAAAGTGCCATTAAATGAAATAGAGAAAATATTGGATGGAATGAGATCAGATGGAAAGAATTTTGGACAGATCTACTTTGCATTGTCAGAAATCCAAGTAGAGAAATCAAGTCAGTCATTAGATACATCAGGGGCTCCAGGTAGAGCTCTGGGATGGATTTGGACTGTTGACACGCACTTGGTATGTAAACACTGAGACTGAATGCCATCACAGAAAGAGGCAGTGTCTTAGCCACATTCCTGTTGCTGGAACAAAATAACTGATACCTGTAACTGAAAGGAAAAGAGGTTTATTTTGACTCATGGCTTCAGTTCATGGTCAGCTGGCTCGAAAGCAGAAATGGAATAGCAGAAGGGGATGGAGGAGGAAAATGTGCTCAACTCGTGGCACCAGAGAGGGAGGGAAAGAGCAGGTGTGACTGGAAAGATCACACCTCCAGTGGCCACCTCCACTAAGGCCGACCTCCTAACAGCATATCTAGCTACTGAACTCGTAGATGAATACTACTACTAGTGTATGGTGGATGAACATAGCACCCCATGATTGCATAACCTCGCACTCACATGAGACTTTGGGGGGACAATTTATATCTAAACCATAACAGCCAGGGTACTGAGACCCCACAACGGAGGACAGTGATGAACGAAGGTGCCATCAGTTAGTGAGACTGAAAAACAGCCAGTCCACTAGGACGAAAACCACAGAAGTAGGAGGTCCTAGAAATCAGCTAAGCAAAGGGGTCAAGGACAGAGTGGGTGCAGCTGTGTCACATTCTTTAGAGGTAAGTAAAAGGAAGACTGAGATTTGGCTATTGAAAATCCAACAAAAAACTGTGCTATTTCACAATCCTGTGCCAAACTGCCCTGTGTGACAATGCCTAATCATGCTCTGATAGACATGCATATTTCAGTTTCCAGGCTTATCTTCTTCCAATTAAGGTTAAGGACAAAACTGTTAAGTAAACTTATTTTCTGTCAGACATGAGTGAAAATGTTATTTTTTGATTCCCCAAATCAACATGGCATGACCATAATGCCTTATGCTTAGTTACCTCAATAACAGCATTTCCTGTAATGCAGGATGCAATCTCCTTGCTAAGAAAAGACCCAAGGACCCAGTGCCTGTGCTTTTAGGGTCCCTAAGACTTCCAGATCTACAGAAACTGTTCTGAGTAAAAGGTAAAACAGAGAGATAATTTAAGTCAAAAGCTAACCATATATTGTTAGAATAGCATCCGAAAGACAAAAATAATCCAATAAGAAAATAATTGAAATAGTCTTAATTTTTTTCCACTTTTCCCCAAAATCATGTAATATGATGTTACAATTTACTTGCATAAGAAATAACATAAAACTCGGCAAAAAAAAAAAAAAGGATTTTACTCACTGTCTGACATCCATTTATGTAAAGCAAGTAAATAACTCACTGTCACAAATATCACTGTTATTTTCCCAAACCTGTAAGGATGGACTCCTAGAATTTTGTAGAAACTTATTTTTCCCAGAATGAAAAAGATAGAAAATGAAAAATTTTAAAGTAATAAACTCTAGTATTTTATCGTACTTCCCTTGATACTATGATTTTCTATAAACCTGTACACTGTTATCTTTTCACTTATCTTCCAGTCAAAAAATAAGTGTTCACTATTCTGCACATTATATATTTAATATATATATGTATATATTTCTAAAGAAGCTCATTGTATAAATAGAAGTTTATTTTCCCTATGATTGAAGGTATGACTTCAGAGTTCTGTTCACATTCAAGCGTAACATATTTCTACATTACCTTTCAAAGTGAAAAAAATAAAATAATCAATAATCAGATATGCACTGAAGGACAACAGATGTCCGATAGCTCTTCAAGAGCCTTGAGTTCAAACCATGACTCCTACTTAGATGTAATCTCTGTGAGGCAATAAAAAATATCTAGGCCTGAGCAGAAACAGTAGAAAGCTGCATAAGATTATTTCAGATAGGTAATAAAGAAAATAAGTGTTTTGAAGCCTCAAGAATACGAGAGATAGCTCCCAAAGGCTGTAGTCTAGATAGCTTACAAATGCTGATGGGTCTTCTCTGAACCCTTGCAGAAATACTAGGAATTAAACTCAGAAAGCAGGGACAAGACATAGCATGAAGAGAGGCATAGAGATGGGGTTATCGTGGTCTAATGGAAATGAAATTAGCCAAAGAAGAAAATTCAAACTTGAAAGTGATGTTTAAAAAGAGAAGAAAATAAGTAGCTATGTGACAATGACTACCAGTACTTTCTTTTTCCTCTCTGTTCTCCTCCTATCTTACCACCAATCCTCCCAGAGCCTTGAATTAACCATGAATTTAATGAAAGGCTTGAATCTCAACTTTACATTTCAGGGTCTACATAAGATAATTAGTTAATGATATGTACCTCAGTTTCTTTTCTTGTAAATGGTGATAATTCTATCTATAAAAAGTATATCTTCCTAATGCAACAAGTATGATATTGGGCACAATTGTCACATTACTGATATTTCCTCAATTTTTACTACTAACATTGAGGAGAAAATTATTTCCTTAGTACAGATGAGAAAGTCAATAATTACATTGAATTACTTGTCCCCAATCAGAGAGACAAAAGTGGCAAAGTCAGGATGGGCCAGAGATTTTGCTGACCCAGGAATGTTCATCCTAGCTACCCTGAGACATTAGAGACAGTAACTGTAAAACTTTAGTATAATACTTACAGATATAGTTGTTATTAGGTGAGAAAAATAAAACCCAGTGATTTTATGTAATTTACTACACAAGACTCAACAGAACAAAAATATATTCAAACTAGGTAAAAAGTTTCTTAAACTTCCTGTACGGAATTTGAACGCACCATACCAACGGGACATCTTTACATCATTTTGAACGTAAGAATTGAATAATAAATGTGTGACAACAAGATTAATCAGTTTCTTGAATATCTTATTTAATATTCTCCTGAGAATCAAAATTTTTCATTTTGGGTCTCTTTGGTAGCCCACAAACACACAGAACACTGTGTCACAGACGTGGGATATATTTCCCCCTCTCATCCCGACTACAGGTTCCCTAGTCATTTCCTATTTATTTTGGCCCTTTAGAGCTTAGCACAAGCACATCAAATTTAGTGTACATTCAAAAGCATTTGAGAGATAAGTGGACAGACGAATGAGATAGATGTGATAAATTTAAATGGAAGCACTTTTAGGAGTCTACTGATCAGCTTCAGCAACATATGAACCCCACAGAAGTTTATACAAAATGTAGACCGTGTGGGCTGAAGTGCACTTACAAAGAAGTTCCATAATTTTTCATCAGATTCTCGGAAAAGTGCTGGACCCCATAAATGTCAAGAGCCATTAGGCAAACTCAAGATAGGGAAACCAGTGAAAGTGATTGAATTTGTACCAAAAAAGTTATAAATGACTAAAATATGCTATTGTAATAAATATGGAAAGACTAATGTAGTAGAAAACAGCTTTCCATACATAAGAGCAGAGAACTTGACAATGAAATCCAGTAATCAGTAAGACAATTACTATACTGAATATATAATAACATACAGTATCATTGAATGGTTAAGTTCATTAAGAAATGATGATTCTCATGAACCAACTTCTTTCATGACATATTTAGTAAGCATTTAGAAAGTTAAAGTTCACGTACTGCCCTTTTAAAATTCTACAGTAAAAATACCAAACATTTTTACCAGTCTTATTCAACAAATGTTTATTGGACTCTGATGGAAGTGAAAAACTAGATATTAGAAACACAGAGAAAAGGAACAGAGTTTTCTAATGGAGAAATTCTATTTTAAGGAGAATAAAAACACCAGAGATTTTTCCCATGGCTTATAATTTTATTATTTTAATATGTATTTTATTAGTGTATGTTAATTTTATAAATCATGGGGTGTCCTTTCGGCTTTGCATGCATGCATATAACACATTTTGATCATACCTATATATTCTATTACCCTCCCTTATACCTTTTCCCATGCCTTTATTTCTGCTTGTCCAATATTCTCCATTCTATTGTCAGATCTTTTTTCTTTTTTCCTTTATTTAATCCCATTTAGGGAAAACACGCAAACACATGCAATATTTGTCTTTCTGAGCCTGGCTTATTTCACTCAGCATGATGATCCCCAGGTCTATCCATTTTTTTCTGCAGGTGATATAATTTTATTTTTATGGAAGATAAAATAATAACCTATCTTGAATCTATTAATGATTGTTAATAATAACAGATTAATAATCTATTTTATATATCATATTTTCTTTAACCACTCATCCACTTACAGGCACCTAGGTTGAGTCCTCAGTGAAGCTCTTGTGAAGCAGACTGCAAGTACCCCTGAAGTATGATGACTTTAAGCGATGTGGTATATTCCAAGGAGTGGTACAGCTAAATTCTATGGTAATTCTCTTTTTTTTAGTTTTTTAAGAAACCTCCATACTGATTTCCATAGTAGCTTAACTAATAATGTACATTCCCACCAGCAGGGCTTTTTTTTTTCCATATCGTCACCAGCATTTATTATTTTTTTGTATTCTTGATGGTAGTCATTCTCACTGTGGTGAAGTGTAGTTTTGATCTGGATTTCCCTGGTAATGCCAGAGATGTTTAAAGTATATTTAATAAAGCACTAATGAGGTAGGGATTGAATCATATACAATTACTGCTAGTAAGACAAGAGTGTCTGTGCAGGCCGGGGAATTAGCTCAGTGGTTTGGTGGCCTGCCTCGCAAGTGCAAGGACACGAGTTCAATCCCCAGTACCAAAAAAAACAAACAAACAAACAAAGATGTCTGTACATTGTGAAGTTGCAATAAGTTACACTAAGATTTTCATTTTGTTTCCTTCCTCTAATATTTTTATAGAATTATATTAATTTATGAAGACTATCCCAGGAAAGCCCAAAGAAAGTCTAAATAGGAAACCAGAGAAAAGTGTAAGGAAAAACTTACATGACAGTTGACCTTGCTGCTAGTTGGAAATCTATTGTTATAAGTTCATATAAATGTCAAGCTTTAGAGTTTCTAAGAGTAGACAGATATTTTTCATTATTTTCTCTCTAGATGATTGCTAATAAGCTAGATACCTCCTGCTTTGTTTTAGTTCCAGTTGTAAATTAATTAATATAAGCATTGTAAAGAGATCATCCATGTTGAAAAAATGAGAAAGAAAATCTTTTTACTCCAGAAGTTTGCAAAACTATCCAATATATCAGTGTGCTGGAAAAGAGTAAAGGTGGCTAATTCTTGGGACAGAGGTAAAGGCCTATAGTTAGCCATGCTCAGGCTTTTACTAGAAAGTAGCCTAAAGAGGTCTCCAGACTAGCAACAAAGTCAACTATAATCAACCTGGGAACCTCAACACACACACACACACACACACACACACACACACACACACACACACACACACACAAACACACATGAAATATAAGGTGACAAAATTCCTCCAAATACTCACAGCTCCCTCAAAGCTGACCCATGTGGCATTAAAGTGGGGATCAAAAGCTACATAGCTGAATTATAAAGTGATAAGATAAAAGACAAGATAAAAAGACATCAATAAGGTTCTCAATGAACTCAAAGAAGATTAGCTAAACAGATAATGGACTTCATAAACAAAACAACCAGGGAGTTTACAGAAGACACTAATAAAAAGTAAGCTGATCTAAGCAAACAGGCAAAACACAACTCACCTGTTTGGCAAAAGATTAGCGTTCACAAAAAGGTATTAAACAGAAATCCAAATTAAAAATTCTATTGAAAATATGGACAGAAAAAGTATGGAAAGGACAGAGTGTCACAACTAGAATACAGGGCTGAGCTCAGTGACCAAATATTCAAAAATACTTTTAAAATAGCAAGATAACATGAAAAATGGATACAACACCTGTGAGATGATGCAAAGAATAATTATAATTAATTGGAATTAGTGAAAAATCAGAAAACAGCACAACTGACAAAAAACTATTTACAGAAATAATAGCAGAAATATTATCCAACATGGGAAAGAACTTAACATACGGATAGTGAAGCATATAGAATCTCATGTAGCCACAAACAGAAAAGTTCTCTACAACACCTCAGGGTCAAAATTTCAGAAGTCCAACACAAAGGGCAGAATTTTAAAAGCTGTTAGAGAAAAGTGAGGAGCCACTTATAAAGAAAAATGCATTAGAATTGTAGCAAAGTTCCCACCACAAACCTTAAAGGCCAGAAGAGCTTGGACTGAAGTATTTCAAGCCCTAAAAGAAAACAGCTTCCAATCCAGACTGATACATCCTGCAAAACTATCCTTAAAAACTGATGGAGAAATAAGTTGTTTCCATGACAAAAAACACCTTAAGAAACTCATGATCTCCAAGCCAGCACTCTAAAAAATTCTCAAAGACATTCTAGAAAGAGACAATGTAGCTAACAATGCTAAAAAGTCTAATAGAATAAGTATACTAGGCCAGGAGAGCAGTTAAGCACAATGGGAAAAATAAAAGGAAATCAGAAGCAGGATAATAATGCAATCATAGAAATCCGTCAATACTTTCAGTAATAACGGTCAGTGTGAATGGTCTCAATCCGCCAAACGAAAGACAAAAGCAAAGGATGGAAATAATATTCTGTGCAATGAGGAACTTGAAAACAACCCTAAGTAGCTATTCTGTTTTCAGCTAAAGAGGACTTCAGCCAAAATCGATCAAAAGAGGCAAAGAAGGATGTGTTAAGTCCATGTACTGACTTGTTCTTAAAGCAGTTATATATACAAGGTGCTCTAGAAAGAAGGAGGGGAAAGTAGAGCAGAGCGGCCTCGTCAGAGTGGACACTAAGCTTTCCAGGATCCTGGCAGATCTCCACCAAATTCCTGCACAGTGGTTCTCTACATCATTATAAGGTTTGCATCTGGGCTGGCACAGCAGAGGGCTGATTAGAAACAACTGTAGAAACAGAGGACTGTGACGAATAATTTAAAAGTACAGAGGCAGGAAAAAATAACACGAAAATCTCCCACAAAAAAATGACTCTACCATGCAAAATTCCAGAAACCCATAACAGCATCTGAAGTGTCAAAAAAAAAAAATCCAAAGATTCAGCCATTCATTCAAGTAAGCTTAGTTTCATAAGATAATACGGTGGGTTGGGGATTTAGCTCAGTGGTTCCACAGCTTGCTTTGCAAGCGCAAGGTCCAGAGTTTGATCCCCAGTGTAAAATTAAAAAAAAAATATGTGGCAAAAGACAAGGATTTTTGAATAAATATGGTTAGTCTGTTCAAAGAGATGTATTAAACAATACTTTACATAAAAAATGAAAAAGATATGAAATTAAAATGCAAGAGAAACTACAGTAGACAGATATGTAAAAATGCAAATTTAAAACCTCATAAATGAAAAAAAATCTATTTTTTTAAGTTTTTAATTCAATTGGTTGGATAATCCAAACTAAACAAAGAGATTATAGAATTTTTAACAGAAATAACAGTTAAATATAAAAGACAGTTTCCAACATACAAATAATAAGAAAGGTAGGTTGTATAAGTAGAAACATTGAGGAAGTAATGCCTAAGAAATTTCCAAATGCAAAGTGCCCTCAGGACAAAAATGCATTCTTTATACCAAGCTGAATAAATAAATTCACACCTTGCTGCATCATAGTGAAAATGAAATAACACAAAGAGTAAAAATTTAGCCTGGTTAAATATTTAGATATTTTATGCATATTTATCATATTTTTCAATCTCTCAGATATTTGGATATTTCACTCCTCTATTATTGTGTCCTATAATTTAATCCTATACACCATAACTTTTAAAGATGAATATTATCATTGGGACAAATGTTATTTCACTAATCCATGTTAAATCCATAGTGTACAGACAAGGAATCATTTACAATTGTCAATATAGTCTCTAGAAATATCTGGTACACAGTACTAGTGTTCAGTAATTTTAATAAATGAAAGAGAAAATATACTAATAGGTTAAGTGACTTTCCCAAGTTTAACTGCTATTAAATGGTCCAGCTCAACAACAGATCACAGAGTCAAGTGCCCAAGCACTCTTTTTACATAGCCTACTTCTCCACCAGTTTCCTTTTACTCAGCTCTTGGCCATTGGCTTCTTTTAGATCAAGGTTCTATTTAATCTTGCTTTTCTTTAAAATTCACCCTGCCCTTCTGGCTACTTATTTTAAGTCACTCAATATATTATTATCATTCACAGTCTTAACCCTCAGATTTGTCATACATACCTTCATATTTATACACAAGTTACCCAAACAAGTATCTGTCTGAGTAATAGAGAAACAGTCAAACAGTCAAGAAAAGATGATGGTCGGAAGAGGTAAGTGCAATTCAACAAATAGTTTTAAAGTTCTATGTGCAAATGCTGTGCTAAGGACAGCCCTCAAGGAGATTAGAAATGTATGTGCAATATTAGAAATATGTATATTTTTATATTTTTTATAAAAATTTTGGTACCATACATATATGTGTGTGTGTTTGTGTGTGTGAAGATGATGGACAAAAATAACATGTTAGTGCACTCTCAGAAGGAAAGATGATTTATCTCTTTGAGGAGAGAGAAAGGTAACTTAATGGAGTAGGTGACTCTTAAGAGATTAACAGAGCCTTTAAAAAGTGACAGCATCTTGACAAAAGAGTGTGCAGGCAAACAGAATTCCAGGCCAAGAAACAAGAACAAGCAAAGGAATGAAAGCAAAATGTAAAATTAAAATGCAGCAATCTCTTAAATTAGTCTCGGGAAAGGGAATGTGTTAAAAAATAATGAAAAGGAAAAGACAGGAACTACAGCTGGGGATACATCATGTAAGGCCTTGAGCATCATGCTGGAGACCTTGTGTCTACTGAGTGGGCAGTGAGGAACCATTACAGATTTTTTTAAAAGGGAAATGCATCATATCAAAGATGAACTTTTTGAAGTTTAAAGAGCCAGAATAAAGTTTGAATTTATATCTAGAGTGTAGGGTTTGGCAGAATATCTGGGAGGAAGTGCTTGGTTGAAAATAAAAGATGGCACTGAGGCCTTGAGGATGGAGATGATGATGAACAACTTGGAAATGAACAGGAACAAAAGACAAATGCAAAACACATTAGGCAGCTGTTCAAAGATCCAGCCGATGGGTTGAGGATGGGCGACAATGATGAGTGATTCATTAATTCAGGAAGAAATAAGATTTAGAAATAGATCCCAGAGGTGACCTTTGGGAGATATTCTTCAATGCTAAATACCAGTAGCAGTCACCAAGCAGAGTCTGGCTGGGAGGGGTAACAAATGGACCAGTTTCCCTGTTCGTGTAAGCTGCTCTGACATCATACTGTAAACTGGAGAGCTTACACACAGACATTATTTCTCACAGTTCTGGAGTTCCCAGACCATACACTGTCACCATGTCCTCACGTGGTAGAACAGGCCACCGGCTCCACAGGCTCTTTTATAAGCCCACGATTCCAAACATGAGGGCTCCACTTTCATCACCTAATCACTTCCTGAAAGCTCCACCTCCTAACACAATTGCCTTGTAGATTAAGATCTCAACATATGGGGCCAGGGATTTAGCTCAGCGGTTTGGTGGCCTGCCTTGCAAGTGCAAGGACCTGAGTTCAATCCCCGGTACCAAAAAAAAAAAAAAAAAAGGATCTCAACATGTGAATTTTGAGAGGAAGCAAATATTAAGATCACTGCAAGACAGAAGACAGAAGAGAGAGCCAATACACATGGAAAGCTTTGGTTTAAAAAAATAAAAATGAAAAAGATACCTGGGAATGATGTTACACACATTCCCAACACTCAGGAGGGTGAGGCAGGAGGAGCAACCTGAACTACATAGCAAGACCCTATCTCAAAAAAAAAAAAAAACCCTACATAAATGAATACACACATACATAGTTTTTTAAAGATAAACAGTAATAGACTTAAGTAGGAGTTACTCAGAATAAGAAAATCCTGAGCATTCTCATGACACAATGGGAAGAATTAAGGCTCTTCCCTTCATGTTAATGTCACAAGCTCTCCAAATACTCATCCTTCTGTCATTAAATGACTGTTTGCTTCTAAATCTTCCACACTAGACGGAAAACCCTCAAGGAGAGAAGCTATATCTTTTTTATGATTTTTCCCAAGCACCTAACCCAGTGCCTAGCACAGAAGACACTTGATATAAACATCTTAAGAGTCAACAAAAAAGTTTAAAGTTGGCAAGAAAATGAAATTGGTAAGGCAAAGCCCTGAATGAAAACAGGTTAGGATGAAGCAACAGCATGAAGAATTAACCTTCAGTGAAGATAAAGGTTTATTATCTCATTATCCCCATAGGTTTACTTGAAAGATTCAAAGAGTCATATTATTTATAAAGATTATTGATGCAGAAAAGCAAAAACTAGTCAGACAGAGACAGGATACATTCCTTCCAAAGTGGAACCTAGGTGCTCTGAGAGTTGAATCATACCAAAGACTCCTAGTACTCTGTTTTTAGCTTTGAAACACTCATTCAAAATAGTGACATTAAGTAATATTTTTATGTAAACAATAAGCTTAAATAATAAAGAAAGAAAAATAAGGGCTCAAAGAAATAAGCTGGGAAATACGAGAAATGACCAACAAGAACAAAGATATCAAGTTATCCCCTAAGCTATAACTAAAGTTCAATGGAAGTCTTATCGCCTCTTACCCACTTTCACTGCTCTGCACTTTTAGAGATGCCCAGAAGGTTCTGGCCCTGTAAGAAGACAAGACCCAGGATATGGGTTTCCAGATCTCAAATCCATATGACTTTCCAGGTGACAGTGGGAAGCTCCACTTCCATGTTGCCAAGGGGAAGTTCTATTTTTAGAAGATGAGAAAAAGGAACAAAGGTGTCACTACGTCAAGGCTTGGTTTGAGCCTGAAATAACTAAGCACTAAGAACCAGTCCTAGGAAGGGCTGGAGCTGATGCACCTTGGCATCCGGTAATGTGTGAGGTAGAAATGGCTGAATGGGACAATGATTTTAGGTAAGTAGACTTCAGCTAATAACTTTTATTAAGGTATCTCTAAGTTTCAGTTCCCATCATTTCTAATGTAAATGAAGCGGGAGGAGATGGTGACAATGAACAAAGAAGGCTATAAGGAAATAATGGTGTTTATCCTGATTTCTCAATTTTGGAAAGGGAAAAGGGGGAACTGAGGAAGGAGAAAAAGGGAAAGGTGGGGGTAGAAGGGAAATGAAAAATGATCAAGATGGTATACATGTAAAGGCATTCCCCAAAATGAATTATTATATATCATGCAACAATTAATAAAAATTTAAAAGACAGTCCATGTCAGAAGAGCAAAATATGCCCATCCACCGGTCTGCTAGCACATTCTGAACTTAGTCAGCAGGAGCTGCTGAATCTCAGTCACTCTGGACCCTCAGGAGGCAATTTGCCCGGCAGATGCCTGTGTGAGCTCATCACTGGGCCAGGATCAGAATTGATAGTCTTGAATTTTCAGTCTGTTCCTGAGCCTTGAACCATTAAGCCGTATTATTTTATTCTCCAGTTTACTTAGAGATACTTTGATTGAACTTATATTGTGTTTCTTTTTAGTATTTCTCTTTCCACCCAAGCAGTCTCTCTCCTAAAGCTTCACTGGCCTTCACAATTATCCCCGCTTCTCAGTGTGTTCTCCTCTCCAAGCCCTCCCAGTGGGCCAGGTGAGTCATAGCTCAGTAGGGATTGTTCAGATTTTGAAGAGGCAGCTGATTTCTCATGGAAACACAAACCATTACATTGGTTTCCTACATTGCTAGAGCACTAATCACTTTAGAGTTCTGGTCCCAGCAGAATAGATGTGTTTCTCTAATGCTAGCATCGAAATTACTCTGTTAGCCTTTAGTGTTGCTAAAGACATAAAGTATCACTGGTGGGAAAGACGAAATAATATGGCAATCGACAGCAAAAAGTTTCAACAGTAAATATGAAACTTGATTCTCCTATTTCTTTTCATTTTGTGAAATAGTCTGCAATTGCTAATTGTCTTCTTTCTGAAAATAGAATTCTTCTTTATAATTGTGTAAAATAATAGAAAGAAAGCTTTCACATTATTTCTTCACATCAGATCATTTGCACAAGATCAGACCAACTTTCAGCACATCAGAACACAGAATCATAAATCAAATGGACAGACAAAAACGTAAGTAATCCAGTCCAACCACTATCTTCCAGCAACAAAAGACTCAAATTACTTCAGATGGAAAAGGGTTTTTTTTAAATTACCACTAAAAAGATAGCATTCTTCTTATACCTAACAATTCAGGGATTTAAATAACAAGTAAACAATAAAACTTTTATATCTATTCTAAATCTCTTAGGGTAAAATATAATAAAGCACTAGAGTTTTATTTCAAATCATGCCCTAATTTTTTAATGATATCTTTGATGACTTTGGTGGTGGAGGAAAATTACATACGTATAATTTATATGACTCACTAGTGATACGGCCTTGTATTTCTAAATATGTAATCCTGCCTCTTAAAACTCACAGATCATCAATTACAGTGATATAAACAAACAGCATGAACCAAGCTTTCCCGAGGACACACTGCTGTTATATAAAACCTAGAGGAAATCTTTCTGAAAGCAACTTTGTATCATAGAAATATTTGTATTTAGCAGTAGAAGTAAAATCTTAGTTAATTTAAATAAAAGACTAACTGATTAATGACTAAACTATGTAGTGTTTTTCTTAATCATATATGCCCTGGATAAAATTCTTTTTTAAAGGGATCTTGTAAGTGAATTGCAGTTAATTTCTAAAAGTATTGTATTTTTACAGAGAACAATTTCACAGAGGATACACTTATAGTAGGCAACTATATAAATACTTTTCTTAATGTTAAATCTCCTTTGGTTTGTGTCACCGGATATCTACAGTTCATAGACCCAGACTTGCACCTTGTGCGGTCAGCATCATTTTTCTAAAATCACTGATCTCTTTCTTGTTACAACAATGGAAATAGTGAGCCTTTTAGTAAAATTCCATGCCCATGTCTGTGCCCCCATTTCCAAAGTGACCCCAGCAGGGGATGCAGAGAAATGACAACGTTGATGATGGAGGTTGTGGCTCCCCAGGAAAAGACCTCAGCAGCCTGCAAGCTGTGCTCACACAGCACTGACAAGAAGCATGACTTCAGGGCCACAGACACACAGGCTGTTTAGTGGTCTTCTCCAAATTAGGGTCTAGAAACTCCAGTGCAATCTCTGTTGCAGTGCACAGATCCTCAACTGTGAATAGCATTCAAAGGATTAGTGAGTGCAAATTAGAAAAATGTATATCTTTATCTTCACTGACCTCTAACTGAAATTTAACATTTCCTAAAATTAGCATAGACAACAAACCACGGGTGTTAATATCCCCAACACTTTTTCACCGACAGCAATCATAGATATTTCCACATCACATTGTTGTTATTCCTGATATCCCGAAATACAGCCTTCAGTTATGCTCGGCTCTATCTGAAAATATGGTAGTTACTAAAACCAAAGCTAGATATCGCTACTTAACACCTTAAGTACTGCTGTGCATCAGAATACTTAAATGCTTTGATTACTATATTTAAATAGGGTTGTTTTGTAACCCTGTGTGTTTCATTTCATACACCTAAAATATTAAATCTGAAGAAATCAACTCCTAACATTGTAGAACAAGTACTTTCATTAACTTACTCATTTAAAAAAAACTGGCAAAAATTATTTTTAGAAACAAACTTTCTTTTTTATGGTACATGTCCACAAAACATGATATTTTCATTTGATTGGGGAATTGGTACATATCCCCTTCTTCTCTCCTCCCCTCCCTTCCACTCATCCCTTCCCCATATCCAAAAAGTCTGCCTCTACTTTACACCTTAATTTACTTATATTTTGAGTTTCTCCTGTAAGAGAAATCACACAACATAAAAAGAACCTTGCAAAGACTCTGAAAAACCAAATAACTATCGCTTTAAAAAACTTTAATAATTCCATAAGAAAGGGAAGAATCTGTGGTATTTAAGCCAAACTTCTCCCTCCCTTCCCTCTCTCACAGTACCAAGGTGAAGACAGACTCCAGACTGAACACAAGAATCCCTCTCTCCTCAGCTTCCAGTCAGAGAATTATCTAACCTTCTCCCAGCTCCTTATTGCTCAGACTAAATTAATACCAGAGAGTGCTGTGGAGAGACAGGAGTTCCCTTCTCTCATTCAAACACCACTAGCAAAATAGAGGCTCCACCTTTGGCCCGGGGCACAGAAAGTACTAGGATTACATGAATCCCTTTACCTAACCTGAAGGTAGTGGTTTCATGTCAGAAAGACCTAGGCCCAAAGATTCTCTTCCATTGTACACTTAGCTCCTAGAACAGGGATGTCACTCAGAGAGAAGCTTGTCATTGTTCCAACCCCACCCCTGTAAGTGACTATGCCCAGGCATGTGAAATTGCTTCTAGCAGTGACAATGTTGCAGAGAATATCAATAAAGAATAGGCATCATAAAAAAGAACCAAATGGAAATCTGAAAATGAAAAGTACAATAACTGAAATTTTAAAATTCACTAAGAGCTCAATGGTAAAATGGGAATTGGCAAAAGAGAGAATTAATGAATTTGAGAACAGATCAGTAGAGAGTAAGCAAGATAAAGAAGAGGAAATAAAAGAGTGAAAAGAGCAGAACTTCAGGAAAACATGGACACCATTATACAACCACATATGCATAAATAAACCTGGTGCTTAACCAGAGAAGAGAGAAAGACAGACAAAAAGACAGAAAGAGAGAAAGACAAAAATATTCAAAGAAATAATGGCTTCACACTTCTTAAATTTATGGAAACATAACAGCCCACATGAACACTGTTAAAGTTTATTTTAAAATAATAGCCTACATACATGTCTAGGGAGCAAAAGAAACTCAAAGCAGGCTAAAGACAGATCCACTAACACACCATAGGAAGAGTGCTGAAAGTCAAAGATAAGGAGAAAAATCTCAATATCAGCAGGATAGAAAATTACCTAAGAACAGATTCTGGCACCAGATTGCCATGGGACAAATGCTTGGAACAGGCTCAAGAACTTCAGGTATCATCATTATCTAGAATAAAACATCTAGGAGACACCAGGCTAGAGTGGTGGGGGCAAGGTGGGTGTTAGTATCTAATATGCCTTTATCAAAATGATACAAAGAAAAGTCATAATTTTAAAAATGGGGAGGGTGGTAGATTAAACAAAACTCAAAAGGTTTTGTTATTTCAGGATCTATTGGAAGTTTCAGAATACTAACTGTGCATCTTCAGATATGGGTAATAATAACAGTACTTCCCAACTACTGTGCCCATGAAAGCCATTGTGGGGTACATCTAAAGGCTCGAGGTTTGCAGAGCACTTTGGGGAACACTGACCTGAAGCTAAAAGCCGTGAAGGATGCTGGTCACTGACAGAGTTAATTGGCATCTTTGTTTCCTATAACTCTGTATCAGGCATGACTGTCTCTGGCAGGCACATGTTAGACAACCATCCTTATTTTCAAGGACATTCTAGGTCAAAGGCTATCTGAGGTTCCTGGTAATGCTGCTTTCCAAGGCAACAGTATATGTCACCCTGAGGGTGACTATGCCACAGCCTGTCTTTTTTGATTTTTAGATAACATTCATTTAAAAATCTTTAGACTCTATATTAATGAGTGCCAGAAAGGACAACCACTGCTAACAGGCTTTTGTGCATGGAAAATTCCTTTCCATTGCTGTTTCCAGTCTTAGGTGCTGGTTTATAATAACAGCCTATCAGAATGTTGCTTGCAGCTCCAATAAATGTAGTCATCATCTGAGAGCTGTACTTTAACATCAAATGCCAAGGCAGATTTATCGGCAGCTGAGGCCTGGAGCACAGCCAGCTCACGGCTCCAAAGCTCATCTGCTGCAGTTCACCATCATATGTGTACACTAGAAAACGTGGACTCAAGCCAGATTTCAAGAAGCCATGGCTCAGCAATTTGAATCAGGTGGATAGCAAACAAGGAGGACCGAAGGGGCAGTGGAAATGCACACAGATACAACTTCAAGAAACACAACATTGCAGGTTCCTGTAAGAAAGTCACAACAGCACTAGAGAGACCAACCAACTTTAATGTGTGTGACATTCAGGGGCAGAGCGGCTATCACTCTTTGTGAAAGTGCTTAGATCCTGGAACAAAATACAGTGACTCATAAAAGAACTAAACACTTCCTGAGATGCCAACAGACAAATAGACAAATAGTGGAGATGACCTAAGACTCAACAAGGATACTGTCATTTACAAATCTCTCTGTAGAAAACATGGTTCCTACATGTTTTATGTGGCCGTTGACATCTGCTCTTTTAATTCTCCTAACAGTTGTGCAAGCTTGTAAATGTCTGAATTGTCTCATCCTGCCTGAAATCCTTAGAATGTTTTCTGTCTTCCTGACCCAAATGATCACCTTGCCTGATTCCTGGTCAGAGAGTTTTGGACAATCAACTGAATGGTTGTTGGGACAGACTATGCTTTCCTGGAAAGTTGTACCCAAGTTAGAAAGCATTAAATTGATAGATTAATGAAAGAATCAAGTGAATGCCTCCTCTTGTTCTGGTAGTCTTCTTGAAAGCAGCCCATTTTCTGACTAAAAAAAGAAACAAGTGGCAGAAAAATTTAACGCATTATAAAAAACTGACAGACAAATAACTACTCAAAACAAGATAAAAAACCAGGAGCCAAGAACAAAAACAAGTTTGCATAAAGTAAAGTTATAAGTAGAGGGATAAGCATGATAGATTTTTTAAAACTCCTGAACCAACAAAAACATTTGAAGGTCCCAAGGTCCATAGCCAGAGAGGACCAATGGACAATCAGAAGCTCTAGGATTGTATCAAGAATCTTTACCAATGGAAAAAGCTCGTCTATCAAATTGAGATCTTTAAAAAATGATAATTCATCCTGCAACTTCAGAAGTGGTTACTTCTGATGGAAGGAGAGCAATTGCTACACTGATTTAAGATACAAAATTTGATAAAATTTTTAAATATTTTAAAATGTTCAGATTCTTTAATATACTTTTTTAACTCTAGAAATTTTCTCTACCAAGTCCCAATTTTGTTTAAAGGAAAAGTGCACATAAGTGAGTTAAGCATGAATAAAAAAGCTCAGTCTCCCAAATAATTAACAGTGGTTCTGTTTATGCTGAGGAGGCATGGTAAAATTTTACTTTCTCTTTCTCTCTTCTCTTTTTCTTTGGATTCTTCTCTGGTAAATAGATATTAATTGGGAGAGAAGGTGAAAACAATAAAAGAACATTTTGTTCCTGTACAAATCTATAAAAATAAAACCATTAATCTCTTTAACCAATAGAAAAGTGAAAGAATTATATGGAATTATAAATAGTATAACTGGTATACAAAATAAATGCATGAGGGGAAAGATGCTAGGTCTATAATACAAAAAAGTACTACACAATTAAAAGAGCAATCAAGTGAAAATGCACACAATAGCTATGAAGACTTGATCACGGGTTTATGTCATTTCTAAAGTATCCTATGGCTCCAGGGAGGCAGAGTTAACTTTAGAAGGATTGCTTCAGGTCTTAGGTTAGAAGCTGATAAAAGGGCACATAAGCAAGGTGGGGAGGCAGAGACTGAACAGCAACAATCTCCACTGAAAATAAAAAACATTCCAAATAGTAATTCCAACACTCCCCATCCAGAATCAAACACAGCCTCCATCTCCATCTCTCACTGAGAATTACTGTATAGGGGAACTCCAATACGAGTGGAAACCAGTAGGATCCAGGCTAAGAACCAGGTAGAGACTATTGCTGTTCAGCTCTTGCACATCTTCGAAACTGCTTCACATTTAATGGGTTACGCCTTTTGAACAAGACCAAGTTGTCATAGATAATCAGCAAAAAGGGGAATTTTAAAAACAGAATCATACTAATTTTTTGTTAATCCAATAAAATGTTGTTTCTCAGCAGTCTATAAATCCCAGAAAAATGGAGGCCAAGTCTTGGTTGTCAATGTATCTTTAGTGCTTACTGTAGCAAATGCCTCAAGGACAGCCTGATGTGAATGAAGGACAGTTTGAATCTAAAACTATCCATTTTAATCAGAAGTAGGCCAGTAACTAGTCGAACCAAATGCTTTTGGAGTAATATACAAATGTACAAAATTAATTTATTAAACTGTCCATGACTTCATTCTTATTGATATTCGTGTTCGTTTAGATTCTGCTCTCATTCAAACGCAGCTATCATAAAAATGGCAGTTGCCACACTTCTCTGGGTATTTCTGGGCCTTATGTTTTATGATGGAATCACTGAGAAGGAACATTTAGATAGTTGACCCACAGTGAATTTAACAAGGGCTTGACACACATCAGCAGTATCACACACGGATGAAATTGGCGCTGTCTCGGCGACAGCCTTTACTGTGGGACAGTGAGAGGCTTGAGGGCCTTTCAAGTGAATGGGCTTGACAGCACTTCAGGAAACAGGATGCAAATTCTGTGACAGGTTCTGTAGTCACATACAAAAGTGCTCTTGCTGCTGTCATGCATCATCCCTTTTTAAACATGTCAAACCTGTACTACACTGCATAAAAAACTAAAGAAATTCTACTTGCAGTTGCATGTGGGATAATAAATTTAAAATGATTTCGATGTCTCTTGCTGCTGTCATGCATCATCCCTTTTTAAACATGTCAAACCTGTACTACACTGCATAAAAAAACTAAAGAAATTCTAGTTGCAGTTGCATGTGGGATAATAAATTTAAAATGATTTCGATGTGAAATCCAGATCATGAGAAAGGAAAAAACAAAAAACGCAGTGACCTCTGTTGTTCTCATGCTTGGACTTTAAGAAGTGGTTGGATTCTTTTATTAGGAAATATGCTATTTTGAATTTTATCATTCTAAAGAATTAATCATTAAATGCTTTCCAGCACGAATGACTTTACAGGAATGGGTCCCATTATTTCCAGGAAGATGAGTGGTCAGATTCATTTGTATAGAGTGAGCTTAGTCACCTCCTTTGCAGGCTCTTGCCTTCAACTCTTGTTTATGACCTCCCATGACCCAGGTGCTCTTAATATACTCTCAGACTTTTCTGAAATCTACTGCTCCTACCTAGACCTCCTAGTAGATTTTCTTACCCCTGTGTTTCATCCACCCATCTTCCGGGACACTTACTGCTGCCTCTCTAGTAATAGTTAAAGCTCTCGCTTCCTGGCCACAAGTGCAGCCAGATGTGCACAGATGTCTACCTTGATCCTCTCTCACCCTCACCACCCCTGAAGACAGCTATCATTATCTCACTGGCAAAGACAATGAAGTTGTGAAGGCTGAGCGATTTGTCCTGGAACTGGACAAATCCGAGCAGTCCAATCATGACCTAGGGATATAGTGTTGAACACATTCACTTCACCTTTCAAGCCTCCGTTTTCTCATGAGTAAAACAGGAAAGATGGTGTATAATGGATGTTGGGACACATGTGCTCCTATGGAACTAACCCTCATGTTGCCATGCATAAAAGATGTGAGTGAAAAATACAGTATATATTTAAACTTTTAAAAATTAATTATAGTAAAAGACCTTTCCTTTATTTTTCCTCAAAATCTACCCCCAGTTTTAAATACTGTTAACCCGTAATTCTTGCCAGTTTTTGAAGTTGCTCTGGAAGTCTTTTTTGAGTGTTTGTAGTTGCACTGTCGTAGCTGCCTTGCTGTCCTGAATCAGTTCAAAACGTTTGCCATTCATGGTCACTTTGACTTTGGGGAAGAACCAGGAGTCACACAATGCCCAATCCAGCAAAAAAAGTTGGTAAGGACACACAGTAATGCTTTTTACCAGTCTGCCATTCCATCGGTGGCACATGGCTGCAACATTACCTGTTTTTATCACACTTAATAAAGACAGGAAGAAGGACCTGCAGAAATGCTTCAGAAAGTGGCAAGAACAATGGGATAAACATGATTACAGATGGGAGGGTGGATTTTGCTCATGATTAATGGTAATACATCTTTTACTGTGATAAATTGTTTTAAATTTAATACATACTGTATCTTTCTACCACATTTTGTGTATTGATTTTTCTTTCGTACTACAGGAAGAGAAATTTTAGGAAAGTTCTGATGACTATCCCCAAGAAGCATTGCCTACGGCCACTGCATTCTTTCAGAAAAGATTCCTATGTTTCCTTCAGAAGGAATGAATAACATTCTAAAAACCCCACAGCCTGATCCAGGCACACTTTAACCTATGACATACCAGTTGTCACAAACTGTGGCAGCAAAATGTTTAAGCTTGTCCCTTATTTGAGAAAAGAGCCAGTATGACTAAGACCTAGAGGATCTCCAGGTTTCTCTGCCCTGTCTGGACTGGGGAAAGGTTTTAACAAGCAGCTGGAGAAACATGGCCCAGAAACTCTCAATAATCCAATGGTAAATTTTTGTACCGTCCTCTAATGTTCCACTACAAACATTAGCATTTATCATTCACTCAGCATAGCATCCTCGCCTCCTGAAATCTTTCACTTTCTGGCAGAAAGTTCAAAATAAGCTTGAGCATTGCAATAAAATAATAAATAGAAGACCACATGGAACTTTCTGATAAAATTTTGTTAGTATACTTTTTTTGCTTTTAAAAGAATCAGAATTTGGGCCAGGTATAGCAGCATGTGCCTGTAATCCCAGCTACTTGGGACGCTGAGGTAGGAGCATCACAAATAGGAGCCCAGCCTGGAAAATTTACTGAAAATCCTGTCTAAAATAATAAAATAGTGAGGGTAGGGAATAGCTCAGTGTGAAACCTTTGCCTAGTCCCAATGCCAAGTACCAAAAAAAGTTAAAAAAAAAAAAAAAA
>NW_022900938.1:13570934-13595755 GCF_012274545.1 Fukomys damarensis
AAAAAAAAAAAAAAAAAAAAAAAAGAATCAGAATTTAGCTTAAAGAAGAGTCAGCCAAAATTTTTTATCTTCCTAAGGCATAATGTCAAACCAAACTAAAATCTTGGTCATGGAGATGAGAAACACAGAACATATGGTTCTACCTAAAGAAATTACGCCAGCTTTAATACAAATAGATTCAGAGAAAGCCACATGAGTTTTCATTCATGCAGAGGCCTTGAAGTTTGCTGTCCCCAGCCCAGAAATGACCAATTCCTCCTTGGGTTACCAAACTCATCAGTAGGCTACACTGTCAGTGAGCTACTCTCAGCACTCCCATGTCCTGTTTGTGAGCTTTCAGCCCCCTAAGTTTGCTGGCACCCAAGGCCCAAGGAGAATACAGAACTCTCAGATTTGTACAGAGCCATCTTTAGAGCAACATACAGCCTACATATTAAAATACACAAAAGTCTGTATGTGCAGATATGTTTACACATATGATGGGATTGTGTGTATATGTATGCATGTGTGTGTATGTGTGTCAGCTGTATTGTGGAGACTATGAACTTTGTAAAACAGAGTAATAAGACATGATTTGTGTTGGAAATATTGGTAAATTATAAATTTTTCTGGTGCAAGTCATTTAAGATATAAATAAATATAGTCTAATTTGTTTTACTTTCTAATTTTACCATTTCTATCTTCTTTCCTCAAAAAGTATAAAATGGTGTCATTTCTGGTGTTTGAAAAGTATTGCACTCTGAGCTTCTCTCCATGGTAATGATTTCTAAACAGTTTATATTATTAAAGGCCCTTCTAAGGCTGGGGATTTAGTTCAGTGGTTCCACTGCCTGCCTCACAAATGCAAGGTCATGAGTTCAATCCCCAGTACCAAAAAAAGCCCTTCTAACAAGTTCTACCCTTAAAAACAACACAGAGATTTTTGGAGGCCTTCAGCAATACTGTTTATCACATGGCGTTGTTGAAAAGATCACATGACATATTTATAAAGTAGTTAGCATTCAATAAATCATTACCATTATTTGCCTAATTCTCTATCACTTACCAAGTAATGACATACAAACACAAGCCTTCTCATTTCCACTATCACTTGGGCAAATTAACTGACTTTTTGGTATTCAAGTCTCCTTGCCTAGAAGAGGAGATAAAAACTAGTATCCAGTTAAAGGGTTATTACAATGATTAAAAAAATTAAGGTATGAGAAGCATTCAGCCTAGTGCCTAGAATGTACTAATGTTCACATATTAGATCCCAGCATCATCCTGTTTTCCATTGCAGGATGGACTTAAAAATGTGTGTCTTTGAAACCTGTTGACATCCCAATTTACTGCTTACCAATTATCTGCTGCTTTTGAGCATCAACAAGTGTCTTGTCCCAGTACTGTCTGTTCGTGAGGTTCTCAGTCTGGGACTGGACTCCTTCTACACTGTGTATCTGCTTACTGAGCCTTGGTTATCCAACACCTCAGAATGCTTCGAAGATTTTCTAAGGTTGCCAGATAAAATGTAGGAGGGCCAAGCACATCTCAATTTCAGATTTCAGTACAAACATAGCCTGAATAGGACATATTACACTCTAAAATTATTTATTATTTGTTATTTATCTGAAGTCAAATTTAATTCAACATCTTGCAATTTTATTTGTTAAAGTGACAACCCTCCTGAAGTCTACATCAAGTTCTCACATGACAAGTAGCGGGACACCCTTAATAACTGAATTTTAATTACTGACTAATGTAGTAATTCTTTGTGAGTCACCCTCCTTCTCCACAAAACAGATATCTCATTCTATGTAAACTTTCACTCTGCATTTTGGTCAAAGCCAACTCAGTTTTTCTGAATCTCAGTTTCTGGAAACTATGGGTATATAGAACTTTTCTCCCCCCAACCCACAGACAGTTAAGGAAAATGGGCATTAGGCTGATTCTGAGCCACACAAAAATGTATACTTTTAAGTAAAGATTTATTCAGTCTCCTTTTTTTGCTAAATTAATTAAATATTATACTCATTCAGTAAGGCATAATTTTTACATTATAAATGTAGGATCAACCATGCCATTTTATGGATATAAACTACTGAATGCTTTCCAGTTAAAAATATCTTTGCCCTCTTGTCATAACTCTGTCTAGGCCTCCATCCTAAATGGTAAAGATGCTATATTGAAAAGCGTATTCACTGCAAACATATTTTGGGCTACTTATTGATTTTAATTTAATTCACATGGTTTAAAGGTGATAGATTAATGACTACCTCAAGTGGTCAATTTGCAAGTTGTGCTTGATCCTATTGTGCTGCTGAATGTATCAACTGGGATAAAGGATGGTGATTGATTTAGTGAGTTGTTTTCTCCAATATTACGAAAATGAGAATGTCTATGAATCATTAGAATATCAAAAGTTAAAGCACAACTGTATCAGGAAGATTTAAGTAATAACCCAGAAATTAAACCAAGGACAACCCAACAACAAAAATAAAAATGAGAAAACACTCAAGCAAGACACAAAGACAGGCTTCAAGTTCACCAATGGCAAACAGTAGGGCAAATGAGGATGACAAGTCTGATAGTGAACCAGCAGGACACCCTGAACCCATAGCACAGGTAGTAATAAAACAGATCAATCAGGCTCTAGAAAATTTCAAAGAGAAAGAATTTCCCAGATAACCATAGAGATGATGAGCAAAATGGAAGTCATGATTCAAGACTCTAGAACAGAAACTGAGAAAAAAATAGATGAGCTAAGGACCATGATAGAAGCCACGAAGGCCCAGCATAAGAAAGAAATGGAAACAATGAATGCTTAACAGAGGAAAGAAATGGAATCCATAAAACATATTCAAAGAGATATCCAAGAGATTAAAAACTCTATTGAAAGTGTACGCAACAGAATAAAATATTGCGAAGACAGAATTTCAGATATAGAAGATAGGATTGTAGTCAGTGACGGTGAAAAGAGAGGTCTCTTAAAAGCAGTAAGGGATCATGATAAATCAATCCAACAACTTTTAGAAGATGCAAAGAAGAATAACATAAGACTGATAGGAATCCGTAAAGTAGCAGGAGAAAATACAAACAAATTTAAAAAGCTGTTCACATAATTAATGACAGAAAACTTCCCAAACAGAGGGGAAGAATTAGACATACAGATAAGTGAGGCATATAGAACTCCAACTACCCACGATCAAAAAAAAATCTACACCAGACATATAATAATCAAGATCCCAGAAGATCCAACAGAAGAACAAAATACTACAAGCAGTAAGAGAAAAGAAACAAATCACATGCAAAGGAAAGCCCATTAGAATCACAGCAGACTTTTCAACACAAACCCTTAGGTCAAGGAGAGCCTGGAGTGAGGTATTTCAAGACCTCCAACCTAGACTGATGTATCCTGCAAAATTTTCTTTCAAAATAGATGGGGAAATAAGATACTTCCATGAAAAAGAACACCTGAGAAACTTCATGAACATAAAACCAGCACTACAAGGAATTCTAAACAATATCCTAGAAAAGGACAATGAAGGTCACAATACCATGAGGCCCAAAAGACCAAATCAAATAGGCAAGGCAAGAAACTAAAAGGAGAGGGGGAGTAAAAAGAATCAACCAAAGGACAATAACATGACAATAATAAGTCAAAACATATCACTTATAACCATCAATGTCAATGGCCTCAATTTACCAGTCAAGAGAAATAGAGTGGCAGAATGGATTAAGAAGCAAAATCCAACAATATGTTGTATACAGGAAACACACCAAGTGCACAAGAACCCCATAGACTGAAAGTGAAAAGGATGGAGAACAATTCTCCATGCGACAGGAGCCCAGAAAAAAGCAGGGGTAGCAATCTTATTCACAGACAAAGTAAATTTCAGACCAAAACTCATTAAGAGAGACAAAGAAGGCCACTACATCCTTGTAAAGGGAACAATTCAAGAGGAAGAACTGACAATCATAAACATGTATGGACCAAATGTTAATTCCCCCAACTATATAAAACAAATATTAAGTAACATGAAAAACCAAATAAGCACTAATACAATTCCAGTGGGGGATTTAAATACCCCACTATCACAAATAGACAGATCATCTAGGCAGAAAATCATCAATGAAATACCAGAACTGAACCAAGCTTTGGAACACATGGACTTAATAGATATGTATAGAGTATTCCACCCCACAAAATCAGAATATACATTCTCTTCAGCTGCACGTGGGTCATTCTCCAAAATAGACCACATACTAGCTTATAGAATAGGTTTGAATAAAAGCAAAAGAATGAAAGTTATCCCCCTGTATATTATCAGATCATAGTGCAATCAAGCTGGAGATCAATAGCTCAAGAAACTGTAGGAAGTTGACAAACACATGGAAATTGAACAACACTCTCCTGAACAATCAATGGATTACAGAGGAAATTAAAGAAGAAATTAGACAGTTTTTACAAATAAATGAAAATGCCAATAAAACATACAGGAATTTATGGGACACAATGAAAGCAGATCTACATAGAAAATTCACAGCACTGAATGTCCACACTAGGAAAACAGAGGGAGCTCAAATAAACAACCTAATGATGAATCTTAGACTCCTAGAAAAACAAGAGCAAGAAAAACCCAAAGCTCAAACAAAAGAGGAAATTATAAAGATTAGAGCAGAAATCAATGCAATGGAAACTAAGAAAATGATACAAAAAATAAATGAAACAAAGAGCTGGTTCTTTGAAAGAATACACAAAATTGATAAACCCTTAGCTAATCTTATCAAAACAAGGAAAGAAAAGGCTCAGATCCATGGAATCAGGAACAAAAAAGGCAAAGTCACAACAGATCCAACAGAAACCCAGAGGATCATTAAGACCTACTTTGAGAACCTGTACTCTACTAAATTGGAAAACACAGAAGAAATGGACAGATTTCTAGATACTTATCAATTACCAAAGTTAAACAAAGAAGATAAAAACATTTTAAACACCCCAATTATAGTCAGTGAAATTGAAAATGTAATTAAAAATTTACCAACAAAGAAAAGCCCAGGCCCTGATGGATTCAATACTGAATTTTACAAGACATTTAGAGAAGAGCTACTGCCATTACTCTTCAAACTATTCAATGAAATTGAAAGGGAAGCTATACTTCCAAATTCATTCCTAGAAGCAATTACCACTTTGATTCCCAAACCAGGGAAAAACGCAACTAAAAAAGAGAACTACAGGCCAATCTCCTTAATGAATATAGATGCAAAAATCCTTAATAAGATACTAGCAAACAGAATACAGAGGATCAAGAAGATCATACATTCTGACCAAGTCGGATTTATTCCAGGGATGCAAGGGTGGTTCAACATATGTAAGACAATAAATGTAATACACTATATTAACAAAGTCAAGGACAAAAACCATATGATCTTCTCAATAGATGCAGAAAAGCATATGACAAAATTCCACACCCATTCATGATAAAAACCCTGCAAAAAATTGGAATAGATGGTCTATACCTCAACTTAATAAAGGCTATCTATGAAAAACCAACAGCCAACATCATATTAAACGGCCAAAAACTGAAAATTTTCACATTGAAATCAGGAATAAGACAAGGATGTCCACTATCACCACTCCTCTTCGATATAGTTCTGGAAACATTAGCCATAGCAATTAGACAAGAGAAAGAAATTAAAGCAATAAAGATAGGAAAGGAAGAAGTTAAACTGTCATTACTTGCTGACGATATGATACTCTACATTGAAGACCCAAAAGACTCCACCAAAAGACTTAACTGACAGATCCAGTAGAGTAGCTGGATACAAGGTGAACATCCAAAAATCAATAGCCTTCTTGCGCACAAATAACAGACTCACTGAGAGAGTAATTGAAGAAATATTTCCTTTCACAATAGCATCCAAAAAAATGAAGTATCTAGGAATCAATCTAACAAAAGAAACAAAAGACATCTACACTGAAAACTACAGCACTCTAAAAAAAGAAATTGAAGAGGAAGTATCTCTAGTAGTTGGTCATGTGATTCATGTGGTTTTAGACTACATGTGTAAGAAATCATTGAAAGTGCTAATAATTGGTGAAAGTAACATGGAAATCCAACATGCGAATATTGGCTGCTGCTTTGATTGCTTGGGTCTCTGATTAATTGCTCGCAGAAACAGATAGATATGCAATTACTTTGAGCAAAAGCAACAAAAAAATCCTTTCCATCACTTGATTGGGACCAATGAGTTATATCCACAGAAACCTGCTGTCATTCATGGCCCCTGCCTGTCAATTTAGAACCTCTTTTTTCCTTAAAAATGAAATGTCATTGATGAAGATGAGTTTTTAAGCATTTTATTAATTTTACAAAAAAAAAAAGAAAAAGAAACTAAACAGAAGCTTTAAAGGCATTGCAAACCAATGCTAAAATAATTCATTTGTATTCCAATATTTTTATAGCAAAGTGGAATAATTAAATGCTTTGGAATAAAGCAGACACAGGTTCCAATCTGTTTTTCTGAAGTCCTTGGGCAATATCCATTAATGACTCTAAGCTTCAATTTCTTCATTCATAAAATACAGGTAAAAATGCCTACCTGCAAATATTCTTGAATAAGGATTAAATGAGATGAAGCAGAATGTCTGCTGAAATGCATTATTTATCTCTACTTACATATTTGCTAGTTATTTCTCTCCATGAAATAAATGCAGGTAGAAAACAGGATCCTCACAAATGAAGTTTGTAAATTTAATAAAAATTCTTCACAGATAATTACCACCTGATTTGCTCTTCATGCTTACTACCATCTGCTATGTGTCCAAGAGCACTGGTACATTCCAAATGTTCACCATCCAAAGCCTAAGGCGCATCACCCCTGATCAAAGGCCAGGGAATGCCAAGAGACAGGAAAGAGGAATCAACAAGCTCATGGCCTACAAACCTTAGTAGAGACAACAACTTTCCCAAAACAATTTTAAGTGTCTTAGGCCATATGGGCTTACCTTTCTAGCAAGCAAGGTGCAAGCCTGGAGGATAGAAGGCAGACAGGGATGAAGTTGCCCCTCAACTCTCCAATGGGAGGCTTAGCTGGTGTTTTATGGCCCACACAGGGGAAACCAAGCATGCAGTACACATGCAATTCAATTCCTATAATTGCCAGGGCACCTATTCAGTGCAAAAAGTCTGCCGGTTTTTCACATAAGTACTTTTAAGGAGAGCTGTTTAAATTTTGACAGTGCTACTATTCTTTGGGGACCAGCTGTCCAAGGGAGAGCAGAAAGAGCTTGACATTCCCTGAATGGGTAATGGCTCCTGTCAGATCGGCGTTCACAGTTCACACTGACTGCCCACCTGGAGCGGCACCATGGGATGGAGCACACTGATACAGGCTCAGGGAGGAAGGCCTAAGTGACAAGGATTTCATTTGCTTCCAGTCAGTTCTCTCGAGTGTAAGAAACTCAAATTTTGGGGAGAAAATCAGGGGATGAGGGTAGGTAGATTCAATGCTATAAAAAAACAGAAATTAAAACTGGACTAGAGCCCAAAGCAGAGCGAGCTCAGGAATCCAACTGTTCATCCATGTCCTGAGGTCACTTGGTCTCTCATTCATCTCCAGGAAAATGTGCTACATTATCACTCTGGTTTTTCACAAATGCTCAGATCCCTAACCCTAGAATGTAGTTCCTTCCCTTTTTTGCATCCTTTTAGTTTTATGCTTCATTTCTAATTGCTAGCATCCCCCAGGTTTTCTAATGCAAAGTAATGAGAGAGAATCTGATGCCCCTGCCCCGGGAGTCTCCCTTGCAAATTCCATGAGTTTGTTTTGCAAAGACTATGATCTGCACTGGTTGACCTTAGGTCAGTTAGTTCAAAGAGAGTGGCTAGGGAGAGGAGCAAAACAGCAACCCACACCAGGCCATAAGGAACCGTGCAAGGTTGCTGGCTGCTTTAGCTAGAGGCTTCTGAAAGGTGAAGTAGAAAAGAAAGGGCAGGACCTCCTGGCCTATTGACTATACCTGTTACTGTGAACTATAAGAAGTGCCAAAAGGTACACACAGATTTGACTGATAATGTTTGGAACCTTCTTCCCTAAGTTCCAGTGGCAACTTTGGACTCACATGTACATGCATTATCCAAAGGTTCAAAAGAAGTACATAAAATTAGATGAAAAATCAAAATTAATGCCCAATACAAATCCAATGGATTTAAAATGAAAAGCTGGACAAGATTTTCTTTTTAGTTACAAAATAATTACTAAATATGTGAATCAAAATATTCCATGAAATTGATTTCACAATCAATCAAGGCCTTACTGTCATTTTGTAAATGAAACCAGAAGTTTCCCAGGCCAGGAAAATGGAATGAAGCCTACAGTGTCACCACAGTGCCAGCCACACAGCAACTTGTTAACATCACATCTCAAAAGAACAGTAACATATCTCTTTTACTGTTCTGTAAATGATAAAGCAAAGTGAATTGATAAAAATAACAGCACCTATGACTTACAAGGTCAGGGATGATAAATACTTAAATGAGATAGCTGGACAGAAAGTAAGGCAATGTGATCTGAGACTGCATTGCTTTAACTTGTCCACAGGGGTGAGTCTGATGTTAAAGAGTTACCCAGGAAGAAAAGAGGACCTCAAAAGAAATTCAGGTCCAGTCGGAATAAGAAATGCAGGCATTTTATTGACTAAGGAATTTTGACCATATTGCTGGGTAGCTCTAAAATGGTAAAACATGGGGCAGAGTTTTAATCAGAGATTCCTTAAAGGTCAGGGGAAAGCAGGCTGTGAATAAGAACTGCTTTTTAACAGTTTAAAATAACAAGTGTTCCCAACATGAGACACCGGGATGGGAAGGACGACCTGCTTTTGACTTTATGATTTCTAAACCACCATTTAAGTTTCCATGTTGGGCTGCAGATGTAGCTCAGCGGCACAGCATGTGTTTTGCAAGCCTGAGGACACAGGTTCACTCCCAAGCACCAAAGAAAAAAACCTCTTTTGTGTTGTTTACCTTACAGTATTATATTTACTCTATTCCCTGCACCCTTTGTCCCTCCCACCAATATTTAACATCTCTCTCCAGATTTCACAATAGAATATAATATCTTGTTTTTCAAGATCAGTGCTAAATTTCTGCATTCTTATTGTAATCTAGCATACACACCAATTATCCTAATTTCAATCCAACCTCTAATTCCCACAGCTGGTGGGCTGCCAAACAAATTCATTTTCCCTTTCTTCCTTTTGAATTGAAAACAAAATTTCATTATTCATATTTGTGTTTAAATGCAGTAAATCCCTTTTATCTTGAGTGTTCTACAAAAGTGACCACAATAGGCCCATTAGAGTAGCCCTAATAATTCCCAGGGCTTTAAACTGGCTGATTGTGGCAAACAATCTTTATTCTCCTTAACACTGCCTGATACACACATCTTATATGCAAAATCACTTTCTGTTACAAGTTGCCTTTTCCCTCCTGAAATGTAATCTCCCTTCATCATCATTACTCAGAGCACTCAGCCACTCATTTTCAAGATCCTGGGCTTTATTCTTTTTCTGTCCCTTGAAATACACACACACACACACACACACACACACACACACAACACACAACACAAATGAAATTTGAAAGATCAAAAGAGTAACACTGTATTATTTATCCTGATAATAAATAATAACCTAGGCAGTATAAGAAAGACAAATGTCAACAACAGCAGCTAACCAAAAACCTAGAGAACTACAGATTTTCACTGGCTTTCCCTTTAAAGTGTATAATTTTCTCCCTGGCTGGAGATAATGTATTTAATAAGATGTATTTCCTTATTAGGTAATGTTCATTAGATACCAGTATTGTGTACATCGCCATTTTCAGAGAACTAAATATAAAATAGATAAATTGCTGAACAGATACAGATCATTGAAGGTTCAGGGTAGGAACATCCCAGGAAGAGGGACAAGGATGCACAAAGACATTTTAGTTGAAAAAGGTGTTATCCCTTTCCTCTCCCATGATAAGGGTAGTGGATGACACCTGTGTAACAAAAGACCAATTAACAACAAAGGAATGCAATACATTGATTTAAGCAACATTTTAAGTGCAATAGAGTCCTCAGAATGAAGAACCAAAGATCCAAAGTGTTAGGGTTTGTGTTTAGATGTCTCATGGTGATGAGGTGGGACTTTCTTTTTCAGAGGTGGCTGAATCTGGAATGTGTGATGATGGGGTTCAGGAAGTGTGATTATTAAACTGCTACATGTGAGCAATTAGTTTGGGACCACCCTAATCCCAGTAATCTGAATAAGATAAAAGGAGCAGAAAGATGCTGTTAAACTCTCTTGTTGCCTTTGCTGCCTTGTGTGCACCATGTTGTTTCTCCTCTGTGATACATGTTTGCTATCTCAGCCTCAGAGCCAGCCAATTATGGACTGCAACCACTAAGAATGATAAGCCAAATAAACCTCTTCCCATCCAACTTTGGATATTGTGTATTTTCTCTCAGCAATAAAAGAAAATAAACTAACATACAGGGTAAACCGTATCCACTTTTATGCTTAGGTTCTATTTCACATGTACAGACATGTAGAAATATGACTGTGTGAAAACCTATCAAAGCCTGTCTGGTCAAATTCTTCTTGGCATCTGTGTGCAGTACTTCATCACAGACAAGGCAGGCACAGAACGGATTCTGAAATGGGGGTCTTTAGGTCTGCTTTCAGAAAAGCTAAATTAGAGAATTCTTGATCAGTTCCAAGAGAGAAAAGTGATGGGAGAAGAGAGTAATATTTTTAGGCTTTATAAATCTTGATTTGGAGTAAAGGATTTCTAGTATCCATAATTTCTTTGAAGATGAGAAATTCTAGTTTCCCTGAGTGTCAGTCACTGTGCCACCTCTGGGACAAAATACCCAACATGTACAATGTAAAGGAGCAGACATATACTTTGGCTCACGGTTTCAGTGGATACAGTCCATGGTTGGATAGCTCCAAGACAAGAGTGACAAGACAGAAAAGCATGATAGATAAAGGATGTTCAGCACATGGTGGCCAGGAAGCAAAGAAAGAAGGTGAAAGAGTCAAAAGGGTGAACTGTGGGAGAAGTTCAAGCCTGGATGGGCCAGGTGCGCCGCACTCCTGTCTCCTGAGCTAACTCGCCTAAGTGGGTAGATGCTGGGTCCAACAGGCTACACCTCCGCCCCTAGTCTGTAACTCCTTCACCTCGCCCAGGAAAAATCACTCCGCCATGTCTGGCCAATGAGATAGCACCAAACATTAAACATTCCTCCCATTCTCCTTTCCCATGGGTTCCCTATATAAGCCTGTGCATTTCCTGAATAAAGCGGAAGCGTTCCAGAAACCTCCCAGGAGTCTGCCTGGTGATTCTGCGCCTTGCCCTCCCAGTCCAAGCTCCCAAGCCTTGTTCCCTGAGCAGGCTCACAGATGACAACAATTCTGCACTATTTAAGGACCAAATTACAAGGTGTAAGGATCTCGTTGACATTCCATGATGCTAGACTCTGACCACACTTGATTCCATAAAATAATATGACTGTTCTGGGGGCCATAACAGAATAGTTGGTTACTGTAAGACAGAAACAAGGAAACAGAACAGTTTTCAAAAAAATGTAGGTTAGTTAACATTAGGTTAATATTGGTCCCTCTTCTCCTAAGGGCTAAGACAGAGGAGACTTCATTATGCTGACTCGCATAGACTAGGTTCTTGTTTATTGTATGGATCTCCTGTGTGCAAGGGAAAAAAAATGGTCTATTGGGAGATCTGCCTGCATCCTTAGCATAAGTGACTCCACTGTGGTTTGGTCTGTTCTGCTGGGGCCTAGCGCAGGAGGCTGGCATAAATCAATGGGCTCCCCTAGCTTCCTGTAACTGCACTTCTAGCTTACAGTTTTTGTCTTTTGCCATTTACTTATTGGTAGCCAGAGACATGGGCATCAGGCTGACTTGTCACTTCCTCCATGGCACCAACCTCCCCCTATCATGACACAGTGAGGTGAGAAAGCTCAGTATTTGTGATTCCTATGCTTAAAAATCAAGGGTTGGATTCAATGTGGGCATTAGAAACTCCTGTCTCCAACACGACGGTTCCACCCCATGTGTCACCTAATTGTTTCAACAACCCATTTCCCTGTTCAGTGTGACAGATCTGATTCTTCCAAAGCTGATCTTTCAGTGTGCATTTAACTGGGTAACCAGTGGTAGTTTGGGGTGTTTATTCTACTTTTTAAAAAGACTTTGAACTTAAACACATCAAACCTTTTATCTGACCTTTCACCAGTTGCCATTTTCCTTGCTGACCTCTCTACAATTGAAAAACACAACACGAATCTTAAAATATAAAAATACATCACTTTCTCAATAACTCAAAATGATGCTATTTTCTTGGATTTGCTACAATATTAGTTTTCATATCCATGCATTTTGCATATGACTCTCATTTTAAATAATTAAAATTTCCAGCTAACCTATAATACTAACCATCATATTTCTACACATTCAAGAATAACAACCAGAAAGAGTAGGGCAGGGAGAAAAGAAAAGAAAGAAAACCTTAAATAATTGTTTAAGAAGAATTCTTTTAAAGTTTAAAAACCTAGAAACAAGCCCTAAGTAAGGAAACTAATAAAATTATGAAAAGATTCTCCTTAGAACATACCATAGTTACACCCAACTAGCAATCACCACCATCGGTAAAACTCAGAAATATTCAAGTGGTCCTGTGAGAAATGGTGCTACATATTACAAAACTCATATTCTTTGTCCAAAAATTTTTTAGAAAATACTTATTAGGCCAAGCACCAAGCTGGACATGGTGATACAAAGGTGAATAAAGGGTGCCTTCTGTTCTAATGTCACAACCCAGATGCGGAGAAAATGCTTAGGAATATTGTAACGTGGAATATATATTAACCCAAATGAAAGAAAAAGTAAACCCTTCACAAAGGTGACATGCAAAAAAGCAAGAAAGTTTTAGATTATGGTTTCTTACTCAAGTAAAATTTCCCATTCCTGTATTTATGAGAAAAGTACATTCTTAACCCAATGAGATAAGCAGTACATGCTCTCCACCTTGCCCTCACGTTAAGTACTCTTCCTCTGGTTGGAAGCTAACTTTGTTGGTCCCCTTGATTCCTCAGGATCCACAGAGTGAACAGTGTTTAAGGCAGCAAAGTTCTGTCTTGCCTGAGCAATAGCCAACATATGTGTATATTGGGCTTTAGAAGTGTTGAACATTTCAGAAGTCATGTGAAGAAAGAAATCACAGAATAGAAAGAAAAGGGCTAAAGGCATAGGGAAAGTGGGAAGGGTAGGGGAAAGGTAATGAGGGAAAAGAAAAAAATATGAGAAAATGAAAAAATGGAAATACAGTGTTTGCAAATGGGGAGGGGAGGAGGGGGTGAAGGGAGGGCAGGGACAAGAGGAAAAAATGAGAACCAAGACCTGTCATGTAGAGGTACAAGATCCCAATAATGAATGTAACTGTACTGTGTACCTAAAATGTACCAATAAACGCAATAAAAAATGGACGTAATAGATATCTACAGAGTATTCTATCCCACAATAAACTACTCATTCTTCTCATGCTGCACATGCTGACTTTCTCCATAACAGACCACCTACCAGCCCATAAAGCCTTGTCTAGAAATACAAAAGAACTGAAATGATCTCATATATATTGTCCGTTGTCATTTTCAACATCTCTTTCTCCTTTCATGAGAAATTGTTCTCTGTTTCCAATCCTCAAACATGGTTTCAAATGAAAATAATAGCAAACCATCTTATTTTCAAACATTGTTAATCCAATCAACTTTTTTCTTTAAAAACTCTCCCCTTATTGATAAAAAGTAAAAATGGAATCCTCTTTTATAAAAAAAAAAAAATGAAAAGAGGAAGGAACAAGTTTATGAGAGATTTTCATTTCTTCTTGTTACGTGCTAAAAGTTTGGCAAAAATAATTCAGTATTCACACTGAATTGACAAAATGGAGGAATGATTTTGCCTTCACCTCTATTTCTTTCAGGAAAATCAATAATGATAACTAGCCAAGCTCTATGCGAGGCACCATCATCTCGTAATAATCATCCAAGAAACCATTACACAAGGAACACAGTGCTGTGTGTTCAGTTTTTTTAGGCCAGTTGGAAAATAATTTTTAAATTAAGCTTGCTTACTTAGGACAGAGACTGTTTGGTGCACATCACTCTCTCTAACACATCCTGGACTCACCCTGTGGATCTGATTTTCATCCAGGTTGGTTAGTAAGCATACTGCACTGGGTGTTCAGTATTTTATATAATCCTTACAGCCATGTGATCAACTGAGGCAAGCCCTGCTCTTAACTGTTTCATAGGCCAAAGTTTGAGGACGGGGTATCCTACCCCCAATAATAAATATTCAGTACTAAAAATACCCCATTTCTTCTAAGAGGAGAGAAATACTTTTATTTTCTTATTTCAGCTTCTTCCCATTGTCTTAGTGAATAATTAATACCTATCTCAAAGTGAAAACAAATGTCAAAGGTGTGAGCACCATCTTGGAAACCTCCATGGATGAAACTAGTGTAATTTCAGCTTCTGATTAAAGATCAGTGATGAGGACACCAGCATAGTCTTTTACTAATTTCTTATAAGACATCATTCAAGGTAGAAATCACACTCTAAGTCCAAATAAGCCTTTGAATTGAATTTTAAAACAACATCTAAATTTCCTATGCAACTATATTTTATTAGTTGCTTAAAAAATCTCTTCCTGTCCAAACTCCTGTTTTTGTGCTCTGTTACCTTCCCAGCTCCAGTCATGCTGATTTTCAAGGTTACCGTGCAACTTCCACTCTTTACTTGGCTCGGCACTCACACTTATAATTAATCCTTTCTTGGCAACTGCACACATCCTCCTGATTTCTCCTTCCATCAGGTGACTGTGGCCTCCTCCACCCTCAGGATCCTATCGAATAAATCGTATCTGGGTCTATTCCAGCTGGAACATCCCATGAAATTTCCAGAATATAGTCACATCTGAGGTTTATCTTTTCTCCAGTCTATACCTTAGTTATCTTTTTTAAAAACACTAGGAATTAACATAAGAAATTGTCTTTAGTTATCTAAAGTTTCACAAACATTTTGACACTCGCAATTGTGATTATTGTTGGGATGAAAACAACTTGTTTTTCTATGCATCATAGATGACTTTTCCTTAGTGTTCATTAAAATGATAGAATAGCCCTACTCTCTGCCTCTCTGCTACTTAAATGAAGAACTAAGTCATGTGGCTCAGGACTGCCATCACCTGAAATGCTAGGCTCAATCAATTTGGCATTTTAAGTTATGAGTATGGCAGTCAGAAAAATGATAGTGACTCACTTCTTTTTGTGTGGTTGTCAGGTATTTCTACAGAGAGCAAATATATACATGTATCTCTGTGTGTATTCATTCTATTAACCTTCGTGTTGGACACTGTCATTCGGAAATCCTACCAATCTTAGCACTTAACAGTGTAACGAAGGAAAAAGTAAGTTTTCATCATATTGTACTTCCTTTTTTTCTACAAAAAAATAAATAGCAAAGTAATAGCAAAATTTAACAATGATGATGGTGTCATAGGAGCACTTAAGTCTCTACATATCAGCTAGTATGTCATCAACTGCAGCTCATCTTCAAAGCTTACCAGATTTTTTAAAATGCCATGTGCAAATGTCAAGATTGGAAAATTACTATGGTTGGGCTTAACTGATGTTTCATTTTGTCTGACATGGGAACCAAAAACTTTTTAAAAAAATGTTAATACTTTCATCCAATAGCAACTGTGTAATGGTGTTGAAGTTTATAAGACATCTGACTTAAATCCTGTTTTGAGAAAAGTGCCATTAGGAAGTCAAATAAAATGCTAAGTAGGAGCTGCAAGACCTCATTAATGACCCTTTAATGGAATTTTACGAGTTGTTGTCACACTCCATATTGACAGATTTTGACAGCTTAATAATATCCTTGATGAATCAGAATCAATTTATGCTTAACACCTATGACTCTCTTATGTAACTAATGAAGTAATTATTGCTCCTTTCTTCGCCAAGGAAATTCTTTACATGGCTCTGCAGGATAATATAAAATTTGATACCATGACCCACAAAAGCATCCAGAAAAGTCTCACTTTAGGATTTGCTGAAGTTTCATTGAATAAGGTAAAGCTGTTTACAAAGGTATTTCTTTCCAAAGCACAGAAAAATAATTGCTAATATGTTAAAATGTGCTATTTTAGAATTACTAACTTCCTTAATGAATAAGATGGCAACATTATATCATTGATGTAAAGTTCTTTCTGTGGAACTTTAAGGATACTGATTTCATACTTTGACCTCTGAAAGTTAACTTAGCAAATAACTTCAACTCTCTAGAAACTTTCCCAAAGTCATAGGCAGCTACAACATCTAACTAGAAATTCTATCAGTTGGCTTCTATACACAGCAACAAATTTCAAAAAAGAAAGAAAGAATATCAGCATTAAGCTTTCTTTATAAAAAATTTCCTTCCAATACTATTTAGACTACCTTTGATCTGCAACCACTTGTGAGATTTGTTCTCAGCAGAAAACAAAAAACGCTCTGAAAATATTTCATTAGAAATGTTAGTCCTCAGACAGATGAAACCAGTTTATACTAAAACGTAATGAACTAAAAATTCACAGAGAAAAGTTACTCTAATCTTGTCAGTTGTACAAATGAATACATTGATTAATGCTGTGGTTAGTACTGTACTAGAACAATGTACATAATTGGTTAATGTGAATGAACCCTTGTGTCATCCTAAGAAGAAAATAAAGAGAAAGATCTATGTCATCATTTCACACACTGTTGATCTGCCTTTTGGTCAAATGTCTCTCAAACTCAAAAGAGTTTTCTAAAATTTCAGGAGAATCTGAAGAAAAAAAAAAAGACCAACTGTTATAATCACCACAATCACATAAACAATACATCTTGGGTCTAGAATAATTTACAGAAAAATAAAAGGAAAAAATGACCAACTTCAGCCCTGACTCAAAAATAACTGCAAGAGAGCTCATGATCAAGGAACTGCTAGCCGCACAAGAGGATGGCAGAAAGGAGTTGGATTAAGGAAACCACTCACATACTACAGCTAAAGGAGAAATGAAGGGGAAAGGAAGTCTCATTTACTTAGCAAATACTATATGTCAGGTCGACACTAGACCAGTCTTAATCCATAAAAAGCTGTCTTAATCAGTATCTGCAATAACCTTGTGAGAAAGGTAAGACTATCTTTAGTGCTGATGAGATGAGATAAGAAAACAAAGTCACTTATACAAGGGTGCAGCTGTGAGGGACAGAACTAAAGCAAAAATTCAACTGCATCAATCCCAGAGACCACCACATTTTCACAATCTATGCTAGGGGAACTTTCCCTATGCAGATAGAGTACAATTTCATGTCCTACCTATACCCCTAAAACTCACTCACAGATTGCCATGAGTTCTTTATCAACTTGGTAGTTACCCTGAGCCTGAAATCTCTAGAAAGAACAATTAATTAATAAAGTTATTTTCATCATTTAATAATTGCCTATGCTATCGTTAAACACTTTTACATGGAGACAGTTCTCTTGTACAAATCACTACTTTACATCCAAATAATATCTACTACTAATGGTGCTATAAAATCAAGAACAAACTGAAAGGCTTTCTCTCTTATCATAATTATGAACATAATAATAAAACCTTTCAGTATTTGCTATTAAAGAAAAAAAGCTCTACTTTCACACTACAACCATATGTTAATCAGGTTCCCATTGCTATGAAAAAATACTTGAGAACAACATACCTTGAGAAAAGGTACCTATATTGTGGCTCATAGTTGTAGAGGTTTCAGTCCATGGTCACATGGCCCCATTGCTTTCAGGTCTGAGGCAAAACAGAAACAGCACGGAAGAAGGGCAATGCAGAGCAAAGCTTCTCACTTTATGGAAGCCAAAAAGGAGAGAAGGGAAAACAGAAAGAGGAGGGCAGGAAGTGGACGGAAGGGGAGGAGAGTGAAGAGGAGAGGAGAGGGCTGTAGGGCTGGGACAATACACCTGCCAGGACATGTTCCTAGTGACCGACTTCGTCTAACCAGGTCCTATCTCCTAGTTTACATCGTCTCCCAATAATGTCATCTGCTGTGGACCCATCAGTGGATTAATCAATGAGGAGGCCAAAGCCCTCATGATCCAGTATTTCCCAAAAGCCATAACCCCAACATTTCTTCATTGACAGCCAAATCTTTAATATATGAGCCTTTGGGGGGTATTCCAGGTCCAAATCATGACAGCTTTCCTGTAATTGAAGGCTTGTGAATGTGGCATTAGATAGAAATAATCACAGTTGATTGAAGATGAACTTAATGGACACATATGTCATATGGAGTGTTAGGAGACTAAATATCAATTCAATAACCAGCATATCCAAAATCCTAGAATATTAGGTCTACCCATTTTAAGTTTTAGAAGAGCCATTTTGCAATATTTATAAGTTTGATTATATATCAAAAAAATAACTATTATTTGTATTTTCTTTTTAATGTAAGGTATATCTTGCTACCCTTTCTCTTTCTCAATTTTATTGAGTCATATCACAAAACACATAATATACTACAGCTGTATAGTTATATAGCTATAACTTTCATGCTCCCCAAGTAAGTTTTTATTTGTTGAAGATTTTTCTCTTAGCCCAGCCAAGAAAAGGAAGAAATTACATTTGATATAGTTTTGGGTCCATGGCTAAAACTATTAAGCCCTGAAACTCCTTTTTAATGCCAAATCCAGAATGTTAAACCACAGATCTTGCCAGCATATAACTCTTTTAAAATAAGACTGGGCAGATCAACAACCTTGAATTTCTTGCTTTCCCCTTGACATTTCATCCCAATTGCATCTCAGGATCCAATTAAGGGCTTTCACTTACCATTACATGGACTGATTATTGCCAGCCTTTGCAATAGTGCTTACAGTGCATACAGCCACCTGATGGGCCAGTATCAGTTAATCCTAGGAAGGTCCACTTCAATTTGTCATTGTCCTAAAGGTTTGCTATTCTCTAGATGTCCATTCAAGACAGGAATACTTAACGCAGTCAGATAGCTTAGCTCTAAGCCAAGCACAGCTGGTCTATGGATATATCAATATGCACAAATCTGAGAATCTGCTCTGTTACTGGACAGGTAAGTCATTGTCTCTTGTGTCAAATACTGAGGCAGACACCACCACAGCCTTCTCATCTTAAAGAAGTTAAGCATGGCTTCTTTTAGCATCCACTTGCTTTCATCTCTTTTCAGAGGCTGCCATGACACTGACACTCAGCAATTCCAGAAACAAGTCCTTCTTGGCTAAGATCCTTAGCTAGATGTTTATCTATAAGCATTAGGGAAAGAAGAAAGCCGGGATCATGTAGCACCAATCGGTAAAGCAGAGCACTCTAGGCCAAGGTGGCAGCAGTACCCCTTCCATATTCATGAAGACATTTTCTTTCACAGCATTTTTTGCAAATATGATAACATCTGTGCACAACCTTCCCACAAGGGATGCCAGTGGGAAGACAATTATCCAGATTTTATACATAGATAATGGTGAACAAAGCCACCAGAGAGAGAGAGAGTAGGGTTATATTCTTAGTCCCTAGAAAGGTAGGGAAATATTTCAAGTCTTTCGAGTCTCAGGAAATTTTGCTTTGTGGTAGATAGTGAGATAGCTTTGCTACTCATTAAGGAGCTTATTTTAAGGGATGCTCTCTTAAAAGCCCATTAAATGCTTTTATATCAATTTGAAAGATTTGATCAGAAACGAAGGAAGGCTGTTAGAAAGTACATGCTGCGTCTGTAGCATGAGAAAGAGACTGTAGTTACCCTATCAGATCCAGAATGTGCTTAGCTTTTATATCCTCTAGGACTACGGCCTTCCATAGGCTTGGGACTCAACAAATTAAGCCAAATTGCTGCATCTGTTCTTTCAAATTGGAGTCAAGATATTGAAGTCTTCCATGAACAGGGATTCAACAATCGTCAGTCATTCACAGAGTCAGCACTATTTAGGCATCATATGATACTCAAAATATACTAAATCACCTGCCAACCTTTTAAAACTTAGAATAGGGCCAGGGATTTAGCTCCCTGGTGCCATCACCTGCCTTAGAAGCACAAGGACCCAAGTTCGATCCCCAGTACCAAAAAAAAAAAAAGAATCGTTTCTACCTATCCTACCATGGCATTTCAGCCTTTCTGGCAAGTTATCATATGACTTCATAAATCAATTATTTTCCAACTTTTGTCCTTTGGAGGATACATAGTCAAAGAAAACTGTAAGTGAAGACACTCACTGGTTGTACCTCTGATTACATTTTCCAGCTGACAAAAGAGAAGCCTGCAATGAAAGCAAAAGGCCTAAAGTAAAATTTATTTTTCATGGTCTTTCTCTTCCCAATTAAAAACTTTCCTTGCCTAAATTTCATGACTTCTCACGCATGCCTCAACACCACGTAAAAATAAAGAAAAACTTGTGATGAGCATTTAGAGAATGTGAAATGGTGCCAAGACAGGGTCCTAGGCCTCCATGGCCAGCTTTTCCTAATATGTACCTCCACCTCCATCGGGGCTGAGCATGACCACGCCGTCCCAGCAAGAGTCCATGGCCTGTGTATCCACGGCACCCCCCACACGCCGTCTCCTCAGCCACCGCATCTGAAGACTGCGCCTGGGAAAAACATTTTCTCTCCTTTCTCTAGTGCTACTTCTTGTCTCACCCAATGTTATTTTCAAAGTGGCCTGGAAGACTGCAGTACTGTTCAATGGGAGTCCCCTAACTCCTCTTACTCTTTGAAATCGATGATTTCCCTAAAGTGGAAATGTGATCCTACTCGTCTGATTAAAATCTTTCAATATGCCCATGCCTTTCTGAGGGTAAAGCTCCAACTCCTCAAAACAGAATCAGGGGCCTGACTTGCTGGCTGCTCCTGCCCTGTCTATCCAAGCCCTCGAGACATCAGCCACTGGGCTCTGCCCCTCTTCTCTGTCACCTGCCCCTTCCACACACACACGGCCGTCCTTGCTTTATGAATGCGCCTCCACTTCACACACTCTTTCCCAGGGAACTGGTATTCATTCTTGAGGACAGCTCAATTTTTCCCCATTTTTATTCTATATAAGTAGATGTTTGCAGTACCTAATGATTACATTCCTTGCGGGGATTGGTACATGTATATTGGTACATGTATATAACACATCTATCTTACTTTTTTGCCATCCTCTCCTCCCTCCCCTCTCCCTCCATCTCTTGATCCCCTTCCCATTTGAAGGCAGCTCAATTTTAAATCCCTATTGAAAACTTCACCATCATTGATACGATCTTTATTTGAATTTTCCCACTATATTAAAATTATTTACAAATTTCATCCATTCAATAAATATTTGCTGAGTTCCTTCTCTGTTCTCTGAACCTGACCTCTGACCATTGATATAAACAAAACAAACACAGATCCTAAGCTCATGGAATGTACAGGTTGAAGGACAGACCTTAATCAAATAAATGCAAAAGTATGTGCTTGCAAACTGGTGGTATGAAAGGACAGTAAATAGAGCTGCATGAACCTGAGAAGGGAGTCTGACCTAGTCTGTAAAGGGAGAGGTGACCTCCCTGGGGAAACTATGCTTGAGCAGTTGTGAATGGAAGGAACAGAAGGAAGGAGAAATCAAAGAAAAGGAGGGAGGAGGGAAGAGAAAAGGATGGAGAAAGGAAGGGAGGGGAAATCCAGTCAAGTTAGGGGATATTCCTAGCAGAGAAGAGTGTGGCTAAACATTCTGAATGAGGATTAAGGATGTACCATGATGTGATCAGAATATGTAAGGGAAAGTCTCGTTTACCTGGCACTGAATACTTAGGATTCATCAAATCTTGATGTGGAGAAAATCAACTTCCACCTGACCAGGACCTTCTGCTCCAGTAACAGTTATTCTCCAGTTTCAGTCTTATGTGTTTGAAAAAGTCAAATTTTTGTCTTAAATAAGATAAATCATGCAATTCTTAACTTTGTTGTATAAATCTGTTTTTATCCAGATATACAGCCTAAAACCAGAAATCTGCCTGAATGCAGCCCAGGAAAACTGACTGGTTGATCACAACCATCCTCCTGGAAGAGGTCAGCTGAGTTTCACATCTCCCTCATGGTGCACACCAGTCAACTAAATGCATAAATTTTATTTTTAAGAAAAACTTTTGTCAATTCTGATCTAGTTTGTTTTTTCTGTCTTGTTCTTGGAGTTGAGCTGCATAATTATTAATGAAGTTTTTGCTATAGTAACTTTCCAAGTAAAATTATGTTTGTAAAAAACTTGTATTTGTATTTTCCCTAACAAACCTTGATAACTCAATCTATAATTGCTTGAAAATGGGCAGTATCAATTTTTTTGAAGAACTAAAATCATTCAAGAAAACCTGGAGCATGAGAATAAGCATTAAACTACACCATATCTCTCTGTTGGTAAGAGGATGTATGCTGTTCTTTGCTAACAAAATAACAGCAAGGAGCCCCTTTGCTCCCTTTATCTCTTCTTCTAATGAATGAACTCTAAATAAAGGTAATACAGTTCAGGATATACTGCAAGTACTATGTCTGGTTCCCCATAGGGATGAGACAGACAGGAGCCAACTCCCAAAGAAGTCATGCTCAGCTTCTGGCAAATACAGAATGGCTTTTCGAACCGCAGTAGGAAGAAAACATGAGCTTCAAAGCCACTGGGACAGACTTAGACACAATTTGATCAGGGAGGCAGTACCAAACTGTTTGAAATGGCTAAGACATAGACTTGTCCACTCTCACTGCTACCTCAAAATAAAAATCAGAACTGACTCACTAGCATGACAATACTGCTATACTTTAGTTTTATCTTAGCTTTGCCTTGAAAGGACTAAAAATTCATCATTTTTCTCCCTCTTTCCTGCAAGCAAGACCTACTCCAAATCATTCTCTATGTTTCAATCCAAATGAGTCTTTAAAATCACAAAATGTGTCATGCATGCGTTCATTTAAAATATTTTAGGGATGGGGATTTAGCTGAGTTCCACCACCTGCCTCGCAAGCACAAGGTCCCGAGTTTGATCCCCAGTACTCAAAAAATAAATAGAATAAAATATTTTAGCAGCTCCCTTTGCTGTGAGTGTGAAAGTTAAGCTCTTTCATGGTGCTGACCATGCTACACTCTCTTTGTTCTTGATACTTGCAATACTGACTCACCTTCAGTTCCACAAAGCCTATTATATCTCTGGATTCTGGACGTTGGCTGGTTCTTTCCTCTCAAGTAGATGGTGCCACCCTTTCTAATTCCCCTGGTCATCTCCAGCTCCTCTCTTTCCATCAATCTCTTTTGAGGAGGCTTCCTGTGCTTCTTTAAATTAAGATTCTGGGCATCCTTTTCTTTCTCCATCACAGCATTTATGCTTTATTGTAATTATTTTTGGACTGTATTCCCCACTACTCTGGGGCAGGAACAATATCTATCTTGCTCATCAGTGCCTATCAGATCCTAGCATAATGTCAGGCACATAAAATGTGACATGGTAATCACCAGCTTCTCCAAAATTCAGATGCCAAACTTTTCTTCAGTGAAAAGCATATGAGTCTGATTCTATATCCCTTGCAACTATATAAAATATAATACCTACGTGGGTCTTTTCCCTGAGTGTTTTCATGAGTCTCTACAGGAACATTCCATAAACCTGGTAAAGTTGCTACCTCTCCTGTAGGTCCATCTTCTTCCTCTACACCTCCACTCCTCATCTTTGGCTGCATCATATCTGCTTCTGGAAGCAGCTGCTCTCCATACCATTTGTCTCTCTGATGCTGCATTAGCTCCTGCTGGCTATGTAACTTATGACTAAAAGCTCAATGACCATAACTGACCTCCATTGATTATCTCAACTCCCATGGATTTGGATTAATAGACATTGGTTGGGTTCTTTGCTCAGTCACTCCAGCTGTCCTCAAGGCCTCATCTAGGGTTGCCATTTCTTGAAGGCCCAAGAGTCTCTTGCAAGGATCACCAGTTCTTGGTCTTGTGACTGCTATCCCTGTTTTCCACTAGCTCTTGACAAGAGACTGCTCTCAAATCATCACAGCACCCCTCAGGGTTCCCTCTCACAACCTGGCAGCTAATTTTTCTAGGTTCAGCAGGAGAGAGTCTGCTGTTGTGGCTTGTGTATTCTAAGGGTTCTCCTCAACTGGGTCAGGACTGTCCAAGCAACGTCTCTTTTCATTACCTCAAAGTTAACTGATCAAGGAGCTTCCATTACGTCTGCAAACTACTTTTGCCTTATGAAATAACATAATTATGAGAATACATGAGTCGGTAAAGAAATAATATGGTTAAATTAAAATAATAATAGAATAAAAGACATCCCCATTAACCCCCCTCAGAATGCTCCCCCTCACTTCGTACACACATATGCTATTGTTCTTGCTACTTTCTGAAGCAGTTCATAAGTGTCTTTGTAAGGTCTGATCAAAAACACACTGAATGCTTCTGTCAAGTGCCATCCAGCAGAAAAATGGGTCATAAAAATGCTGCTACGTCCACATCTACCTTTTACACTGGATGTGAAATCATGGGGCTTCTGGATCTTCTCCAAAGTTAAAATGGGGTAACCCATTTTAGGCAAATCTTTTTTTTTTTTTATTTGAGTTTATTGGTACATTTAGGGATACAGTACAGTTACATTCATTGTTGGGATCATGTACCTTTACATGGCAAGTCTTGATTCTCATTTTTTCCCCTTACCTCTGCCCTCCCTTC
>NW_022900938.1:13597376-13655993 GCF_012274545.1 Fukomys damarensis
GGTAGTATGGCCATTTTCACTATGTTGATTCTTCCTACCCAGGAGCAGGGGATATCTTTCCATTTTTTTATATCCTCTTCGATTTCTTTTTTCAGAGTGCTGTAGTTTTCAGTGTAGAGATCTTTTGTTTCTTTTGTTAGATTGATTCCTAGATACTTCATTTTTTTGGATGCTATTGTAAAAGGAATTTTTTCCCTTATTTCTCTTTCTGTCTGTCTGTTATTTGTGTATAGAAAGGCTATTGATTTTTGGGTATTCACCTTGTATCCAGATACTTTACTGAATCTGTCAATTAAGTCTAGAAGTTTTTTGGTGGAGTTTTTTGGATCTTCAATGTAGAGTATCATATCATCATAGGCAAATCTTTTGAATGAATTCAGACATCGAGGCAAACACTACAGCAAAACAAAAGACACTGGTGTACTATGATATTCACAGACTTTATACAATTGGTAAAGATTTTTTAATTAGGAGAAAAACACAGTCTATTTTTTAAAATGATAAATTGAATATCAAAAATGGTAATTTCTGTTCTTTGAAAGATACTGTTAAAAAATACAAAGTCAATCCACACAAGATAATTTCAAAACATATCTAGTAAAATGTTTACATCCAAAATATATAATGAGCTATCACAATGGTCAATAATGAGGAAAAAAACAAAAAACAGACAAAGGATTTAAATGAACATTACACTACAGGAAAAATACAGGTGACAAATTCATGAAAAGATGTTCAAAGCCATTTGTTGTTAGGGAGATGAAAACTGATATTTATTCAGATACCACTAAATCATACTGGAATTGTTAGAATAAAAAACATTGACAATGGCAAAAATAAGAATCAAGATGGATTACATAAAGATGCAAATTTCAAATGATAAATGTCATTATATTGTATAGCTTAAATGTTCCAATAAAATTAGTTTTAAAAAAAAAGATTGACAATGTCAAATGTCGTCAAAAAGGAGGAGAAAACAAAGCTCTCACGCAATGATGGTGGATATGTATAATGTTACCACTAAGAAAACAGTTTATTTCTTTAAAATTTGGACATAAAACTCAGTCAACTTCACTCTTAGGAATCTACCCAAAAGAACAGAAAACAAGTTCAAGTTCATACAAAGACTTGCAAACGTATGTGTTCACAGCAACTTTATTTGTAAGAACCAAAAGCTGAGAACAACTCAAATGTCAAGCAATCAGTGAATAAATAAAAGAACTCTGCTCTATCCACATACAATAGGATACAAAGGAAGAAACTTTTGATGGATACTACAATGAGCAGAGCCTTCAAAAAAAACAGATAAAAGAGAATATATAGTATATGATTCCAAATATATTAAATTCAAAAAATCCAAACTAATCTATAATGAAAGAAAGTAAATCACTTTTGTATGGATACAGAGGCATGCAGGCAGGACCAAGAAGAGAGAGATTACAAAGAGATAACAGGAAATTTTCAGGACTGTTGGCTAGCTTCCTTATCTTATTTGTTATAATTACTGCATGAATATATATGTATATATAAATTTTGAGATATACATGTAAATTTAGAGATTTTTATATGTATATCTCCATGGATTTTAAATGTGAACATCCTACTGTCAAACAAAACAAAGAAATACACAAAAACAAGGGCCAGTTCGGCAGCCTGCCTTGCAAGCGCAAGGACCCAAGTTCAATCCCTGGTACCATAAAAAAAAGAAAAAAGAAATACACAAAAACAAATAAATAACTGCTAAACTACAATTCTACTTTGACCCAGAATTCTTCAAATTTGGGGATAAATAAAAAATATTTTAAAACAAATGCTAAGAACTGATCATCAACAGAGCAGGACTACTAGAAACTTCTAAAATGAAATAAAGAATGAACTCAGAAGCCCAAAAAAGATGGAAAGAATGACGAGGAATTGAAATTATATATGTGCAGGTAAATCCAAATTAATGGCAAATGTGAAGCAAAACGACAACCAAATATGGCCACTCTTGACTTATAGGAAATGGAAAGTCAAGTTCACTGATGTTGTCAAAGACAGATGGGAAAATCCAACAATGAGTATATCACCCTCATGAACCAATCAACTTCCAAAAACCCAACCTCTGAACACGTGAGACTTTTGGGGAACAGTCTAGGTCTAAACCATAAAGTTTCATCTGTTAAAAAAAAAAATCAAGCTCACATGACCAAGTTGAAAGTCACAAAGCAGAGAAGTATATTACCTTACACTCATCATCTGGCCATGACAAGCTGTAGTTGCATAATACGATTATAAAAGAGTAAAGTAAGAAGGTCAGTAATTTAATCTTTCAAAAGAAACCCACTTTATAGTATAATACATAGAAAATTAGGTTTAGCCTCAACTAACTCGATATTAAGGCTGCTATACAGGAATGAATTGGTTCCCAAACCACGGTCACCTGAATGTAAACACAAAAGGTTTTCATTTGCAATGATGAGTGTTAAATTTTAACAAATATTTAATATCAGTAAATAAAATCCTTAAAGTGATTATTTACAGTTCAACTTTATTGAGAAAAAAATAAACCTAATAGTTAAAAGGAAGGAACACTTACTGTTAAGAAATAATACATATATGGAAACCAATTTATGTGAAAATAGATTTTAGTAGATTTGATACTCATTATATGCTGGCATCAAAAGGAGCCTTGCAAAAACCTAATGGAGGCAGGCTGCATTTAAGTAGTATAGTAGCATCTCAGGGAAATTAGTCACTATTCTTTGACTATGCAAACCATATATTATAAAATATGTTCCATCCTGAGAGCAACATTTTTAAAGGAATGTTTGATAAAGTAAAATTCGTGTCTAGGAAGTTCTTGGAATAATACTGGATGGAAATATTTGAAGAAATTTGTAAAGTTCTTAGAAAATAAAGCAGATAACAGTAAGGAAACAAGAAATACCTTAAATATTTTTCAGTCTGTTATTGTGAGTAGGAAATAGATCTGTCTGTTGTCGCTCTAGATCAGGGTTAGCCAATCTTTTTAGCAATAGGTCAGCTAGGAAGTAAATACTTTATGCCCTGAAGACCATGGTCTGTGTTGTTAACACCCCACTCTGCTACCATGACGGGAAAACAGGCCTAAGGAACAAAATGATGGGCATGAATATATTCAACAAAAGCTTTTATGTGAACATGGAAATTTAAATTTTATATCATTTTCACGGGCCACAAATACTATTTTTCCATTTCTTTCATACTTTAAAATTTTTTCCTCACAGAAAGTAGGCCAAATTCAGTCCATGTACCAAGTTGGTAAACCTGTGCTATAGATGACAAGCTAAGAAACTGGGTCTTAGTTACAAGAAAGCAAATATCAGCCAAAAATAATATTAGTATTTGAAACAGAAAATGAGGTACTGTGTGGGCAGTACTAATAGCCTGCCTCACACCCCAGGCCCTTCACTGAGCTCCATGGTCAGTTCCTCTGCAAACTCCTGGCTGCCATTTTCAACACCCTATGCTCTGGCGCTCTGCCTGAGGGGTTTCTCATCTAGCATCAAGGGGCCAGCACAGCCCACTTGCAGGGTTACCTGGCAGTGCTAGAAGGTAGATTTTACCTGAGCTGTCTCTGTCAGTGAGGGCTAGGAGATGAACGACTCCTCAGCTTTCTTCTCAATTCTAACGTAGGGTCTCTACTGTTTGTCGGGGAGTCCCCATAGCAACAGAGCTCAGAGCCTATAAGCCTATAAGCCCCTCACTCATGCACACTAAATTGGCTTCCTCCATTCTTTCACTTTCTCCAGTCTCTTCCAGAATCTCTTTGCAAATAAACTACTGGCCCTCCAGTCTTTATGTTAAGTTCTGTTTTCTCAGGACTCAAATTTAAATAGGGTGTGTCCATCTCAAGTCAATAAACATAGCCTTAGGTACCTGGTGGTCACTTGCAATCAAAACCATGGAAGGAATTTTTATGTTAGAACAGAGGTTCTCAGCTGATTTTGCTTTCTTAGGGACGGTTAGTCTGCAAACATTCTGAGTTGCAGGACCTGCCCCATCCTTACCCCAACATCTAGTGAGCGGAGGAAGAGGATCTCACTAAATGTTTCACTCAACAGGGAACAGTCCACAGGATGAAGGATTCTCTCATGCAACTATCCATGATACAGAGTTGGAAACCCTGACTTACAAAGATTGATGCCTTCTAATGCCCTGTGCTATATTCTAAAACTCTGTGATTTTAAGAAAGCACACTGAGGTACTCAATCTAGATAAGCTTCAAGGGGTATATAATACCTTGGAAACTAGTGCAGAATTCTTTTCGTATGTCTATTTTTGCATGTTTGTGATGTGTCCAGAGCATTTAAAACTTTCCCTAAGGAAACTGAGACCTATAAAGTTTAAGAACCAAACTCTGTAATAAATAATTTTACCCTAGGTCTAAATCTTTAATCACTTTCTTTCCTATTCCACAGTATTAAGGGAACGCAAGGATCTGCTTCTCCAGTTAAACAGCAGTTCTTCCTAAGGCTGTGTAATTCTGATCAGTGGAAGACGCAGGCAAACAAGAGACTGAATTTAGTTAATTATGGTATACATGAAGAGGACACAAACTTCTGGCAATCAATCTGGCACTTTCCTCAAGTACTAATAAAATTATTTTTTAGTTCCTGATTAATATAGCTCAGCAAATATCCTACATATTGCGGAAAGAACTGAACAAATGAAAACTGTGTAAAGAGAACAGTCTTCATATGTTTTCTCCCCATATCTTTTTTAACACAAAACCACTGTCAAAGATAAAGAATGGGTATAGGCCTTCCCTTCTGTAGATTTCCTAAACTGGAGCCATATAAATCAAACAAGATTACTTTATCTGCAGCTAAGAATTCTTTAGAGACATATTGAACCTACAAGAGATGGCAGAACCTGGCCAAGTTCTATCTTTTGGATAATAAATTTTACTACCATTCTGACTATGCTTTCAGAGGGTTTTTTTCTATTTTTATTTTAGGGCAAGATATGTGGATTTGTGTGCAATATTAGAAGTATTTTTATTTTACAAGGAACCAAAGTTTGTGGTCTTATATTAAGTATGAATGTTCCATAGTTATGGCATTGTGCACATGTGAAAGAATGAAGAAAAGGAATATAAACAAGTAACCATGCACGCTATGAAATTCAATATAAAGCACAAATCAGATGCTAAAACACTCAATTTAATAATAATAATATGACATGAAACTTTATAATGGGAACTACCATTTTTTAAGAACTTAATACCATAAAATATAGATTCAGATAGATAGAATGAAAGAATAAGGCAAAATATAGATCAATACACAGATACATTTTCAACACAATTATCTGAGCTAGAAGTCCAGGCTTCAAATTTTATCCTTTTACCCACAATATAACACCACTGTATGAGTCCAATTATGAAAAGTTGAGATTTGAATTTCTATACTGGGAATTTCTGGGTCATCAATGAAAATTTAGGAAAACAGCTACAACTGATAACCTGGCCTGAAAGGCTTTTACCTTGGGATAAGTTTATGTTGTCACCATCCTCTTTGCAAATAGGTTCAGGTTTTGAGGTGTTCATCACAAAAAAACAAAAAAAAGTCCAGCACTTTGTGGTAAACACAAAGAAATATTTAGGCTTTGAAAGAAAGAGTAGGAGTCAGCTTCTGTTAAGAGTATGAGTCTGAGTCTGCCAAAGGTATCTGAAAGCAAGAAGCTATCACCACTCACTACTCACCACTGAGCCAAGACACTAGCCTAGAAGTGGAGAGAAAGAGAGCCTAACTTCCTCCTGGTTTTGAAATTAGCTGTGAAGTCAATTTAGGCTAACAGAATATTAGAGAGAACATAGAGTCAAGGGTAAGAGTGAGACATTCAAATCTGGGAGCCACAGTGAGTGAAGAGGTAACTGAACATTACCTATGGGGATATTTACGACAGAGAAGGCAGGAGAAGTAATAGATTCATTTCTGTACTTGTACACATAAAGACACTTTCAGTTTTAAACCAAAGTGAAAGATTAGTTTAACTCAAGATTTTAAAGAGCTATACATATAGCTAAAAACACCAGGAAAAAAATCTAACTTCTATTATAAGTCAAAAGGTTTTTAGTGAATGTTCTCAACTGAATTCTGCTTGTGCACACTATTCCTGGAACACAGTGGAGGCCACCTCCAGTTCCTAGACAGTTTCTCAAAGAAAAAAAAAATCGTCTCCTGATTGGTCTGACCAAAGTCAGAGTCTCACCTGATTTAGATTTGCTGACCACCCCTGAACATGCCCGAGTAGCTCAATGGAGTAGCTTAGCCCATCCTCCACCGTATGTCCTCCCCTGCTCCTGTTTTAGAAAGAAGTGCTGAAATGAAGGACAACAGACTACAGGGAGACAGCGTCGGTGTTAGTTCCCTGTGAAAAGGTATGCTGGGCAGAAATACATCATAACAGAAACAGTGCATCCAAGTCTGCCACAGGATCCGTTTGCCAGTACAGCCTGGAGCCAGCAGTATACAAGTATGCATGGGCTGGGGGGGACACACACATCAAGTGGTTAAACATTTGTTGGATAACTACTACCGTATTTCATTGACTCTGAGAATCATTTTTCACATTTTAACAATTCAACTGTGAGAATGTTTCCTACAACGAATGATATCCCACAATCGCTGTTGGCCAGGGGGCAGCTTAGATGCTGCTTTCAAAGTCTGCACAGAACTCAGTCAGATATCTTCATATGTTCATCTCTTCAGTTGAATCATGTGCATTGCTAATACCGTGTTTCTATTTTAATTATTGTTTAAAATACTTTCATGGATATTTAATGATGTTGAAAACAGCATGTTTAAAAATCATAGCTTACAAAGACGAAACTATAATTCATGGCTGAAACAAAATGTTCTACGTGCAGAAAAGGGATCTGTGACAAGGCATTCATTTACTATTGAGATAACTGACATTGTGAAATGGGAAGAAAAGGGCTAAAGGTGTAGGGAAGGTGGGATGGGCAGGGGAATGGTAATAAGGGAAAAGAAAAAAATGTAAGAAAATGAAAAGATGGAAACAAAGTGTTTGTAAATGGGGAGAGGAGCAGGGGGTGAAGGGAGGGCAGGGACAAGGGGAAAAAATGAGAACCAAGACCTGTCATGTAAAGGTACAAGATCCCAATGATGAATGTAACTGTACTGTATACCTAAATTGTACCAATAAACTCAATTTTTTTAAAAAAGGCATTCATTTAATAGTAATGAAGCACAACTTCCAGGTTGGGAGGATTATATTTTTTTCCAAGTAACATAAAGTACCTTTTGATAGTAAAATACAATGATACTCATGGGTAGATAAAGCCATATTACTCTTTGTTAACCAAGGTATGTAAAACATATTGCCTTTTACATGCTAAGAAATTCGCCTAACAATAAGTGATAAATAATTACATAGTCAAAAAAAGTCTCAATAGTCTAAAATAACTCAATAAAGATCAAGGGACTGAGTATATATGGCTGAGTGGTAGGACATGTCCTAGCATGCATGGGGGCTAGGGTTCAAGCACCACAAAAATACAGATTTATTAAAGTAATAATATATCTATTAAAATATTTTTGTTTTACATTTCCATTGACTCATATTTGTTTCTTTTTCTAGTAGTAATCATTTAAGTAAGTGGTAACATGTGTTAGTAATATTTCAACTTAAAATCAGTAACAATAGATTTGATGAAATAAGACACAGGACAGCCACTAGGGTTGCAAAACTTGCGTGAGGGCTTCTCTTAATCACTCCATTCGTTGCTTCAACTGTCCCCTTCCCACTTCCCACCCCTTTACCTTGGTAGTCTTTCCTTCTTCTCTGTCAGTCATCTTCTTCTAACACGCCACATAACATAACTGATTTATTATGTTTATTGTTTATGGCCTGACTCCCCCACTTCCTTCCTCTCGTGCATTTAGGCTCCATGAGTTTGCTTCATTCACCGCTACATCACAGCATTGAGAACAGTGATGGACATATCGGTAGAAACTACATAAACATTTGCTGAATGGATAAATGGATAGTTTTTACAAATCAAATATGTATATGACCATAAATCTGTGTCTATAAAACTGCTTAGGATGAGCAAAGAGGATGTAACCTAAAAATATTCTGAATTCAAAATCAAATTATGTCTTGAAAAAGTGCCCAAAGGAAAATCAGGAACCTGTGGCACTGAGATCAGAAAAAAGCAGATGGGAGGAAAGACGGAAAAAAAAATTCGGCCTTACGTGACTGGTGGGTCAGCTTTTGGCATTGATGTCTCTACAGTACGGGCATTTGCATGGGTGAAACTTCCAATAAGCCTCACTGAAATGAGCTTCCCCAGGGAAGCTTCCCCCCACTCTCGCCTTTCACCCCACTGTAGGCCATAAAAGTCCTGCAGGAAGCTCATCGTCCAAAGCAAAACTCAGAGTTGGGTACCTAAGACTCTCACTTCTGTCAAAATGAGGACTACAGTTTTCCAGCTGACACACAGCTCAGCACAAGCAAGGCAGTGGTGACCAAATCACGCACACATATTCTGCTTTCTCCCTCTCTCTTTTATTCTCTATATGCTGCCAAAGGGGTGAGAGAAGAAAAGACAATATAAAAGTTCTTGGAGAAGCATTAAACTTCTTTTAATTTTAATTTAATCCATACCTGTCTTAAGGGTAAAACTTCTCCAAGGAAATAAGTTTTGAAATAATATTCAAAATCCCATTAAACCTCATGTCATGGAAAGCTGCATACCTACAAGGTCAAACTGTTTCACTTCCAGAATCTCAAATTCTCTTCTTGACCAAGTTGCTTTATCTCATCTTTCTCTACTCTTGCTTAAACTGAGGAGACTTGCCACATGAAAATAAATCACAATTCCCTCGCCCAGCGTCTTACCCCAGGAGTTTTCCTGCAGAAATCCCACCTAGCCTTCAATGCTAGCTCCAACTGCAAATCTCTGGGGAAGACCAGAGCGTGGCTTGTTGCCCTCTCCTTGCGTAGTCTTTGTCCTCTTTTCTTTTCAAAGGCATTCTGCATGCGCTGGATACAATTCCCGCAGCAGGCTTGAGTCCTTTTCCTCTCTGTGCATCCCTGAAGTATTCTGTGCCTAACAGCCCTAAACTGGAGGGCTGTAGTGGCCAAAACCATAAAGGAAGCACACTTGGAAATGCATGAAAAAGATGATGGTTCCAAGAAAATAAAAAGGATCTGAAGAACTTTCTAATACCTACTTTCAGATCACACTGATATCCTTCCTCATTTAGAACCCAGGAGCTTTTTTTTTTTTAAATGTAAAAAGTAAAATTATATCATTAATATTTTTTCTATCATAATGGCTCTTCGAGGGATAAGGCCACATGCTATTTTTTAACCTAGAAATATTCAACTGTCTTTTTGAAGAAGCTTGGGAAAGGGAGTAGACTCAGTTTGCCACTAAGCCACAAGGCCCAGAAGAGAGATAGGAGGAGGGATATAAAACAGCTGTCAATACCAAAGACTCTGCACTGCCAACACTGAGCTCAGCTCAACACAAAGGGAAGAAGCAGTTCAGTAGGAAAAGAGCAAAGTTAGCAAATAACTGTATAATTTATTGCCCAAGCCAGGTCATGTATGAAAGTGAAAGAGACACTATTAACAATTAGGCCATGTAGCCAATATTAAGTAGAACTGTCACAGGCAAACTGGAACCTATGCCAATTCTACAAAAACTCCAGCAAACCTAAAGCCTCAGGCACAGCAGGGGAAAGACCATGGTACAGTAGTTCTAAAGCAGTGCTAGGTAGCTTAGAATAAATTCCCTGACAAAGCCACCTTTTGAAAGAGCCATTCAGCATTCTACCATCTCTAGAAGGCTCAGCAGGAAAAGGTAAAGTGCTGAAAATGTTCTGTTGAACAATGCAATCACCATGGAATCGGAGGAGCAGGAGCTGCTAGAAGCCTTTCTATCTATCAACATCCACCTCCCACAGCTGTCATCAAGCCCAACAATCAGCAAACAACCTGCCAGGCTGGAGAGACCTATTACCAGGGGCCTATCTCATCCTCACCTTGGCAGAGGAAATAGCAGAAAGAAGGAGGAAGGCCTTATTATCTACCAAAATAAATGAAGCAAAGAATCAAAAGGACACAAATTGTGGACAGTGGAAGAAGCCTAGAAACAACCTAATACAAGTTCCTAATTTATGTGTGAGGTAGCATGGATGTTAACAAGGTAAGTAAAATGCTATATAATACTACACAAGAAAAATGCATGATTTAATTCACTTAATCCTTCATTGAATAGACATTTGCTGAGTTCCCCAACTGGGTCAAGCACCAGGATAGGCACTGGGGGATAAAAAGATAAGATATAACCCTGTCTGTGAGGGTTTATATATTTATAATTTAAAGATAATGCCACTGTTTTAAAAACTGGTCTTCAAATATTCAATGAGACTATTGTGTTAATACTACTTGAGTTGTAGCCAAGTGTGAAAGGAAAAGAACCCTTAATAATAAGGAGAATGTTGGCAAATACTGCTGCTATATATAGTAACTTTGCTGAGAAATCCTGCAATTAAAAAATTCACTGATAAACCTTCTACTACACTTGGTCTTAGCCAAAGGCCAAGAAGCAATAATGAATCATCTTCTACTTGTCTTCTTTTTTTCTATTGTTCTTTATCCCACATTTATGCATCAGTATATTCAAAATGAAGGAAATCAAACTGAATCCCACAATTTTCTTGTGCATAGGTATTCAAACTCAAAATACACATTTCAGATTTCCCAGAATCCTGCAAGAAATAAGTCTCACTCGACTGCACTCAAATCTTTCTCTTCTATCTGTAAAACACATGAGCCTCTAAAACCACACCAATGGATCTCAACTATTACTACACTATTACTACAATATCATAGTGAAAGATGATTGTATATAAAATTACTCTAATTAGAAGATCTTTCTAATTCATTTGTCCTTTACATAATTTATTATAACATCACAGATCATGCTAAATGTCATGTAAGAAAAGATTTGGGGCCTAAATAAAATCAGTATCCTGAAGAAAAATTCCAGCAGAAACCAAGAAAACCATTACTTAAACTTGTAAAAATGGTTTACTTTCTACAAAAATGATACATCGTATCAATAAAGCATCAGAACCCAAAAGTATGAAAACTTTTGTTGCTAAGGATCATATCTGCAATGTGATAATTTACTATCAAGTTTTTTCTAAGTTTACTTCTCAATAATGCTAAATTCAAATTTAATCAAAAATTTCATTAGATTTCCATATTCACACGAAATATGGTTTCTCCTCAAATACTCAAAAGTTAAATGACTTTTATGCATATGATAGCAGCTAAAAATATAAAGCACCATAAAAGAGACTAAAAAATGAACTTCTCCAATATTATATTTTAGTATTCAATTATAATAATAAAGGGGCATGGGTTTTCACAGCTTTAGATATTTCCAAACTATATTGAGCCTAATGATTTGCATTATGTGAATGCTAAATTAAATGAGGACGACGTAAGTGAAAATACATTTGAAAACCCTCACACTATACCAGTTAGCATGATTTCTTTATTGTAAAAAGGATATTCAACTATAACTTAATTCTGAAAATATCTGAGTTTCCTCTAGTTTATAGGAATGGCAATGCTTCAGAAATAAAAATGCAAGAAAAGAGATTATTAAATAAAATATAACTACCAAGTCCACTCTTTCAAGAACAAATGAAAATGCCAGTGATTCTTGAAGGCAGGTTCTATGCAAGTTTGGGCTTTACAGGTTAAAGACAATGAGAAAAGCATTCTAAACCATAAAACAAAATAAGCTTTGTATTACAATTCACAATCGTACTCAGATCTAAGACTTTAAAATATGTTTTGCCTGATTCAGCACTAAAGCCTTCTTGCAAAACCATGGGATGTTGTCACATTACCAGGTTTTCTCTTCCTTCATCAAGAGAAGCACAGCACAGTGTTTCCAAACATTAGTTTTTACTCATGCAGCCATGGGCAGGAGCCCGATTTCATAATTTTGTGCAAGTTAATCCACATCTCTAAACTCTAGTTTCTTTACTCTGTAAAGTCACTGAAGGAGAAATAAAGCATTTTGATAAATGTTTATAATTATTACATATTAACAGAATTTTACCCAGCATTACTGTGCTAGGCAGAGTACAGATTCCCAAAGATACCTATTTCTTCTTACCTTATATGACAAAGGGTAATGAAATTTGTAGAGGGAAATATGCTTGCTAATTGACTGACTTTAAAACCAAGAGTATTCTGGATTTTCTGATCAAGCTCAATATAATCACAAAGGTTCATAAAAGTGGAAGAGCCCACAGAGTCAATAGATTAAAACATGGCTGAAGAAGAGTATCACGGAACAGTGTTGGTAAACTTATGGCATGTGTGGTATTGTGGTTTTCTTTTAAGATGACAGATGTTAAGGTATGAGTTGTTTTTTTTTTTTCTAAACTAAAACCTTAGTATTCAGATTTTATTGCAGTGTTGGCACTTTGTGATGAATAAGTAGGTTTGGGGTTGGAGTTTGGCACTTGGTCTCTAAAAGGTTCTCCATCACTGTGATGGAAATTCAGTTTTGTTTGGCTTGAAAAATGAAAGAGGGGGCCATGAGCCAAGAAATGTGGGCAGCAGAGAGAATGTGGGAAAAACTAGAAAACAGATTCTCCCTAGGACCTGCAGGAAGAATGTAGCCCAGGAAACATCACAACTTTAGCCCTGAGACAGCAGTGTCTGACTTTCAGACTAAGGAACCCTGAGATAGTAAAGCTAGGTTGTTGTTGGCCACTAAATCTGTGGTGATTTGTTACAGCAGTAATGGATGCCTAGTATCGTGCCTCCTCTTGCAAGAGGTCTGGCAGGTGCTAGAGACAGTGAGATAACTAAGGCTAAGGGTCCCCATTTTATGACCCCAGAATAGCTTATTATAACACACACCGAGACTCTGAAATCCAAAATGTTCCAAGACTTGAAACTTCAAGCACAGACACAGTGTAAGTGGAAGATTCCACACCCAACATCACCTGACAAGTTTAGTCAAAATGCAAATGCACTGAAAATAATGTACAAAATTACCACAGGCTATGTGTATAGGATGTAGATGAAGAATAAACTTTGTATTTAGGCTTTCATCTCATCCCTAAAATATCTCATTGTGTATATGCACATATATTCTCAAATCCCAACCACTTCTGGTCCTAAGTATTTAGGATAAGGAATCAACCTGTGAATAAAATCAGGAGTTTTGGCTTTAAAAGTTCTATTATGACAGTCTACAGATCCAAAGTAATTTCTAAAAATAATACATATTATTTCACAGACCCATTTCTATCTAGGTAGAGTAAGTAGCTTAAAGCATAAATTTTGGCACATATGATGAAGTCATTAGCAGAACTTACAAGTTGTCTACCAAAAGTCTGTCTCCTTTCTTACTCCAATACTACTGGGGTAGCAATGTTTCTAGCTGAAAAATCCATATTTCCAAGCTCCTCTTGCAGATAGGGATATTAGGGTTCTCTGGAGGAATAGAACCAATAGAATTATGAGAGGGAATTTATTAAGCTGTCACATGATCCGAGGCCAGACAATCGCACAATGGCCCAATTTCCCTGACAATAGGGAAACCAGTAGTTGCTGAGTCCATGGAGTTTAAAGCCTCAGAACAAGTCCTGTTCAACACTGAAGGCCGGGAAGATCCCTGATTGCTACTGGTGCAAGTTCTGAATTCCAAGGCTGAAGAATCTAGAATGTTTTTCATAAAGGATGGCAGTAGAACACATATCCACTCAAGAAGAATGGGGCTCTATAGGTAACTGAGTTTCCATTTTGCTTTCTGTTCCATCTGAGCCCCTAACCTACTGGATGGTGCCACCCACCTTCAGGGTGGGTCTTCCCCTCTATTTCTCCAAACTACATGCCAATCTCTGGTATGGTACACACACCCACAGATCCACCCAGAAGTGGATGCATCCACTAAGTATAGAAATCTAGGAGAGGGTGAAGGGAGGGAAGGGACAAGGGGAAAAAATGAGAACCAAGACCTGTCATGTAAAGGTACAAGATCCCAATGATAAATGTAACTGTACTGTATATACCTAAAATGTACGAATAAACTCAATGAGAGAAAAAAAAAAGAAATCTATGATCTGATCACCTTCCACACACAGATTTAGAGGGACATTTCAAAGCTGAACTAAAACAAGTTATGTAGAAGATAGCTTTCTAAGGATTCAGGTTTTTTCGATAAGGACATGGTTATTTTCTATAAAGGCAATTTGACACTCAATTTTGAAAAGTTATTATAATCATTCATAGTAAGATATTAAAGAACAGCTAGAGACAAGGAAATTAATACTCTCCAAAACTAAGTTTAAGGAAGTTCAATCTTAAAATACAACTCCATATAAATTTTTCCACTAAATTTTTGCATGGTTAGTACCACAGATCTATGATGAAAAGCAGCAGTTTCTTGTCCAACTTCTCTCCTCCTGCAGATACGCTACCCAGTGATATAAACCTCTTGACTATTTCTGTTCCAAGAGGCTTAGGTAGTTATTTCCAAATGTCTCAATAATGTATTTTTTTATTATCCTGACTTATTAACCTTGGATAATATCTTGTGACTGCCATTGTAATGAAATGTGAGAAATAAACTCATTTACCACTTCTCCTTTTCCCAGTGTTGGATATTTATATTGTAATTTTTAGCTCTTGTATTGGTTAACTGTTAACTGTAAATAATAAACCAAACACATACTTCTCACTGTATTGACTTTTCACAGCAGTTCTTGAACATACTTTATAAAAGGAGCACTGTGATACTGAATATATTTCTCTGCTTCTCATTAGATTATTTCTAAAAGATGAAAATCAATAAACAGAATCATAATAACCACATAGATGTGTCCTTATGTTATTTGAGAAACACATTTTCCCTTTCTGCAAGTCCCATTGCATGATCCTGAATAACATATTAAGATAGATGGATGATAGGCAGACACATGTGCATGTATATTTTTACAAAAAGATTCAATTCGACAAACATATTTTGCAAGCTTGTATCAAATACAAAGGATAAAACTCTCAAGAAGGTATATTTAATATCTACACATTATGTATATAGTCTCTGCCAAAAAATGTAGACACACTTCAGCAGTTTGCCATACCAATAAATGTCTAGAAGCTAATGGCCACCATTTTGAGCACCTCTTGTGATTGTAGAGTGCAAAGGTATCTTGGTAACTTGTATTAGTAACATAATGTCTCGATAAATTTAGTATTAAAATATTTATACAAATCTTCTCCTGGTGTATACATTTTTGGCAGACTCTGTATATACAGAGTGTATATATCCAGAGTGTAAGCTACCCAGACACACACACACATAGATAGATATCTATATATGTACAAAAATATGATTCAGGAAGAAAGTTACAAAGAGTTGAAGAAAATAATCAGTTTCAAACATGAATTCACAGACTTTTTTATTTCTGGTACTGGGGATCAAACTCAACCTTGCGCTTGTCAGGCAGGCATGGTGCCACCGAGCTACATCCCCAGCCCACATAGACTTTTTTTAAAAAAATGTAATTAGCTAAGGGGTCGGGGATGTAGCTCAGTGGTTCTGCCACCTGCCTTGCAAGCAAAAGGTCCAATTTCAACCTCTGGTACCAAAAACAAAATAAAAATGTAATTAGCTAAATATTGAGTTATTTGTAGGAAAATGGACACACCTTGAAACCATAATGTTGTGAAATAAATCAGACACACAAGCTTAAATATCGCCTGGGTTTTTTTTCAAATGGGAAGGGGATCAAGAAAGGAAGAAGTGAGATGTGTTACATACACAAATCAACTCCCCACAAGGAATGTATTGATTCTAGAAGGCAAACACGCTCACAAAAAATAAAAACTGGAAAAAAGAAAGAATTAATTGGCATATCAATGGTTAGGGTGCACTGAGCCATGCAGCCAGCGTGTAGGTCCCCACTCTGTGACAGATGCTTCTTAGGACACCAGAGAACAAATGTGAGCCAAAGATGTTGCAGCGCTAATGAAAACTACAAGGAAAATACATCACAAGAAGGTAACAATAGTAGACAATGACTTTGTAGTGAGCAAGTCAAGGCAACTTTGAAAATACAATGGTAATGAGATTTAAAAGAAATAAAATTAAACTCTGCAGAGTTAGCATGGGTACAGCACCCTAAGCTGGCTAAACAACACACCTACAGCCCTTAAGATTACCCACTAGACAAATAGAGTGACTAGGATGCAGAAAGGAAAGAAAATGCATTTTTTAATATCAAATACAGTACATGCATGTGTGTTTAAAATACATATTATGTGCATAACTTCATACATCTGTAATATATAATTTCATATGCATGTACTATAACTGTAAAAGAATATATTACCACAAAATATCTTTGCTATTAATTCTTATATATACTATATGTCTAGTAATATTTTAGTTTTTACCAATTTCTCTACAGATTGCTAAAAGAATACCTTCTCTACCAAAATAATTTTATAAGAAAACTATAAGAATCTATGTATTCCTACATGCATAAGGTTTGAATTGCTCCACCAGGAAATTTTTCAACCATATGTTTGTTGTAGCTGGAAAGACAAACTGATTTATGTAACTTCCACATGAGTGAAATTACTCTTTGCTTTGAAGTTTTTACTCTTTTTTTCCTCTCCTTTATTTTTCAAAGCATGCTCTTGAAAACTTTGTTTATGTGTGGCTCATTTCTAAGAACATTATCTTTCCAATAGTACTTTGGACATTAAGTCCCATGTTAATTATTAATTAAGTGAATCAAGTTTTAAGTGAAACAGAGCAGAATAGAAGCTACCAAAAAATTATACATAATACATTATACATAATTATACATTATACATAATGTATTATACATAATAATGGAAAATGTTTTTTCTAAAGCCTCGTGCACACTTACAAACAGACACGTACACACACACCTATTATTGGCCAATAGAGAAAATGAAATTCTTATTGTAGCAGACAAAAGTGTGTGATTAACACTATTCTAGAAGCTTCTGCACTAGAAGAGTAATACTACCAAAATAGCATTGTTCCAAAATATGTATAATTGAACTTGTTTACAATTATAACATTTTCATCACCATTATCAAGCACAACATCAAAGAAGATGTAGTAAATGCTTATACAGCTTATAGAATTCAGATAGAACCGAGCTTTATTAAGACAGAAATCTCTGAAAGGTGAGCTTTCCTTGTTGTACTCACCTCAAACATCTTGTTTGGACTAGAACAGGTAAGTAGAGTTCACTAGATGTTTCAAGCAGGTCTCAAACTAATTATAGAACTGCAAAAGTTGAATCATATTCAGTGATATCAATGCCCTTTAACATATTTATATAAATTAAAATATATAGCAATTCTACATCAGACTCCTATTATGAACCACAAGCAACTGTCAATGACCTCTAATGTGTATGGTATATGAAAGAGGCCTGATTTATTTTCAATCCTCTTATCTATGTCCTACATCGAGAAGATTCTGGTAGGACTAATTAATAGGTAACACAAGTTACTGAATAACTACTGTATCTATCATGAGAAGGATATTTCATGGGCTAATGAGAGTGTACCAAGGAATATGGTTAACACAAATCAGTGTATCTTAATATAAAAAAGAAAGCAGACATCAACAGGCTTCCTACTTTAATAGGCCTAATAATTATTAAAAATTAGTAAAGAAAGAATATTTCAGTACTATGGAAAGTTGATTACTGGGAAATAAGGCAAGATGAGAAGGATAAGCAGATAGAATATTCAAGCTTTCCACAGTAGTGAATTTTTTTCATAAAAGTCTGTATCAGTATATATTTAATTTGTCCTTCTAGAATTGTTTTTATTGGATGTCTATACTGTTAGCACCTTAAAATTGGTGGTGTTCTTTTTTTAACAATACTTATTTAAATAAATAAGAGTCTAAATCTGGAGACTATTGGAGGAAAAATTACTACCTAGGAAACTGAATGAGTAGATTTTGAAAACTCATAGTCATCCCTTTAGGAAGACAGAGGGTAATTTAACTGGAAAGGATGCTGGCTGAAGGGGCGATCAATATGTAATTTTAACTAGATTGCTTCCCTGTTATCCTTTGGGCTAATGCCAAAGAAACACTCTACCTGGCTTAGGACAATGGGTCAAACTAGAAACATTACTCTCGACCTGCAAGTGAAAATGAAACCAACACAGACAGTATGCTGAGACAGTCAGTGACTCCATCAAGCTGTCCATCAAAGGCGGGGTGCAATGGCTGTGGCTGTGAGACACTCTCACCATTACCGTCTCTCCAGGCAACTTCCTTGAGGCATTTATGATGAAGCTTCTCATTTCTGTTATGTTTTCTCTCTTGGACCTTAAAGTAAATTCATCTTTTATCAGTTCCACACTTCACTGAGTGTCATTTGTAAGAGATAATAAAATAGTGGTTGCTGCTGCCCATAGAGAAGACCCTGAACCTGCTTTCATTTCAGAATACAGTACTCATGGGAATTGATTTACCTGAGAAGACCACTGTCTATAAAGAAAAGAATGGTCTTGCAGCAAAACAGAGCCAGAAATTTAGGAGCTGTTCCCTAAATACAGAGACTGCCCTTTGAGACTTAGAGATCATTTTGATGTCATCAAAAGCAGAGAAGTATAAATTAGTAATTACTATCAATTCATCCTTAAATTTCACTTTATTTTAAAACATATTTTCATTGTTGATTTTGCCCTCCCTCTCTAGGCAACAGTCTTCACCTCTTTAAAAATGTCCTAGACCTTCTTGGAGAGAAAAATAATAATTATTTTAAAAATAAATCTCTGGGGATTTAGCTCAGTAGCACCGCACCTGCCTGGAAAGCACAAGGTCCTGAGTTTGATCCCCTGTACTGGGGGAAAAAAGAAAGAAAGAAAAATAAGTAAGTCTCATCAAATCATGGTGCATATTACTTGAGAGAGGGTGTGTGTGTGTGTGTGTGTGTGTGTGTGTGTGTGTGTGTGTGAATGAATACAGGGTCAGATACATCATTATCTAAGAACCACCAAATTAACACTTCAGAGCATACACTTAAATCCAAAACTTGAAACTCTGGCACTGCAGTGATTAATTACATTCTTTTCCAACCATGTTTTCCCCACAAAGAAACCAAAATATGTTTTTCCATATTTCATGTATTCCATATTAACATATTTTGATTGACAATCAATGAGTTTTCCTGTACTTGTGCAAATATTAGGAATGAGCATATTATGAAAAGTAGAGAAAGACATAGGCAAAGCTGTGCAGATTAAGCAGGAGACATTCAACCCCATAGGTCTACACTTAACATTTTTATGAAGCCACTTGTCTTCATTACAGTTCACCACACAGACACAGTTATTATGGGATCATTTTTTGATTCACTTTTACTTAAGATTAAAATCTGCTAAATATCAACTATCTCCAAATGCAGACCCAAAGAGACTTTTATCATCAATAAATGAATGTTAAATTATAAAATAATCAGGGCTCATTTCTCTTTAGTAATTGGTATAGACGATATTTTCCCTTTTTTTTTTTTTTCTGGTACGGGGAATCAAACTTGGATCTCTGTACTTGCAAAGCAGGCGCCGGAACCACTGAGCTAAATCCCCAGCCCATTATATTTCCCTGTCTTTACTGATAGTATCTATTTAGGTCTCCACCTTAGGCCATCCAGCTGATAAACTTCCAGGGAAACTGATGGCACTGACCAGTTTCACAGATGGCTGTGACAGGTCTAAGGCAATCCAGTTAACACAACAGGACCGGTTAGAAAACCAGCCTAAGTCAATCCACCTCTAGCATTTCTTTAATCACAGGTTATAATTAGTGAGTAGGCCAGGGAGGCATGATAATTTACTGAACAAAATGAAAATAAATTTTCCCTACCTTAAGAGGAAAAAAAAATGGCGTATGTATATAGTCATTTATAGATATGACATAGTTCTTCTGTACCCAACTTGTGACAAGATTGGTATGAAATCCATACTCACACAAAAAAAAGAAAATCCTAAGAATATTCAAGGTTATCAGACCAAGTTCTAGTTAAATCAGGCCTTGCTGCCACCCTATTTATGAATATTTTCAGTTTCTGGTGGACAGTTTGAGTTTGTATTTCTATTACTTTTGACTTAAACTGTTGTTACACATATAAATTAATAAAGGCTCTTTCATAATTTCAACATTCATATAGTCATGTTATATTTTTTGTTTTTATGGCTTGAAATTTAGAGTCAGATATGAAATTCATGCACAAAACTTTTGTAAGCCTCTATAGCCTGCACTTTTTAGTCTCATTTTAACAAAGCCCAGCCTTTTCAATTACCTATTTTATCTGGTCATGCTAACTTATAGGCACAAACACCAACTTATTCATTCAATTTTGTACTGTAAAGAACGACAGATTACTCAGAGAATAAGCAGAGGCATAAATTAACAAATAAACTTTCCCCTCAAAAAATATTTAATACAAAGTAAGTAAAACTTTCTCAGAAGGCTCAATGTACAAAGAGAAGCAAAAGAAATTGAAAAAATCATTAAAGGTATTTTACAAAGCGAAAACTTTTTATTATGGAAAGTGATGTTCCCTTCACTTTCCAAATAAATAGAATTCATTGTTTTATTTTTATATAATTAACCAGAAGAAACAGGAATTGGTTTTATATGATTTTTAATGATCTAAAGAGAATTCAAATTACAAAATAACAGAATTGATAACCTAAGAATTACTGTAAAGTGCCTCATGTTATGCAGCTCATTCTATTTTTTTCTGGCTCAGGCCATTTCATTTCACTAATCTAATTAATTTGTGCTAAAATGTGTCACCCCTGTTGCATTAAATTTTACATTAAAATTATTTGACTACTTGCCAAAAGATATTTCTCTCCAGAATTAGTTATGTGGAATAAATACATACTACCTAGTATACACTTTCACCATTTTAATAGGCATTTTCTTTTGTTTTTAAAACTATCCACAGCACAAAGATCATGGTGCATTTCACACCTAAAGATACATATGGTAGTTTCCCTAGGTACTTTATTCATTCATATATATATATATATATATATATATATATATATATATATCAAGCATGATGGATAAACAACCTTTCTTGGTTTCATCTCTCCTTTATGACATAAATTTAAATTGTATTTCCATAGGAGCTCAACTTTAAAAGGCGTGTTAAATTTTCAACAAGACAGGTAGGAAATGCTTTTTAGACTCTGAATAAGGCCTACTAATTATGTTCTTTTTTAAAAAGTACAGAAAGTACTGATTTTTTGGCATATTTAGGGCTTGCACATCATAGAATAATTATTGTAGAAATTACAGGAAAATGCATTTAAGAAGAAAAGACTGATTTGTCCCACTGAGGGTACAAATTCCCACCATTAGTCCTCTAACTTCATTGCACATCATTTCCATCTCTCAGGTTCCTAGAACAATCACTCAATTTTCAGTTCCCTTACTACCGTGAAAGCAAGTTTTAGCAATAGAGAAGGATTGGACAGCTGAAAGGAAACACCATCAACTTTGCCTATTTTTTTATTCAGCTCACGCCAAGGTATACATGCATGGGTCAGAGCAGGTTATTTCATGCATCTAAGTCTTTCACCTGGGCCAAAAATTAACCAGGTGGACTCCAGAGCTTCTGAGCCGCCTCACCAACCTGTCACTGCACTACTTGGATGGGTCACTGTAAATTATGTTTTTATATAGTTGTATAAAATCATTTGTAAATCACAATCCATGAATATTTTCTCATATAATAACTTACAGATATGCACCAATCATGAACATAAAATCAAATACAAATACTTTTAAAATCTGCAAAACATATCTAGAAATCATTCTCTTTTCATGACAATCAGGTATTTGCACAAATACCCTTGTTACGTGACTGTTCTCCTTAATGCAAACCGGCATGTTCTGAACAGAATCACAACAGAAACTCAGAAATTTGCTGTGGCTTATCGGGTCAGCCCTTCTGACCCTGTGAACACTCTCACTCTTGTTTTCCATCGCCAGGATGCTCATGAGGAGCTTTGTGTATGGAGACTTGGTGGGAAAGAGCCGGCAAGAAGGGCTGTCACCCCATGTCTGGATAGGAGCAAATCACACCTACAGGACTTCTTTAAACAGACTGTTTTTCAACTGCAGTGACTTTAACAAAAGAAGACTCTGCCAGCAGGGCAAAGTTCCAAGTGTGAGGTTTACCCACCTCAGACCAAAAGCCTCAAGTAGAGTTTCTTATGGAAATAACATGAAAGCACAAGAAGCTGTTCTCCATCTGGCCTTGTGTCCAAGCAGGATTCTCTCACTGCTGTGTCCTGAAGGACCTGCTCCGGACCTCTCTGACCTCAGAGGTGGTCACTCAGAGTTAGTATGCAGTTTGTAGATTGTGGTTTTTTTTTTTTTTTTTTTTTTTTTTGTACCGGGGATTGAATTTGGGTCCTTGCACTCGTGAGGCAGGCAGCAGAACCACCGAGCCAAATCCCCAACAACTGTGGATTATTTTTTAATTATTATCATTTTTACATACAGTAGTTCAACTGTTACATTGTTCTTTGTTTTCTGTGTTGGATTTATTGCAATAGCTATCCATTATTTAATGAAATAAGAAGATTTCAAATAGATAATTACTTCAAAATTCAAATGAGCAAAGACTATGCTATAATGATTGGCTGTAAATTCATGTATATAGGTATTCATAAGAAACAGTAATCTCAGTTGTTCACTTTAGTGTCTAAACCCTTAAAGAAGGATAGTTGATGATGAAAGATGCTGTATAGGAACTGTAAGGTGTGAGAGTTAACACATACATCACTCTTGTTCAATTATTTCCCATCTCACCTTAAATCTCTAGCAATGCCTTTCAAATCTTTCAGGACTCACACAGAAACACTGAAACTTCCTGTAACTCTGTTCTCACAGTGCATGCTATCAATCGTTCAGTCCCCACTTATTCACAGCGATAATCCTAGAATGCTGCAGAAGACAGTCTGCCTTCTGATTCCAGCACTGAGTTTTTACTGTGCTCTATAACCACCCTGAGCCTCAGCCACCCCCTCCATGCACTGGAGATGATAGAAGTACCTACTTTCTGGGTGACTGGCACTTAAGTGTGAAAAATGCATGTATAGCAACCATGTCTGCAGCGGTCAGTGCTCCATAATGGCCACTTCTGTCCTCCCCACCCCTTCTACAACACCTGAACTAAGATGGACCAGTGAAATACTGCTTATTATGAAACACAACATCTTCTGTAGATGGGATGTTTAGATACTGCCATGTTTTAGTGCCGTGTGCCAATTAAACCCTGAACTCCTGCATGGCCACCACACTGCACCCTTTAACTAGTTCCAGTTGTCACCAGTGGATTTTGTGTTTCTGTTCCTACTGGACATGCTTTCTCAGGTGAAAGTGGGCAGTGTTTATTTCTTAGGACTGAACCTTATCCTACCTCTTGTCAATTTTTTCTCCAAGGTAGCAGAGATGTTTTGCCCTCTTCTCCAGGTCCTTAAATGATGGCTGCTCTCCTACTCCAAATGAACAAATTACCTGAACTCTGACTCTGGGTAATGTTGCTGTCGAGGACCTTTTATCTTACCCAAGTGGGTTCCACGGTTACCAGGGAAGACATTTCTCCAGAAATAGCATGATCTCAGAAACAACATCTAGTCAAATACACCATGGAAATCTTAATAATTTTCTTATGAAACAATACCATTGAAATTTAAACTATGCCCAACCACAATATTTTATGTTCCAAAAAGTCACATATAAAAAAGTGACTTGGAATTCAAAGTGCATTTTTCCATAAAATGTTCTATACTACATTTAGTGCTTTGCTGTATCATACATAAGCATGTGTAAACTATGAGGTACCTGAGATACAGCACCAATACTCTAATTTGCACAACAAGTCCTTATTTATATAACCTAAGTTCTCACAGGTCTTATCAGTCTGGGGGTCAAAATGTACTCATGTGTTCAACGCATATGTACTGCGTGCTGCTAAATGCCAGACACTACTCTAGATACTCCAGACACAGTGACAAGATGAAGCTTTGGGTCTCACATTTCCAGGCTAGTAGGAGGAAGAGGTAAAAACCAGAAAAGAATTTTATTACCTCAGTTATGGGAGAAGTGTGATGAAAGACTAAAAAGCAACAAAAGGGGAAGTGGTCGAGAGGGGGCTCTTTAGAGAGTGTCTTTCTGAGGAGGTGACATCTGAGCAGTGACCTATTTTGTAAATAAGGTAGCACAGCAATTACACTAAGGGAAGCACTCCAACCAGACAGAATGGCAGTGCACAACCCCTTACCCGCATCAGGCTTCATAGGAAATGCAAGAAGGCTCAGCTATCAGAAAGCCAGAAGGGGCTCAGCCTAGAAATGAGGTCCATGAAAGGCCTGCTCACTACTTATTTGAGATTTTATTTTGAACATGTTGAGAAATCACTGGAATATTCAGAGTGAAAGAGGAACAGACTGAAAGGGTATTTCTAAAAGACCACTGTGGTGTAAGGGAGGAAGCCTGGGGATCAGCTAGAAGCCCATTTCTGCAGTGCACACAGAGATGATTGAGGTTTGGACTAGGTAGGGATGGAGGGTGTGGAGAGAAATGATCCATATCAAAGGAAACAGGGAAAATTAATCAAACCACGCCACTTCCTCCCACGGCATGTGTGCCCTGTCATTGCTCAGTCCTTCAAATAAGAAGCTCCCAGCAAGCTGATGCCTAAGTGTGCTAGACATTTGGATTTGAGCTAAGACCAAAACTAGATAAAATTATAAACTATTCCTGCAGGAAAACCTAACCTAGTTCCAACAGGGCAAGCCAGCAGCACATGTCAGCCTCCAAGATATGAAAAGTACCGAGGGCTTCTTGATACACACAAATGTAGTCACTGAATCTACATATGAAGAAGCCATTGTCTGCTTCTCTTCTCCCTGCACTTGTGTTCTGGGAGACCCCCCTAGTCAAATTCCCCTTTAGGAGCATAAAGAACCTTGTTGTCACCACATATTTCATAATTTCCTTCTTTGCCAGAAGAAATAGAAATAACAGATTATGGCTGTAAACTCATATTCAAGTTAGTCTCATCAAAATATGTTTTCTCAAAAAGAAATATTTTTGCAATGTCCAAAAAAAAATAACAGGACAAAATTAAACAAGCAAGGAAGACTTTATCCAAAATGATTGCAATGGGGAGAGAAGTCAAACTCAGCCCTGCTTAAACAAGGAGCAGTGGGGTTTTTCAACACTGGGAGAGCTAGTGAAGTACTAGATGATATTAGCAGAGAGGTGTGGCAACCTGATTAGGCTACCAGTGCTCACTAATTGGCAAACATAGAAGTTAAGCTCCTACCCTCCCGTAGACACTCTTCTACATTTCACTATAGCTCTGTAAGATGCTAACGTGGGAAGGATGGGTGAAGGGTATGCATGATTTCCCTGCCTGTTTCTTTGCAAGTTCCTATGAATTTATTATAATTTTGTAATAAAAAGTTAAGAAAAATGATATGCACAAGTTGAAGTGCCTCCAGAGGGGGACCAAAATAGTAAGAAACTGCAGACATTTGGTCTTGGAAAAGAAGGCAGAAGAGAGAGCACTAAAGACTTTGTTGAAAGACTGTCATCCAGAGTGCGATTAGATTTACTCTAGAGAACTCCAAATTTTTAAGCTAAAATCAAAGTACAGAACTTCAAAAAAGAAATAGATTTCAGTTCAATGTAAGAGAAGGGTTTCTAGCAATTAGAATTTTCTGATGAAAATGGTACCTTAAAATAAACTTACTTTCATTGAATTTAGTCAATAAAACTTAGGCAACTGATCATCAAAATCAGGATATTGAAAGATGGATTTTCCATGATATTTTGCCAAAAAAAGTCTCCACATCTATCTTCTCTGGCTATAGGTATTTGTTTATAGAGACTCGCTCTACCTCTACTTAAGAGCCCAGATTCACTTGCTAAAAAAAAACAAAAAATAGAATTACTATAACAGACCAAATATCTTCCTGCATTATCAACAGGATTTTCAAAGGCCAATATACTTATGTTAAAGTGAATAGAAAACATTTAGCAAAGTATTTGCTAAAATAGATCTGGTTGGTCAAAACAGAAAGCACACCGGAATTTTTAAAAAAAGAAATAATACTGTAGTGCTGCGAAGTAAAACTGTTAACATACATAAATTTGAACCAGATTTTCAAAATCTAAACAGTAAAAAAAAAAAATTACTCAAGGTGTTGGAAATCATTTTCTACTTCAAAATATATATGCCCAAATTTGTTTTAAAATTTGGACCATTTTTAAAAAGCGGACCAGCATCTACCTGGCAAGTGCAAGGTCCTGAGTTCAATCCCCATTACCAAAAATATAAATTGCAGATGCAGTATATCATATGTATAGTAGAATCACAGAATGTGTAGGACAGAATGGATAATCGGATCCAGCTAGTTGAACTGACAGGCAAGTTAGCTAACTTCAGCCAGAATTTCCAGGTCAGCAATTGTTTTCCCAATATAATTCTTGATCTAAATTAAATATCCGATACAACAGTTATGCTGGAGAGAACACAGAGAAAGGCAAACCACACTTCTGTCAGTATGTAGAATAGTTAGAATATGAAGTCAGACAAGGAACATCCACTAATAACATGATCGGCCACCCTGGAATACTATCTCTGAAGGCATAATGATCGAGAGATATTCATTTTTTGGGGTCTTTCGCATTTTTATTTCCATGTTTAAGGGACACTCAAAGATCAAAATGAGCAAATGTTTCACATTTATGCTCTGGCCTGAGGGTCACTTTTGAAGGGGGAAACCTACATGTAACTAACTACCTGATGAAAAACAGGACCAACTAATCCAGGTGACAATGATGCAGTGGAGGAAAGTGTGAATTAGAAAAACAGTGCATATCCTAGTGCTGAGAAGAGAAGCCACAAGTTCTTCATGGGTTCTGAAGAAGTGGGCTTCTAATCTGAGAACGTCTTAGGAAAGGACTGTTTGGTAGCATTTGTAAGAACCATTAATGAATGTGTTTAACTACTGAGTTTTTAAAATCTTCCCTAAAAATATATAACTTATTTTGATACATCATTTGTAAAAATTATAGCTTGATATCTCTTTAGTTCACCCATACATTCATCCCATACCACACTGGAGGGCACTTTATTGCATTTATCAATTAATTTATTTACTCAATACATATTTGTATATGCTTGTTATGTGCCTGATATATTCTTGAAAACTAGAGATGCAAAAATAATCTTTAACCTACCATCCAATATAGGATTGTTTCTTACAGTGTCCTTGAAAAAAAATCTCTGTTTGACTAGATTTAGTGACTGAAAACTTAGTAATTCCCTAAACATCCAATCAGTTTTTGGACTGACACAATTGTCTTAAAATTCCATTTGTGGTAGTGTGAGCTGTTTCAAAATAAAGAGGCATGCTCAGCAGCACATATGCTAAAATTCAAAATACAGAAGGCACAAATAGTGCTGCAGTTCTGAAATCAGAAAAGTCAAATTTAAACAAATTCACCAAGATGGGTAGGGAAGTCCCTATCAATCACTCTGTGAGAAAATATACTTCTCCCCAAACACCAATAAATAGATGAAACAGATTCACATACAAACATGAATACACACATGCACACAAATGAACACACAACTGATTTGGAAATGAAAAATCAAACATGATTTCTTAACCATTTCTTCTGTGTGTTCAGTGCAACGGCCCTCTGTGAAGTGAGTCCAGGCCTTTGTGACTCAACTGAGTGTCTCCAGCTCCACAGACCAAAACAGAAGCAGACACTTAAGCAACAAGTCCACTAAAGCCTCTCACCTGTTACAGTCCTTGAGGCCTTGCCTCTTAAAGCTAGTGCTTTCTTGAAAGCTGTAGAATGCCAGTGTTCTAGGAAATATGCAGCCTTCTCTCTTCCAATCTGTCTCTAAGTCAATCCTAGCAGACAGCTCATATCCCTTCGCCTTTTGAGAATTTGATTCTGTTTCCCAGTCTTGACGGGTTAATTTTTCCTTAAGAGTAAAAAAATTCTAGATTTCAAAGAATGTTCTTGCTACTTCTTTGGAAGAAGAAAGAGAAAATCATTTTCATTTATTTAAAGATGAATACAGAATTCATAAAACAAAACATGGTTAATACCTCCACATGTGCTTTTGCATAATAAATTTTTAACAACTCATCTGCTATGTTTGTCATGAGATGAAATCTCTCACTCTGCAAGTTCTTCCAAGCAGTCCTAATCCTGTCTCTTGTCAGCACCACTGTCAGAAGAGAAAAAGGCATGGTATTTGAAGGCAACTCTCAAGGCTACTGAAGTCTCCTCCAGTCTAAATATATTCAATGCCCTCAGAAGTACCTAGAAGCACTTCATCATCTTTAACACCGAAAACCCTAGGGTTGATGATGAATAGTTTTTAAAAATCAATAGAGGAATGATATGCCAGAATAATAGATGACAAAAGCACTTGATTTTGTATCTCAGAGTCAGCCTCAATGATGAGTGTTTTTAAGTCTTAACGTAGGCCACTATTAATTCAAAATTTCTGCACTTCTTGATATCTCTTTTCTTATCTCTTCACTCTCCTTACAAGCTGATAAAATTGTCTCACTGGCAATTCCATCCCAGATGTGGAGCTTAATCCATCAATCTCACAGCTTTATGTCTATGGTCAATAAGATCATTCCATCAATAAGATCTTTTATATTAATAAATCACCATGACTTGCACAGAGAAGAAGAAAAAATGTGAAGGAACCTGCACAAAATTTTATTCAATGGTGAAACAAAGAATAAAAGGTCAATTTAATGAGGGAAAGTTGATGAAAAGTGGACCAATAAAAGTACTAAGGAAAAGGAAAAAATTGAAATATAACATTGTTAGTTGGGCAGAGACAAATTTAAAAAGGGTTTTTTATAAAGAGAATTTCAGAACTGCCTCAGAACGAAGCCAATCAGGTATTAAGAGGGCAGAAACATAAGGACTCTGATACTGAAGGAAGTCATTAGTTCAAGTCAACTCTTCTATGGTTGGGTCAGTGATGGAATTTTGCGAAGCACTTTTCTTTTTTCAAAAGGTCTAAATCTTCACCTTCCTTTGAGAGTACCAGAGAGGCTGACATAATTTGAGAATTAGGACCCCTCAAATCACAGAGAGCCTCTCCCTGCAGACTTTGCCATATTCTGAAAAGGCACAGATGGCTGGAAGCTGAAACCTCTGAAAAGAAGAATATTTTCCAGTCTTTCAAAGCTTTGAAGACTACAAATAAGTACAAAGGACCCACCAAACAAAAGGTTCCCAGTGCATATTCCATGCCTTGAGTTCAAAACCCTACAGAAGATAAGGAGCAAAACCAATGGCTACAGACTTTTAAAATGTTTTAAATTCAATTCAGCCTTAGCATAGCTCAGTAGATGAACATGCTCAACCTCCACTCTGTCTCCTCAGCAGAAAAAAAAGTTAGCCCCCTCCAATAGGAAACATCATCTGGGTGAGCCACATTTTTATAAACAATGTTTGATAGTAAGTGAAATTTGTCAGAATGGCAAGAGATGCTACCATAAGAATGAATGCAAAGAAAAAATAGTCAATAAAAGTAGACCTGTAAGTGATTCAAGTATTGCATGCAAGTGCTTTTAAAGAACTATGATTAACAGGTTCAAGAAAAGATGGATAATCTATAATGAAGTAAATAATTTCTCCACAAATTTGGAACCTATAAAATAACCAAATGGAAATTCCAGAATTAAAAATAGCCTGATGTTAAACATGCAATAAATAGGTTAACAACAGGTTAGAAACAGAAGAAAATACAACTAATCACCTAGAAGACAGACCAATTTCTGAGCAAAAATACATAAAGAAAAGCGAATGAAAACTCTACAAAAAATTATTAGGGACAGTGAAATATAAGGAAAAAGCCTCACATCATATACAATTTGAGCACAGAAGAGGATATAAATAATAGGAAGCTAAAATACTTTAAAAGATAATGATGAAGAATTTTTGAATGTTGGCATATTGTATAACTAAAATGTCCAATAAAATTAACGAATGAAAGAAATATCAATTGATAGTTAACAGAAAATTAAAAAAAAGAATTTTCCACTAATTGAAGACATCGATTTAGATTTCAACAATCTACTTAATTTTGAATAAGGTAAATTCAAATAAGGCTACTTATACTTAGGCTAAGATTTTTTCTCATTTAACACATAATCACTTCTCAGTCAATACCTTTCAACAAAGTGGCTCTGGAAATTTTATACCATGTTTTTAAAGAAAATGTTGTAGCAACATTTTCCTCAGAAATATCTAGTATTAGTTTCTGAGGAATACTGTACAAATCACAGATGAAGTGGCTTAGAAATGCAGGACTGAATTGTCTGAGTTCTGGAGACTTAGAAGTCCAAAATCCAGACACCAGCATTGCTGCTCTCCTGCTGAGAGAATCCTCTCCTGTAGACAGAATCCTTTCTCGTTTCCCCTCGATTGGGGGTCTACCTACCATCTCTGAATTCCTTGCCTTGTAGACGTGTCAGCCTCTGCTACTATCATCACAGCTTTCTTCTCCATGTGTCTCTCTTTCCTCTACTCACGAAGACACCAGTGTTACTGGATTGTTACTGAATTCCAGTCTAGTAATTAATAATTAATAATTAATTAATTATGTCTGCAAATACCTGATTTCCAAATAAGATCATATTCAGCAGTTCCATGGTTAGAACATCAATATATCTTTGCAGAGGTTACAGTTTAGCACCATAGCACACACTAAATGATTATATGACAAGAGATATTTCAACATGATTTCATACAAAGATACACCTACTTAACCAAAAAAACAGTTTTGGTCAGAGACTACCATATATAATACCAATAATATATATACCAATAATATATAATACCAGTTATACATTATGTTTAGATAAGTCCCAAGTACACTGTTTTATGCATTTACATCAGCTGAGATTGATGGAAAAGTAGAATTTTCAATAATTCTTCAGAAATAGGATCTTCCCTCCCAATGATGAATGTAACTGTACTGTATACCTAAACTGTACCAATAAACTCAATGAGAGAAAAAAAAGAAATAGGATCTTCCCCAATTTTTCAATGCTATGAGTATGTGCCACACTTCTGTGTACTGAAGCTCTCTCATGTTTTACATCACTTTCCCCTTAGTTACGGTGTGGGTCTAGATGTCCTCCCAAAGCTTCATGTGGTCATAGATGGGGACTTTTTCAGAGGTGGCTGGATCTACAGTGTGTGATGCTGGGATTAAGGGTGTGTGACTACTAAGCTAGTCCATAATTGGTCTGCCACTACCCTAATCCTGGTGGCCTGGATACGATATAAGGGACAGAAAGAGGCTTGTCTTCTCTCTTGTCACTTGTTACTCTGTCTATCATCAACTTGCCCCTCTGCCACCTTGCCTTGGCAGCTGATTATGGATGGAAATCTCTATGAACTGTGAGCCAAATATAAATCTTTTCCCCTTTAACTTTAGGTGTTGGGTAGTTTGTCTCAGCAACAAGAGAAAGTAACTAAGACACCCTAAAAGGTATTTCTGTAGCTATAAATTTTTCATTCAATACACTTTGAATGTTAGTCAGCCAAGTCTCCAAAAAGTTTTTAAAACTTAAAGAAAATGGTACAAAAGGACATGAACCCCTCCTTCACCACCCACTGCTACTATCCAGTCTTCCATTGCACCTTTAGTAATTACAGTAAACTTTCTTTTATTAGATTTATTTACAGAATTTGCTTACCTTTATTTGGTTTATTACTATGTAAGATTTTCATATTCAGTTCTAATTATTTGGGTATTTGGAGTTGAGATGGGTCATCTCATAACAGTTCTTGTTAAAACTAACATTTTCTTCAACTAATATGTCTTCGTGTAGTGTCAAGAATTTCAAAAAGAATTAAAGTCACTTAATGCATGACAGATGTAAATTCAAAGAATAATAAAGCTGAAAAAAATCTTCTCAGTAAAATGATAGATGCCAAAAGCAATGAAAATAAAATAACTAGCAAGCTTTAATTCTACATGAAAAAATCTTTCAAAAATAAAGATAAAATATTCATATAAATAAAAAGTGAGGACATATATCTAATCAGACCTTCCCTGAAAAATTTTAAAGAGCTATCTTCAGGAAGAAGGAAAAGCAACACCAAAATGCTGGAAGAAACAAGAGAAGAAAAGCAATGGATAAATGAGTGGGTAAATTTTTGTATAAATCTAAATGAATATTCATTTTACAATAACAGTAATGTCTTCTTAGACTGAATGCACACATATAACTTAAATGTATACCAATAACACAAAAAAGTGAGCATAAATGTAGTATCATAACACTCCAGTAATATCTGAAAAATGGTCAAATTGATAAAAGCCTACATCAAAGATGCATGTTATAATCTCTCATGTCACAGCCAGTAAAAAGAAACAGAAAGTACATGTAATTAACCAGGTTTTAAAGGAAAAAAGCCTCTACAGGTGCTGCACATAGTAAGGATTAATTGTCATTATTAAATAAATAATAATTGTAACCACAGACTGCACCATCTAATAAGAATTATATGAACAAAAATACCCGCAACTACAGTTACGAGCCTCGTGACAGGTGCTCAGTTTTAGAGGAATGCCTAGTCCCATCACACCACTGGGGCTACGTGGTCCCGCTGTGCACTGCATCTTCCTTTCTCATAAGCTCTTCGGTCCGAGAGGGCTAAGAAGGAAAGAAGAAGCCTCACTGTGTTTGTCAAATGTTCCTGTCTCTCACAGGAGTGTAGCATGGAGGGTGGTGGGGAACAGGGAGAGGAGTAGAAATGTGTAAGTTCCTCTGGAAGTGTCATCAAGTAAATATCTGTGTCCATAGCTGATGAAACCATAATGCTTCCTTTACAGTCACCCAAACCACAAACTCTACTGAAGTTTAATTGTCAGACATCCCACCAAGAAACACAGGTGGTATCACACAACTCTGTCGAGTTGGCCACAACCCTATTATACAGGTGACATTTGGAAACTAAACATTAGCCTGACTTTCAAGGAGCTGTTAAGTAGGGAAATGTGGCAGCACAGCCACAAGCAGAGAGTAATTGATATCGAGGAGTAACTGGCACATCTGTCTGTGGAGCAGTAGCAGAGCTAACACACTGAGTGGCCATCTGGAAAGGATTACCCCTGGAGTAAAACCCGGAAGCCAAACTGCAGTAAAATTCCACAAGCAACTGACTCTTCCTGACAGACTTGCTTCCATGTGCCAAATTTAGACTTATGGATGGAATGTTACGGATTATGTACAAGTTCTAATTCAGTTTACCAGGGACCCTGCAGTTGAAAATCATTGGAAGTTCCTGATATAGAGAACAAACATGCATTTTAACTATCAGCTGTTTTGTTTCTATGCATAGTTAACATTTATCAATAGAGCAGATTTAGGACACTATGATCTAGTATCCACAAGCCATTGTAACTGTATCAAAATATAACCTCTATCACAATAATTTTTAAGACAGTCATGTCATGATTCTCTCCACAACTCATTATAGATATCATAATCTTTTAAAACTTGAAATTAGCCGGGCGTGAGTGGTGCATGCCTGTCATCCCAGCACTCGGGAGGCTGAGGCAGGAAAATCACTGTGAGTTAGAGACCAGCCTGGGCTACATAGTGAGTTCCAGGTCAGTCTCAAATACATAGTGAGATCCTGTCTCAAAAAACAAAACAAAAAAACACTTGAAATTAATCCAAATATATTAGTAGTCATTTGAATTTTATATATATATATATATACATATACATATGTATACACACACATATCATGTGTGCTGTGAAGTTTTATGTACTATAAATATGTATATGACACTGAGAATACTTGGAAGTCTAGGAGCTCTATACATATACATTACTAATCAATGTTCAAAGTGAGTTTTCTGAAATATTTTTTAGAATTATAGAGCCATGGACACTTATTAACCTGGTCTTTTGGTTGTGAGAAAAAGCCAACTCTAGCTGCCTTAAGTTAAAAAGGAATTGATTGACAGAGAGGAAAAGGACAGGGGTAGAATGGCTCATGAACTGGGCGGTCCAGTTACTCAAAGGATGCTATTCTCATCTGTCTTCCTCTCTCAATTCCCTTTTTCTTGTGTTACCTTCTTTATCTAACTTTTCCTAAAAGGTGGCCACAAGCAAATTAGACTTCAAAACCACACATGGTTTCTTTCCTAATCATTTTAACACAAGCCCCATGACTGTTGAAGCTTTTCATAGGCCCAAATTAAATTACATACTTAACTCTGAAACAATCACGCTCTTGGCTACTTAGATCTCCATCATGTGCCCAGGCCCAGACCACATGGCCTGAGTCTGAGTTAAGTGGTTCCCCTCTGAAAAGTCAGGGAAAAGTTAGCAGAAAAAGAAAGGGAGTTGAGCAAGTTAAAAAGCAACAGGTGTTTCTTATAAATCTGTACTTTTATCTGACTATTTCTCTAGAAATGTTTCATCTAATAAAATCTCTAGACTTGATAATGAAACACCTGCATAAGCTCATATTTCAACATTTTCTCTGACTATAAGAAATCCAATTTGGCAACACTCAGAATTTACTGAGAGTGTAATTATCCTATAAGCTAGTGTGCTCACCCATGCAGGGATTCTTTCTCCTCCTCTCCAACTTCTCACTGCCATTTAAACTGTCTCTTTTGATGGCTCCAACTTGATGGAGACATGTATTTATCATAAATTCAAGTTTGCAGCAGGCATGAAAGGAGAAATATATTCTCTATGTTCTATATAATTTATTCATGATTATAAACATTAGGAACATAAAATTAGAAATTACCTAATGTGCTAGTTCTATGTTGTAGAAAGATTTGCAAGTGCTGCCTTATAATAGATCATTACTTTGAAAAATATTCCTATACCTAAACTCTTCATAGGTCCCCCAATTTCGGCGATATAGCAGTAGTACTTCCATTATTTCATACCAATCGTTAACTTATTGATTTGTCATGGGTACCATCCACTGTGCTATTGATGACTTCAGAGATTCACTTAGGGTATACATGAAGTTAAAGAACAAAGCCATTATGACTCATATTTGTCATCATTATAAAGGATAATATACATATGCCAAGTAACTAAATATGCAATATTCCTCTTTTTCTCTCCTTTGTCATGACATGCATCATCAACTGGTCATTGTGCTCCTCACATCTTTGTCAAAACGGTACTCCAGGAAACCACTCCAAAATCATGGAAGCATTGAAAATAAAATTACGTACCAAAATTATCCTTAAGAATGTTTACTTAACCAAAAAGAATTTTAAAAATTATCTTTTAAACATGACCCTGCATAGATTTTCCTTCCAATTTCTGTAGAACTATTTCTATCTATATTTTAGGCATAAGCAATGCTAATACAAGAAGTGCTCAAAACAATGAAGTTTAATGTTTTTAAAAAATTATTACAGTAAAAGACACATTGGTAGCTAGTAAGTAGAGTGTTTTGATTTGGTTATTTTGTTTTGCTTTTTTGTTTGTTTGTTTTGTTTGGTACCGGGGATTACACTCAGGTCCTTGCATTGGTGAGGCAGGCAGTGGCTCCACTGAGCTAAATCCCCAGACCTTGATTTGGGATAATACAAAATGACTTAAACGTGACTGTCGTTATAGGTATACCACTCTGTAAATATACTAAAATCTATTGAATCTTATGTTTTAAGTTTGTAAATTATGTGACCTGAAAATATTTAGCTCGATAATCTTTTTTATTTAAAAAGACACATTGCATTAACCCTGCTCAAAATATTTTCCCTCGCTTCAAACACAGTTGTCCCACTATTCTTGCCATTTCCTGAAGCAGTTCTGAAAGATGTCTTTATTAGTTGTGATCAAAAATATGAGATGTGATCAAAAAAAAAGTAAATGCCGCTGACAAATGCAATCCATCGGAAAGGCAGGCTCATAAAAGCATTACTGTGTCTTCATCCACCTTATTCACTGGATCTGGCTCCATATATCTTCTGGCTTGTCCCTAAAGTCAAAATGATCCTGAAAGGTAGATGTTTTGATTTGATTCAGGACACTGAGGCAGTCACGATAGCACAACTAACGACACTCAGGAAAAAGGACTTCCGAAGTCTCTCCATGATCAGCATGGGTTCATGTTTTCCAAATATTTTCAGTCCATGGTTTATTGAATCGGTAAATGAAGATCACAGGAATATGAAGAGTATGGCTTGAATCTTTTGGGTTCCTTCTATTTTAATTAGAAACTCAATGCTCTATTTCATATGTGCAATGCCTTATTCAACCAAATCACTAATCCAAGAATTATTGATATGAGGAAAACATTTCTAGTCATCAATGAATGGAACAGATAAAACAGAGAGAGAGAGAGAGAGAGAGATATTTCAGCTATGAAAAGGAAAAAAACTCTGACATGCGCTAAAATACAAATCAGACTTAGACATTTTGCCCAGTGAGATACATCCACAACAAAAGAAAACATGGTATAGGGTTCCATTTACATGAGGTATCTTGAAAAATGAAATTCATAACAACTGGAGAATAAAGCTGTGCTTGCTGAGGGCTGGGAAGGAAGGGATGGGGATTCATGTGTACTGACTAGAGCTTCATTCGGAGAAGCTGAAAAAGTCCTGGACAAGGATGGGAAGATAATTATCCAACATAGTAGCTGTATTTAATGTCAAAATAGTAACTTTTATACACAATTTACCTCAAAAAAGACAAAAATAATTTCATTTGAAATTAGAATCTCAGAAATACTGTTGAAAATATATAATGGTATTATAAGTTTCTGTCATCTGTTCATATTTATTTTTGAGTCTGTTGAGATGAAGTCTGAAATTTTATTTTTTTAAAGCAGTCAATTTAGAATTTAATGAATTATTGGCTGCGGATTTAGCTCAGTGGTGCCGCTGCCTGCCTCACAAGAGCAAGGACCTGAGATCGAACCCTGGTACTCAAAAAGAAAAAAAAAAGAAACTGTGAACCAAATTGTAACGCATTATTTAATTTCATGATTCTTTAGGTTACTCATATACTTCTATGAGATACCAACTCTGTTTTACTTGTTTATAAACATCAGTATTATAAATCATTAATTTATAATAATTATAATATGGATATATGCAAACTTTATAATTAATGTTCTTGATCTTTCTGTAGATTTATATTTATTTTAAATAATTTTAATTACAAAAATTCATATATTTAAATATATTTAAAACAATGTATAAATTTTTGTAATTCCCAAAAAAAGGAAAATAAAAGGCACTTCCGGAACTGCTTCAAGAAGTGTCAAGAACAATGCCACTGTTCAAAGCAAGGAGAGGTATTTTAAGGGGATTAACAGGTATGTTCTTTTTTACTTTATTTTTTTAATTTACACAGACACACTGTATTTTTTATCATGCCCCAGGGCAAGAGGTACCCAAGTTATTGGATCATTCCATGAACCCCTGCCTAGGCCCATCTATACAACAGTTTGGTAAGAACAGCACACAGAAGCATTCTGGCCCTTAGCCTGACGTTAGAATACCTGAAGCTTCTTTGTCAGAGTGAACTCCCGGAGCACCTGAATGTGCCCCAAGGATTCAAGAAAGTCTGTTCCTTGCAGAAACTGAAGGATAGTGTGCAAAAAATGCCATATTCTCCAAGATTTGCTCTGTGAAAGTCCTCTCGTCAGTTCCCCAAACAACTTATCATTTGCTGTCTTTCTTCAAATAACTATTCATTTAATCAACTCAGTTTAATGTTTTTGAAATAAGTGAAAAGACCACCTTCTCTGAGATTGAATCCATTTGCTTCTGTATTAATACTCCTTTTGGTTACATTGATAATAGGGCATGGCAATGAATAAATTAATAAAGAATGAGAGAAATGTGATTGTTCTGATACAAATGTGCCCACACATGGGATGCCCACGTGGCTTCAGCATCCTGTACAGTGTATCTGGACAGAAGTCTGTTCGGGGAGTCAGATTGAGTCCTACCCTCCCTCATCCTGCAGCAGAAAATTCAGAGAAAAGTTACCCAGGCTCCAGGGAAAAGAAAGCTTTCCGGCAATGGCATGAACATTAATTTCTGCATTGTTTTTAAGAGAACAAAAGTTTCATTCTATGAAATGAATTGTTATTAAGCTTATAAAATGCAGTAAGAAATATATCCCATCAAATTACATGGTGACCCTCATTTTATCAAGTATTTGTGTCAGACCATATAGTTTATAAAGGCAACATGCATTATAAATTGTAAACATCTTTCATAAAAATCAAACATATCACAGGAAACAATCCACCAAATGATACAGTTGATCAAGTCTTGTGAGAAAGCAGTCATAACTGTAGATCTGTCCCATGGCATGTGCTCTGCCTACTCTTGGGGATACAGCGGCCTCCAGTTTACTTTTGTCCTGCAGCACTTATTATGCTCCAGATCTTTTCCACAGATAGACATACTATCCCCCATCTCAAAATTATGTGAACTGTGGACAAGCCTAGAGACTCCTTGACTCAAGACATCGACATATAATCCTCTTAGATGTTTTTGTCAAATCATCTATAGGATCCAAATAGCTTATGGGTATCAAGTGAAATGAAACTGGAAATGTGAGAAAGGCAAATTTAAGGACAACTTTTGAATTATCAATCATCTAAAAGATACCTTCGGCATGAAAAACTGTTAAGTTTGAAAGTGTATATAAACAGCCATATTTCACTTAGGGAATTCCCTATCAGATGTAATATATTTCAATATTTCAATCTGGTCCTCTGATTTGACATTAAAATTATAACTGTTTTAGTTTTTAGCACGCCTAAACATGTAATAAACAAAATACAAATGACTGTCCATAGTTTAATCACTGAAGAGTCTCTGCCTTTTCAAAAATTAATTTCTATAAAAGAAGTTCAATATTTAAGAATATCCATGTGAATAAAATAAATTTTATAGCAAAGATATTATTAGACTTCTTTAATAAATCCTAGGTTCCCCTACACAAGACAGGCAAAACTGCCAATCAGAGCCAGGTTGCCCCTTCACTTTCAGCTTCTTGTATGCCAGGTCATGTCCTAGGTGCCTGAGCAAGTAGCAATGTATAGAATGTTCTCCACAGTAAACACCAAAACTAGAATTTAAGGTCAAAACTGATAAGCGGCACAAGTGAGACCAAGACATGTTCATGGGAATTGTCTTAGTCACTTTCACATTGCTGGACATTATCCAACACCCGCCACTTACTGAAGAGATGCATTTTGGCTCACAGTTTTGGTGGGTTCAGTCTGCATGTGGCTGGCTCAAGGACCGAAACAGCACAATGAAGGGGCCCCAGCAGAGGAAATATGCTCACATCGTGTCAGCTGAGAAACAGAGGGCAGGCGACGAACTGGGACTGTGGGGGGTGGGGGGCTAAATACATTTGCAGGTCACATCCCAGAGTGACCCACCTCCAACCAACCAGACCGCATCTCTTAACAAGTCAGCTCTAGAGCCCTATGGTCCAATCACCTTCCAACACATGAGGCTCTTGGGGGACATTCCAGACCTAAACCATAACAGAAATTTAAAGAAGACAAAATATTTCTTTTTTATGGAATCAGGAGATGTACACGGAGTTGTCCTTGACAGATGAGAACTTTTTTTTTTTTTTACTTTTGTTTTAGTATATGCTTGTAACACATAATCATAGGTGACCCAGGTCTCAGGTCCCTCTTTTGGTGCCAACTGTAGGCACACCTGGGTTCTGAGCCCCACACTGGGGCGCCACCTGTTGCCGACTTACTAGGCCAGACTTGCTCTGGGACCTAGACCTGCTGCTTTGTTCTCCCTCTGTTCACAGGGAGCAAAGGAGGATGAATGACAGAGACATAGAGTCAGATTAACGTGGGTGACCAGGAGGTTCTTGCCTCTAGTAGGCAAAGTTGCCCCAAGCCTTTGGCTCACCTCACTTTTATTCACCCAAACATGGTACAAGCCATCAAAGTAACACAAGACTCATCTGCTTTCCAGTATCCATTAGCACATCCTCTGGTAAACAACTTAACCTCAGCTGTCTTAACTTTTCCCTAATGTGCAATACACAATCACCCCTGAGTGCAGCCTTTCTGCTTTGTGCTCACAGAGGAGGCCAATTAGGCCTCAATTCTCCTCTGGTCTCCGACACGTAATGATTACATTCAACATGAGGAGGTGGCACATGTACATAACACATCCTAATTGTTTTTTTCTCCCTTCCCCTCCCCTCACTCGCCTTCCTCCATCTCTTGGTCCCCTTCCCTTTTGCAACAGATCTGTCTCCTTTATCTATTTTCTATGGAATAAGAGAAATCATTGAAAGGAAGAACAGAATGAGTAGTAAGAAGGTGGTAAAATGTTGAAGAACTGACAAGAAGCCTATTTCGTCTGCAAAACAGAGCCCAGGAGGAAAGTTAGTGAACACATCTGTTTGGGTCAGATCATGAAACACCAAACTAAGGGATTTCCAAATTTATGGCTGACACTGGTTGAGCTTTTCAATGTATTTATCACTCAAAAAGGTAAAAAAAAAAAAAGGTGTTATAATTTTAAGGTTAACTGAATAAGACGGCAATGGAAAGGCACTGATGCTAAGATGCGTTAGACCATTACAAAAGTCCAGATGAGACGGGAACGGACAGGAGAATGTTTTCCCTACACAAAGCCCAGCACCATGGCAGCATATTGTTCTTGTGTCCAACGAATAATATACTGTATGTGCAATGAATACATGCTGAGTAAATGAGGTGGAGTTGAGAGCTACTGTAGAAGAAAAGCTGGAAAGCTGTTAGGAGATTGAGTAGTCAAAGCAGAAAATTGAGCTGATTAAGGTTTGGAGACTTTGGAACAATTTCATAAAAAGGAAATTCAGAGGAAAGTTTGGGATGATACATTTAGTTTTTCACTTATTCAATAAATACTTCTGAGTACCTCCTATGTATAAATTCATGCATAATTTTGAAGACACTGAATTTAAGGTGTTAAGACAGATATGCAAAAGGAGATGACAAGGCACTGTTTAAAATGGACTTCTTCAATTAGGAGAGAAATCTCAGTCGACAATGCATTTTTATGGCCTCTCAGTCACCCAGGACTTCATTGTGGGGAGATAAACTCGCTAACACATAAAAATTCTTTTTAGCTTCCAACTCCAAATCTTTACTTTTGTAAAGTAACTTATGGCTTCTATTTTAAAGAGCATTTATTTGAGAAACAAATTTAGTCCTTTTTTTCCCAAAGTAAAAATTATGGTGCAATAAAAACTAAAAAGATACTCAGAAGAAGCTCAGAACTGAGTGGTTTAATCAAATATAGTAACAATACTAACAGTCACATTCCAAACACCATCAGAATTAATTTTCACTGTGACTAAGATTCATGTTAGAAGTTGATAGCAATAAATAATGTCATAATTTTCAAAAATTGTAATTGTCCTATGCCAAACAGATTTTAAATTACACCAGTATGGGATGTGTCTTTTTTTTTTAACTTAAATCTTTAGAAAAAAATGTATTTATCTTGTTTTTCATATAAAGTATTTTCCATTCATTTCTTTCTAATCAAATTTATGGAAAAGATAAAGTTGATCTACAAATACCCACCCAACGAAGGCAGATAGAGATTACTCAGAGTAATTTTCTGAAGTTTCATTTGTCAAGTATACTCTCTAATGTTACATATGACTCTTTTCATTTTTAGGGGGTACAACAAAGCGTAAGGGGGAAAAATAATTTACATATTATTATACATAATCTACAAATGCTATGCAATCTTCTGTCACTCTTATGGTCTTTCAACCATAACCTTAGCATGCCTTTGTATATATTCAAGTACAGTATTCCACCTCCCCCCGTGTGTGTGTGTGTGTGTGTGTGTGTGATTTGTCTGCTTTCTTTCTAAATTAATGGTATCTTATGACAAGTACCACAACTTTTGTATATGATCTAATTTCCATCACAACTAAAACACATCTATAACTAGTAGTTACTTAGTTCATTATTGTGGGTGACTGACTCTTAATGATTCTATTTATCTTTTCCATTAGGGGTAGAAAAATACTTTTTGATTTTAATTCCTAGCATAAAAATGAGTTGTTTGGGCAATAGCAGCATTTTTTTTTTCCTTCTAAGGCATTTGTTCCCCTGCTGGTTCATTCCTCAAGATAAATGGCTACTTCCATATTTTATTGGGAATGGAACATACATAATTGGACCCATTGAGCAGCATCTATCCTTAAAATGTACCCAATCTATATGGCATATGCAGGGTTTAATGAGGAAAGTCAGAATTCTCTTGTTGTGTCATGGCATAGAAAAGTGAAATAATCATGTTTCATAACTTGGTGGAGAACTCTGAGAGAAAACATTTTATTCTCTGGTGATTTAGAGATACTATAAAAAGTGTAACATATACCAATCAAGATGAGAATAATTTCTTAATTATGTCTTATATGGATTACACAAAGAAGAATATATTTTGAGAGACTATGAAAGAAAATAAAATGAAAATGTTACACTAATAGTCCACAAGGGTATAAACGGTTTAGCAGGCCATCCTGTTAGGTACTTGAAAACTTCTCAACTCAGTGAAGAGATAAAGTATTTCTGTGGCAAACGAGTGGCATTCTGGGAATGTATTTGAGTTATGTCTTGAATAAAAGTGAGCCACTTTGCTGGAAGGACCTAGAATACAGTATTTAAGGACACTTGTTACAAGCCTGCCCCTACGGCAAGCTTCAACACCCTAGTTTCAGCTCCATCATGTCTCTATTAAACACCTGTAAAATTGTGTATGACAGCAAATTTTTCAAAGATAGTTTGTGTTTTTAAGCTGAAGTTATTGTTGTGAAATTGTGTTACTAAGCACAGAGTGCTTAATAAGTTTGGGGTTGCTGGCCATTTTAATGATATCTATAGACTACAATAGAAGTTTTTATTTTGCAGCAATAACTGACACAAGAATAGCTTCATGGGGTGACTCTGTACTCTTATAAACATACTTCAGGGAATGACACAACAAAATATTTTCACACCATTTGTTCTCCCTTTCTAGCTAATGTGATATTACATTAAATCTTTCCTAGGGCCTGGAGTCTGGCTGTGGTAGACTTTAATTTTCTAGTTAAAAGTTTAAAAGAAAACGTAGAAACAAAAAAGAAAAGGAAAAGAAAATACTGCATTAAGGTTAGTAAACTTGCTCTAGACCGTCATCTCCTATAATTGATTACTCTTTCCACAAATATGTATTGAGTCTCAACTCTATACCAAGGATTGTTTTAGTTACTAGGAGCACAGCGATGAACAAAACCGAAAAAATATCTGTTCTAATAAAACTTACATTATACTTGAATAAAAAAGATAAACTATGCTTGGCACTTTGTAATATGAAAGAACTGAAGCAAGTGCTCTAAACAAAACTGGCAGGTGAGGGTGAGGTGCCACTTTAGATCAGCTGGTTATTACTAAGAGCAATGGGGTACTATTGAGTGACTGCAGCAGAAAAAATAACATTCCAATTTATATTTTGAAAAGATCTCTTGGGCTGCTCCACGGATACTAGATCATTGTGATGCAAAAAGAGAAACCCACTCATCAGTTGTAAAGTTATTAAGGTAATAACACAGGAGAGCAAAGATGGTGCCCTAGTCTCATTCATGATTAGGATAAAGACTGTAAGAAAGAGTTTAGGATCCATTTTATTGGTACAGCACATAATTGCCAATGGTCTCTGTGGGTGGAAGTGAAGTCGAGAAGAATCAAGAACATGTCTCAATTTACAGTGCTGTTTGCTGATGCGCAAAAGCCTGGAGACAAGCAGAGTTGGGGGAAACTAAGAGTTCTCTGTGGCCTATGTAAGAAGATAAGAAACAGGTATTGTAACCACAAAACCTCAGTGACTTAAGGTAACACAGGCTTATTTCCCACTGATCCTATGTTTTCAGTGCATGTCAGCTGGAGACTGTACTCCTCAGAGAATAAGTTCACTAAAAAGTATTTGGGTTGAATTATATTAACCAGAACTAGTCACATGGCCCCACTTAACTACAAAGGACTGGAAAATGTAGAGGAATATTTATTAAAATTAAAATGGAATATTTATTAAAATTCTTGTCTGTTATAGGCCTATAGATTCTGAGATGCCTATTAGTCTATTTATTTATTGTTTTATTTTTTATATCATGCAAGTTAACATTTTTGTCAATTACCTAAAGTGATTTCTTATCAAACCAATCCCCAAGAGCTAACGAGCTACAACAATCATGCATTGGCTAATCTTTAAACATAAAGTTCCAGAATAGTGGGTAACTTCACCCATAAGGTCTCAACAAAAAGACAATCTACTCAACTTACAATAATTCAACACTGATTTATTTATCCATTTGTGGGTGAAAATAGGTGAATCAAAAGGTGTACAGTGCAGAAAATTAGGAAAACAGGGTTATCCCCTATATTACCTTGAGATGAGACCCAAAGAGTTAAAGTTACACATTCCTTGCAAAAAGTATTTTAAAAGGAAATCCTCAGTTCAAGAAAAACTTCAAGATTTTAAAGATCTAACATATGAAAAAATTTTGAAGAGTATATTTTGCTAATAAAAGTACCATTTTAATTTATAAATCTTATCCTTCCTGTATTATAAACTCATGGCATGAATATGGAAAATTACATATACACCACTTTAAATAACAATGTATACTGAAACTAAATTTATAAACGTATGCCCAAGTATCATGTAAAATTCAACTGTGATCATGTTTATGTTAAAATTATGGTTCCAACCATTTATACATTTGTTTGAGATCCAGAGTTAATGTTCATTTAATATCAAGTATGTCAACACTTAGTAGACATTTCTATATTACATATACATACATATATACAGCAATATAGTTCAACTTCCCAGGTGTATAAATATACATACATATATGGTTGATTTGTTGATGAAATATTTGATAGCTATAAGTAAAATGAATAAAATATACATGAACATTCTAGTATTCCCCATATACAGTCAACTGTCAAACAAACGTCACTGGAACAAGGCTGCACTGTAGAGGCCAAAGAGAAATTTACTGAAGTAATACAGGAAAAGATTGCACTAAGCCAGGGAAAAAGGAAATTAGAAAGATTGAGGTAGAAAATGGCAAGGTGGTATTTAAAACATATTAAGAATAAATCATTTAAAGCTAGTGATCTATCAGCAACGGCCTTGGATATTGAGGGACAGGCAAGATTCAGCAACCTAAGGTATGTAAATTACTGCAATGCAACTTGTACTGTGCATCATTACTATAAACACCTGTGCACCAGCCAGGTGGAAATGCTGAGGGGCAAATGCTTTCGTTCACAGCCAAATACTAGGTCCACATTAAACAAGCTCATTCTCTTTCCCATGCAGACCCTGCTGATAGTTTTCTTAAATACTTTAAATGAGATTTATTACTATTATACAAAGAGATGCTTACTGTAGTGTAACTTCTAGATGTGTTGGTAGAAGTGGATTCAGTTTATTATGAATTCACACATGATTGATCCTTTTTGCCTTTTGCCATATCAAACCAGGAATTCAAAGAAAGAGCGTGTGAGGGGCTGGTGCTTGTGTGCTGAGTGAACATACAAGCTGTGAGTCTCTTTGTTTTGCAGTTTCCTTTTTTAATCTCTGGTGTCTTCCAGTTTGGATCAAAACTCACAGGTCTGCAGAATATAAAGGCTGTCACCAAAAGAGCTCCGGCCATTCATCCAGTCCGAACAAGTGATGCCATTACTCTTTGGGCTGCCATCCAAATGGGGAATGTGGAAAAGAACCGAGCCCAACACCAGGCAGTGAGAAGTTGTGGGATGGGCAGGAGCCACTAGGGGATAAAATGACATCAAAACAGGGACTGTGTAAGGAGATAGGTCAGCAGTAGCACATGCATTATAAGAAATAATAGATACATTTTCCTCATTTTTGTAAAGATGTTTCCTGATATCTCTCTGGGCTATAAATTTGAATTATTTATCTGATAATAAATTTAGCTGTGTATGCTATTCAGAATGGCAGATGCCAAGTTTATAAAATATGTATACTCTGGGCTATAAATTTGAATTATTTATCTGATAATAAATTTAGCTGTGTATGCTATTCAGAATGGTAGATGCCAAGTTATAAAATATGTATACACACACACACACACACATATGCACACAAACTAGCATTTGAAACAGGGCTTGAAAACTACAGCACTTGAATAAGTAAATCTAGAGGTTAGCTGAGGGATTGAAAAGATGAGTTTAAGAATTATGCAGTAAATAACAGTTGAAGTCTGCAAATGTCATCCCCCAGGGTAGCAGGTGCAGAACAAGGGGAACTTTGCATTTCACGGACACACCCATGGAGCCAGACCACATGAACTCATCCTCTGTGGCAACATCACCTAAGTACTTTTGACATCTGAAAATAGGAATAAAATTAACTGAAACAAACCGAAATATGACCTTTATCAATATTTGGTTCAATGAGCTGACAAGTCCTTCCTTTCTCCCCTCCCCAGTTCTGGCCTGGTGGGAGATGGCTGAGGAAGAGGAAAGTAGAGGGGAGGGTGCTTTCATACACTATTGCTTCCTGCTACTGCTGCCACACAAGTTCTGAGCTGAGCTTCCCAGGTTGGCAGTATGATGGGAGACAGGGAGAACGGTACTTTCTTCCTTGTCTACGCTCCCTCCTCACTCTCCCCTCTTCTGGCTTTCTTTTCTTTACAGAAGTGTCTCACTCCTAGCTTCTCAACCAGTTGTCTGATAGTTTCTGCCCAGCAAGTTCCCAATCACACTTCATATTTATACATTATAATTCCAAGTGCTGGGAAAAGAAAATCCCATTTTCTCCTTTAATTTAAGGACAAAGGTAAAGTTGAGCCCTTTCCAAAAAAGAAAATCTCTCTGAATTACTCTGCATCATTTCCTGTCACTACAGAGCTGGTGCGGGGCTCAGAGGCAGGGTGCCTGGGGAGAGATGGATGGAAAACTCCCAAGGACTGAGAAAGTGGAGAAGTAGTCAGTTCATGACCAGTAGGTGAATTCTCACTACTCACTTAATATACTCATCTCAACCAGCTGGCTTAATAAATATGGACTGCCTGTTGATGTTAAGATTTGTGGTCTAAAAATTACCAATGGTATCCATCCCAGTTTCTGCAAAACCCTTAAATATAAAAAGGTATTCGTTGGCTGAATGCTATTTCTTCCTTTTTTATCATCTTTGTCATCATTCTCCCCTGACTTTCCGCTCTGGGTAACTGATCTCAGCTGATCTTTTTTCCTAAAGGCAGAGGAGAGAAAAACATTTGAAGCCCATGAGGATGCCCAGTCATCTGTCATCAGCTAAAGATTTGGCAGATACAGAAAGGGAAATCAAGCTGCAGGGTCTTTATCTGACCTTCATCATTTCTATCTATTTTAAGGCAAAATCCATTAGAAGCCAGGGCTATTTCACGCAGTGGATCATAACTTCTGGGAAGATTATGCAAAACCACAGAGGCAGACTTCTGAAATGATGGAGATCCTGTCCTGTACCCTGTGGTCATTCTCTCCTCTTCCCTTTACTGTTCAAGGTGTTCAGAAAGTGTTAAATGTCAACAATCTCAAAAATCTTTTATTTCTAGCAAAGAATCATGAACCTTAGATTGAGGTGTTCTCAGAGGTGAGAATCAGATACAAGTAATCATCATTGGAGAAGAAGTCATACATTATAAAATAATGGACAGAATACTATTGTCATATGTAGTCCATATTCCGGTGTTATCTTTGGTAGCGATTTACCGAGGATAATTAACCAAGGGTAACAATTTCTAATTTGGCTGGGGTACAGCCAGTTTTGATTACCTGTAGGGTGCCCTCTATGAAATGAATTATGTCACCCTAAAATTCATATGTTGAGCCCTAATCTCTATTCTGATGGTATTTGGAGATGAGGGTTTTGGAGACAGAGCTAGATGAGGGCAAGGTTGGGCCCACATGATAGGGTGAGTGACTTTACCAGAAGAGAAAGAAAGAGAGACCATAAAGTGAGGGTATAGTGAGGAGGCACAGCTGGCACCATGATCTTGGACTTGCATTCCAGAGCCATGAGAGGGAAACAGTGTCAGAGGAACATACAGTATGCAATGTCTCTTTTTCTTGACATTACTTAACTCATACACAAATTCTGTTAACCAAATGCCAAATAATCGTCTAACAAATCCAACCACCTCTCTTCATTCTACTACACCCAGCACCATTTTCGACTCCGATAGTGTCATAGCCTCCAAACATGTCTTCCAGCTTCATTTCTTAGTCTCCCATAGCCGTTCTCCCGGCAGCCTTCCTGACCTTTTTAAACTGTAACACAACCCTCTGCTTTAAAATCACTCACTTAAAATCCAAACTGCTCACCCAGCTGAGGAAGGCCTGTGCACCTTGGCCCCTGGGTACCTCTCCAAACCAGACTCGGATCCTTCTCCCCTTCAGTGTCACCTTTCTTCCCTAACTCTCCCACCACTCTGTGACAGTGTTCTCTTCTTGAGCTCCTATCCCTTTGATCTTCCCCCAGCTGGCTTCTCCTTGCCATTCAGATCTCAGTTTTTCCCCCTCACTGAGTGTATTGGTACATTTTAGGTGTACAGTAGTTACATTCATCATTGGGATCTTGTACCTTACATGACAGGTCTTGGTTCTCATTGTTCCCCTTGCCCCTGCCCTCCCTTCACCCCTCCAGGTCTCAGTTTAAATGTTAGCACTCCAGAGAGGTTTTCTTGACTACACAGCCAATTCAAAAAGTGTTCTCTATCACACCACTCTTCATTCTTGGCAGTGTTTGATGCTACTCGATATTTTTGCTTGCTTGTTTTTCTATTTATTGAATGTAAATTCAATGCAAGCCAGAACATATTCACAGATACACTTCCAACTCCCTAACACTCAAATATTTTTAAATAAATTAATAAAAATATAACTTCAGGGTAATGAAGGTGTCCATCTATAAAAATACGTTACAGAACTGGTTAGGCTTCTCAACAGAAAGCACATGGATAATTACACAAGGGGATTTATTAGGCAGCTTGCAGGATCAGAAGAAGCGGGGGTCCTAAGGTCTGTCACAACTTAGAGAGCTAAAGCATCTCATAGCTATTCAGAAGGCCTGGAAGCTCACTGGAGAAATGCTGCTTTGAGTCTGAGTTCGAAGGCTGAAGTGACTGGAGACCCACAGGCCAGTGTCCAAACGTGACAACAGGAGAGGATGGACCTGACTGAGCAAACTGGGCCTCTATAAAAATGCACTTCAATGTCCTTCTTCCCCTTTTATTCAACAGGCTGTAATCGTGCTGGTGGTGCCACCACAATCAGGACAAGTCTCCCTCCTTCAGTTTGCTGGTCTACAGGCCAGTCATCTCTGTCCCACAGACACACGCAGGACTGCGCTTCCCTAGTCTGCTCGGTGTTTCTTAATCCAGGCAAACTGACGTACACATCACAAATAACCATCACATCCCCTTTAGTCTGTCGTGGTATCAGAAATTTCTACCATCAGAATTACGTCAATGAATGGAAAAATTGACTTATTAAAATAAATGTTTCTCTTGTCTAAATAAAAAATACTTAGTAAAGTGTAATTATTCATTAAACTTCCAATATAATTAATTAGTCTGAGATTAAACAATGCTTCGACAGAATGGGACGTAGGTCAGGGGAGCACGTGGAATTTGGAAGGTGTTCTCCAGGAAGAAAAAGCAGCATGCGGAGAAAGCCTGGAAGGCTGGAGCACACTATGCAGGGAAGGGAGGGGAGCAGGCTACCAAGGTGACAATGCGTCTGCAGTCTGCTCCACCGGGCAGCACATGCTCTGAGCACTGAATGTAAACAAGGAACTTGTCCTTTTAAATTCCCTTTTCCTCTCACTGTTAACCGACTCCCCCTCTGTGTTCTCAATACTCATCTGCATCAGTCGGGTTGTATTACATCATCCAATCCAATAAAATTAAGAAAGCAGAATATTTGCTACATGGTTAGTCACTAGTACATCTGAAATTAACTCTATAACCACCAACCCATCCTGATACAATACCCATTTTAGACAAGTGGATCAGAAAATTCTAACTATAATTCTATGAGCTGGTAAGATTACCATATTCCATGAGTCATGTGGGAAAAATAAGGAGTAACATTTAGTGGGAAGCAAATTATAATGTTGAATCTATTTTAGAAAAATAAATAACCCCACAACTATCTTCCTTCCCCCATCCACCCACCTCCAGATTGTTACTTACATGTTTACTTTATTCAATTTTACCTCACTTGGATCTTCATTGTTTAGATAGTCAACAAATATTTATGTGTAAAACGACAGGTATTGTTCTTAGAGCTTGGGACATAGTTTAAAGCAAAACAAAATCCCTTTCTTTATTGCACCTTATTACTAAAATATTAAATTTTTAAAAAATTCTTCAATGGCAAAATATAACTTTGCTCTCTTGGATGTTTCCTCCCCCTAGCCCATGACTGAACAAATGAGATAAAGTTAATGGAGTTGAACAGAACAGAGTGAGTTGCAATGGAAGCCACAGGTTCCAACCCCACAGCCTGCACCGAGTCATCCTTCCCGTGCTTTTCCCCCTAGCCCATGACTGAACAAATGAGATAAAGTTAATGGAGTTGAACAGAACAGAGTGAGCTGGAATGGAAGCCACAGGTTCCAACCCCACAGCCTGCACCGAGTCATCCTTCCCGTGCTTTGGGGAATAAGTAAGTTCCTGGAAGAATGATGCACCAACCAGCTAAGTCAGCACTTCTCAAAGAGTGGTCTTTGGACCACAATTACCAGCATCACATCGGGTATCTGTTAAAAAGTTATAATTCAAAAACTCCCACCCAAGATCTACTAAGCTGAAATCTCAGGGGAGTCAGCAGCATCCAGGAGGTTCTGAGACCCACTCAAGTTTACAAACCAACGATTGAAATTTCAACGACTGAAGAGCTGTACACCACAAAACAATGCACTGCTCTTGTTCTGAGAATGCCACACTCAATTGCATTTATAAATGATTTATTTTTGTTTCACTTCACTTGACTCAAGTTCAATTTCTGCTACTTGAAACAGGAAAAAAAATGCATCCACTTTAGATGAAGCCCCGAAGTTCAGAGGTGTATTGGGATGGTATCAAAACTGAGCTGTCAGATATGATCTGACTAAGCCATTGGCTTTGTGAACATTCTTGAAAGGGCAGACAGCCTTTCTCCAAAACTCACTAGCAATGCCTGGCTTTGGTTTCCTTTTTAAATATTTATCTGAATAATTATTAACTAAAGTAAAGGCAGCTTCATCTGTTTTAGAATCCCCTGACAATTATTCCAATTTTTTGTTTAACTTTAACACTGACAGCTGATTAGTGTCAAATTAATATATTTTAATAATATAATTACAATCACTCTATGTTAAAATATAAAATTAGAAATATATTTTATTGACAGAAGAACATGTTTTTCCAAGTGAAGGCAACTTACCCCATCTGGTGATTCTACATTAATTTCCTTACACAAAGTTTTAATGTAAAAATTACCTTTTCAAACTATTTACAATTTCATTGAGCCATTTATCCAATAAAATGTTTTAGATTACTTCACATAACATCAGATTGTGATATCAAAATAATACTACTGTGTATTGCCACTGGGCAATAAATCTTTCTTTTGAATATTGGAAAGTAAAAAGGGAAAGATGCTTCTATGGATTGAAATATAATGCTCATGGAACTGAAGCTCTTTCAAACTCTTCAAACTTTCCCCTAATCTGAGGAGGAAAACTACCACTTATAGCCACTGAAAATACTTCTTTCGGCACATAAATACTTTTTTGTTTTCACCATTAGTAGACACAGACTTAAATTAACCAGTATTCTTTTGATGTATTTTATGCACTACCTCATTTCATCATTTCTTATAATGCACATGGATATAAAGACCTGTCTGCATTCAAAACAGTCATTTACATCTTTATTTGTTGATTGTAATATAATTTGATAAGAAGGCAATGTTTGCAGCAATTTGAAAGATTTTTTTAAGTCTAAAGTTCACAAACTTCTGAGCTATCCCCAGAATCATGTATTTTCTGAACAGTAGAATTAGCAATGTTACTTCCAGCCCATCAGCAGGCCAGGATCCTACTCCATTCTTTACTCCACTCTTCTAGTCCAGGACCTTCAAGGACAAGTAATGGAGGAGAGAACAGCGCAGGAAAAGGATCCAAAGGCTTTGAGAGAAATCTAAAACAGGCAAAGGGTGGTCAAGGAATTAAGCCTGAGTAGGATTCCTTCAGAAAAAGGTCAGAAAAAGGTGGAAAGGAAAAAGAAAGACCATCTTTCCAATTCACAAACTGGGACAGGGAACATCAGGGGGCTTGCAGCTGTGAAATGACTTTAAAAATAAAAGAGCTGGAAGTAGCATATGCTGTCCCATACCCATGATACGTACAATCTGGGTGAAATGAGTTGAGTAGGTGTTTTGGGGGTGCTCTGGTTGGGGAGAATAGGAGAGTTTGTGAATTTAGCAAATAAAAATATAGTGCACTCAGTTAAATTTGAATTTGAGATTTATTTTAAAAACTGAAAGTGTGTTCAGTATAAGTATGTCCTATGCAGTATCTGTGACATACTCATACTAAAATCACACTAATTGCTTATCCAAAGTTCAATTTTACCTGGGCATTCTGTATTTAATCCACACATATAGTCTTCTAAGGCCTGGGAGTTCTTAAAGCTCCCCACTGGGCTGTAGAAGGGGAAACAAGAGAACAGAGCTGTGAGATCTCTGGTGGGAAAGATGCAACAGTGAAGGGCCCAAGAAAAGACAGTCCCAAGTACCTTCTAGGGAGAGGTGTGTCCACCAAGTACACAGAAGATGAAACATCATCTTATCACTCACCAAGAGATCCATCCATTTGATTTGGGAGAGAAGTGACAAAGTGACCCATAGAAGTTGAATAATTTAGAAATTAAGGTCTATGATCTTTATCTGCTCACTACAGAGGGCAGTTGCCCTGGAATTTGCAGTTTCTCTAAGACAATACCAATTTGAAATACGCTTTATAATAGTAAACCCACCCTGAAGGGAAAATATGAAGTTCCACTGTGTCTGAGACACTTGCACGCACTCTGCATGAGCAGTCAGGAGAGACACCCGGTGCAGGAGCTTCATACAGAATTTCTATCTTTGGAGCTTTTCTTTTTCCCCCTTCTTCCAGTCAGGGCTCAGGAGAATTCTGCTGGGTAGAAATGTACTGTTTTTCTTTTTTTAAAAAACTGTAAATCTTCACTGAAAGTTACAGCATCTACGTCCTACCCATTGACTTTCATGTGAATTATCTCCCATCTATCAATATATCAATATCAAACTGTTTGTATGTTTGCTTGTCCCGATGATCTGGGGTTAGATAGCCTGAGTTAAATTTCTCCCAAGACTCAAGATTTAAATGTCTATATGTTCAGGCAAATGACATTATGACAAAAGAATACTTTAAAATTTTAGTAAACAAGTTACAAACATCTTTCTTGACAAAAAAAAAATTTGCTGTCATTCATCATTTAATTATGCTAATAGAGATTAGCTTTTGTTGATCTATTTTTTTCCTCCTAAATCACTACAGAAACTGCCAGAAATATCTTGACTTCTAAATGCTCAAAAATCAAAGTAATGTAAATATGTAGTGTTATATTACTTTTATTTTAATGCAAATAAGAAAACTTCTCATGTGAGAGAGACAGGATTGTGGATCAATTAGAAGCTAGGAAATTGGTTATCCTTCGCAGAAAAAGTATTGATTATCTTGCACCATAAAAATCTATAACAGGTATATTTAAAGGATTAAAAGTAAAAATGCAAAATTTCTAGTTGCTTTAGAGGAAAATCAAGTAAAAGATCTTCATACATTTCAGAGAGGGAAAGATTTCTTAAATAAAACATTAAAAGTCACAGTAAAGGAAATAATCAACAAAATGAAAAGGCAAACTACAGACTGGTAATTAAAAACTGCAAACCACACATTTGATAATGGGTTAATGTTCAAAATGTAAAAGGAACCCTTATAACTCAATAACAGAAAAAACAACTCAATGTAAAAACAAAGGCCTTGAAAAGACATTTCTTCAAAGAAGACACAAACATGTCCAAGAAATGTATAAAAGGTGGTCAGTGTCAATAATTATTAGGGAAATGCAAATGAAAATTTCTAGGAGATACCATTTCAATTTCACATCCACTAAAACGATATTCTCAAAAAAAAATAGATAACAAATATGGGAAAGGTGGTAGCGAAAAGTAAAGCCTAGTGCCCTGTTGGTGGGAATACAGATCAGCACAACTTTGATGGAAACCAGAATGGTTTCCTAAAGAAACTACACAGAACTACCATGGGATCCAGCAATCCCACATCTGGGCATACACCAAAGGATCATCCCCCTGGAAAGATATCTACATTCCCATGTTTACTGTTGCAAAACTCACAATAACCAAGATACAGAAACAACCTCACTGTCTATTGACAGAAATATGGCTTTACAATTATTATAAATATTTAGAATAGAATAACATTCTACCTTTAAATAAAAAGTTTTGCCATTTACAACATAGATGGAACTGAAGGACATTATAGTAAGTGAAATGTGCCAAGTACCAAAAGAAAAATATTTCCCTATCTCATTTATAAGTGGAATTTTAAATAAATAAACATCAAATAGAGAGAATAAAACAATAGCTAATAGAGGCACATACAAGGGAAAATAGAAAGATGTAAATCAAAGAATACAAAATAGATCTATAAAATGAACTAAGCTAAAGATCTAAGTAACCACATGAGGATTATAGTTAAGAAACATATTGGATGTGAAATAGGAAGAAAAGGGCTAAAGGTGTAGGGAAAGTGGGAAGGGTAGGGGAAAGGGAATAAGGGAAAAGAAAAAAATATGAGAAAAAGAAAAAATGGAAATAAAGTGTAGATGGGGAGGGGAGCAGGGGGTGGAGGGAGGGCAGGGACAAGGGGAAAAAATGAGAACCAAGACCTGTCATGTGAAGGTACAGGATCCCAGTAATGAATGTAACTGTACTGTATACCTAGAATGTACCAATAAACTCAATAAAAAGAAAAAAAAAGAAACATATTGGATTAGAGATTTTGTTATGTAAGTAGGTTTAGCAATTCTTGTCACATTTAAAAGTAACTGTGAGATGATAGATATGCTAATTTGCTTTACTGTAATAACTATTTACTCTCTGTATGTATCCCATAATGGCATATTGTAAGTCTCAACTACACATGCACTTAAAAATTATTTTTAAAAAGAAATGAGTCTAGCTTTGTTGAAAAACAGGAAAAACACCAATCATTGTTCTTAAAGATACATTAAAAGCCAGGCATGGTGGCACACACCTGTAATTCCAGCACTCGGGAGGCTGAGGCAGGAGGATTGATGTGAGTTTGAGACCAGCCTGAGGTACAAGTGAGTTGCAGGTCAGTCTCAACTACATAGTGAGACCCTGTCTCAAAAAAACAAATAAATAAATAAATAAAGATACATTAGAAACATTAAAATAAACATTCTGATCATCAAAGTATTTTAACAAAAACTTAAAGTAGACTAGCACCAAACCAGTAACAGATACCATAATTCATATAACTAATAAAAGACTAATTTGTGGAATACATAAAGATTTTTTTCTCTTGTGACAAGGTCACACTATGTAGTTGAGACTGCACTGGAATTCACTATGTAGCCCAGACTGTTCTCAAACTCACAGAAATCCTCCTGCCTCAGCCTCCCAAGCGCTGAGATTATAGGCATGCACCACTGCACCCAGCTTTACATAAAGATTTTTGCAATCAGTTAGAAAAGGACATGAATAGGCATTTCAAAGAAAAGAGGACATAAATGATAATACTATGAAATAAAACCTTAACTTCACTATTAATTATGGAAATGCAATTAAAATCATACTTAAATCAGACAAGCCTGTGCTCCCAATAGTGAAGATTAAGGCAAGAGGATTATTAAGAGTTCAAGGATAGCCTTGGATACATAGTGAGTTCAAGAAAAGCCTGAACTACAAAGCAAAACCCTATATCAAAGAAATTTAAAAGCCAGGCATGGTAGCGCATGCCTGTAATCCCAGCACTCAGGAGGCTGAGGCAGGAGGATCGCTGTGAGTTCCAGCCTGAGCTACATAGCAAGTTCAGGTCAGTCTCAACTACATAGTGAGACCCTGTCTCAAAAAAAAAAAACTTTAGAATAAAACTATACTTTAATGTTATTATAATAAATTAATAAGCATACTAAATTGGCAATTTTTTTTTAATTTGACAAACTCACATGCTGACATGTGGAACAGGACGAATTTCTAACTAAGGAGCAGAATGGTACGGTCAGTTAGAAAAAAATTCTTACAAATCTGAACATGTGAATGAATCATAATGCAGTCATCCCACACCTATATGTATGTACGTGCACACATAGATATATTAATATAGACACAGAATAGATATACGTATAGATACACTTTAGGAGATCTGCAGTATTTCTGCAGTTAAAAATTGTTAACAACTCAAGAATCATTCAAAAAAAAAAAGGATGAGTGGCTGCAGGCAGGTCCAGCCAGGGTCCTGCCCCAAGCCCAGCCACTTGGGCCCACAGTCCGCAGCCACAGACCCACCTGGAAAAGAAATGCACAGGTGTACAAGCAAAACCCACAGGCCTGCCCAATACCATCAGTAAGTGCATGCAGACCCTAGCCAGAAGCCCACCCAGACACCAGTGACTGCGGTACACAGCTCCCAGCCAAAGGCCTTCCCAGACAACAGGTACTAGGAGGATAGACCCTAGCCAGAGGCATGCCAGCTACTATCCCAAGTGTGCACAGGCCCCAGCACAAACCCTGCCTGGAGAACAGAATTGCTCAGGGATCCAGAAAGCCACCACTCTGAACCCAAGAACTGGTAGAGTGGTGAGCAGCAGAGAAAAGCCCACTCAATGAGTGGCTGAGAGCTAAAGACAATCAGGTGAGCAAAAAGTTGCCTCAAAAAAGGGGCAGCAAACTGCATCTGATGAAATGAGAAAGTACATAAACAAGTCTAAAAACCAGACTCCTGGATCACCTAAGGCAACCATAAAGGGCAACAAGATGGAACAATCTGATACTCAACCACCTGGGCTCCCTGAACTGGCAACTAAAGAGGACCTGGAAAAAATGAACTCAGAAATAATTTCTCAGATAACAACAGAAATTGTATCCATAGTGCAAGACATGATTAATAAATCTAAAGCAGACACAGACAAAAAATTAGAGGAGCTGAGGAACATATGGAAATTTCCACAATATTTCCAACAGAAGAAATAAATGGAATCCATAAAATAAATGCAAACAGATTTCTAGCAGATTAAAAACTCCATTTAAACTTTAAGCAGCAAAATGAACCAATGTAAGGACAGAATTTCAGATAAAGAAGATAGGATTGGAATTAGTGATCAGGAAAAGAAAAGTTTCTTAAAAATAGTAAGGGACCACAAGAAATCAATCCAGCAGCTATAAGATAATACAGAAAAGAATAACATATGACTGATCAGAGTTGAAGAAGAAACAGGAAAGGGCAAATGACATAAAAAAATATTCACAGAAGTAATGGCACACAGAGGGAAAGAACTTGACATACAGATAAATGAGGCATATAGGACTCCAACAAGCCATGATCAAAAAAAAAATCTACATATAATCATAATAGTTAAGATTCCAAAAACCAACAGAAGAACAAAATTCTACAAGCAGTTACAGAAACAAATCACATACAAAGGAAAGCCCATCAGAATCACAGCAGACTTCTCAACACAAACCCACAAGGCAAGAAGAGCATCAAGAGATATATTTCAAGCCCTAAAGGAAAACAACCTCCAACCCAGACTGATGTACCCTGCAAAATTAACTTTCTACATTGATGGAGAAATAAGAAAGTTTCATGACAAAGAGCACCTAGCAAACTTCAGGAATACCAAAACAGCATTTGAAAAAATATTCAACAGTATCCTAGGAAAAGATAATGAAGATCACAACCCAAGGAAGTCCAGCAGAATGAATCCATCAGGCATGATGAGAAATTAATTCCAAAGTAGGAGAATCCAACAAAAAGAAAAAGTCATGACAAAGATAAGTTAATACATATCATATATCCATCAATGTTAATAGTCTTAATTCACCAATCAAAAGAAATAGACTGGCAGAATGGGTCAAGAAGCAAGATCCACTGCCTGCCTGTCTGCGATCACCCGGCGGCATGTGCGCGAGCTCCCGGCCTGCGCGGGAGCCCCCGGCCTGCGCGACAACAGACCAGGAAGGCCCCAAAGACCCCAGAGGGGGTTTTTTTCAGCTGCCTGCCTGCCTGCCTGCCTGTGATCACC
>NW_022900938.1:13674977-13688170 GCF_012274545.1 Fukomys damarensis
GAAAGGAGCTAAAGGTGTAGGGAAGGTGTGATACGTAGGGGAAGAACAAAAAGGGAAAAGAAAAAGATGTGAGAGAATGAAAAGATGAAAATAAAGTGTTTGTAGATGGGGAGGGGAGGAGGGGGTGAAGGGAGGGCAGAGGTAAGGGGAAAAAATGAGAATCAAGACTTGCCATGTAAAGGTACATGATCCCAACAATGAATGTAACTGTACTGTATCCCTAAAATGTACCAATAAACTCAATAAAATTAAAAAAAAATGGGCATCTGAAATGAACAAGCATTTCTTAGACAAAGAAGTAGGAATAACAAATAAACATAAGAAAAAAATGTTTGACATCACTAGTCATTTGAGAGACTCAAATGAAAACAAAGCTGAAATTCCATGTCACCCCAAAAGAAATGGCTGCTCTCATGAATTCAACCAATAACAAATGCTGGTGGGGCTGTGGGAATAAAGGAACCCTTCATCCCTGCTGAGTGTAGACTGGTGCAACCACTGTGAAAATCAGTATGGCAATACCTCAAAAACTAGAATTAGATTTATGAGAAAATTTATAAGAAAATGAAAAAATGGAAATAAAGTATTTGTAAATGGGGAGGAGATGAAGGGAGGGCAGGGACAAGGGGAAAAAATGAGAACCAAAACCTGTCATGTAAAGGTACAAGATCCCAATGATGAATGTAACTGTACTGTATACCTAGAATGTACCATGAATTCAATGAGAGAAAAAAAAAACTACAATTACAGGTCCCATTTGAGCCAGCTATTCCCCTGCTGGATACCTTCCCCCAAAGAGTTAAAGAATCATACCACAGCAATATATGCGTACCCCTATCCATAGCTAAAACTTGGAAACAACCCAGTTGCACATCAACTGGAGACTGAATAAAGAAGATAAGGGTTTTTTATAAAATGGAGCATTAGTCAGCCATAAAGAAAGGGAAATTAGAGATATTTATAGCTAAATGGATGCACACTGAGGCTATACTCTTCAGTGAAATAAATAAGACCCACATGTGTAAATAATGAATAGTTTTTCTGGTGTGAGAAATTGAAAATTTAGTAAGCATCAAATAGTATAACAGATGATGTGAAATAGGAAGAAAAAGTGCAAAGGGGAAGGGGAAGTGAGAGGGGCAGGGGAAAGAGGGGAAAATGAAAAAATGGAAACAAAGTCTGAAAACAGAGAGGGGTGAAGGGGTTGAAGGGAGGGCAGGGGAATGGGGAAAAAGAAGAATCAAGATATATTATGTAAAGTTACAAATCTCCAATGATGAATGCCATTATATTGTATTACTAAAACGTATCAATGAAATTCATTTTTTTAAAAATAAAGGATCCATTGGAGAATATTTGCACAATGGAATATTATTTAAAAGTGAAAATAAATGAACTGGTACAAACAATGTATTCAACTATATCAATATTGAGTAACTTTTATGTAGATAATATTTTTTTAAAAGCAAGGCACAAAACTCTACATACCATATGATACCATTGACTAAAGCTAAAAATAAGCAAAATTAAATATACATTATCTATAGTTATATACAGTATTCTGGTGACTCAAGGAATGATTTACTTAGTGTTGAATTTTATTGCTATTGGAAAAGCAACAAAATAAGACAGGGAGCAGTACAGGTAATTTCAAGAGTACTAGAAATTTTCTAACCATTAGTAGGGAAGTAAGTTCACAAAGGGGCTTGCTGCATTATCTTTGGCAAGTTAAATGTAAATTATATATTTGCATCAGCCAAATATTACATATGAGTGCTTCTTTTAAAAAATTAGAGCATTACATTTTGGTAATGTATTGACTGTAATTAGCTGACTTCCCATCTCAAGGATAAGTAAGAAAAGTCTTATAGAGCAAAAGAAAGTTAGCAGGAATACAGAAAGAAAAAGAAAGAAGAGGGTAAAAGGAAAGGGGATGGAAGAATGGGAGAGGGCAGGGGAGGGGAGGGGAGATAGAAAGTCACTTCATTGTGTAGATGTGGCAACATTCGATTTTTTAAAGCATACTAGTCTCCTTTTCACCTTGCAAATCCAATTTTCTTACATTGTTATAATCTAAATCCAGAGAACAGGAATTAAATTAAGGCTATTTTCTGTTTCCAGGAATGTTAGGGGCCATTCCTAAAAGTAAGTCATCCCTTGGAGCACAGAAGTACTTACATGGCCCTTTGCAATGCGTTAGGATTTTCTTCAGGTGCTAAGCACCCCCTAACAATAAACAGATGGTCACTATGGGGCGTGCTAACCACTATAAAAGAGTGTGGGGAGCAAAGAATCTCAGCCCAAATACTGAGTGGAACAAACACAAGGTTTTCCAGAGAAGATGACATCTGACTTGGAGCTTGAAGGAGTTGCCAAGTGAATAAAGATGTGATGAAATATCCAGAAAAATGGATCCATTCATTCATTTCTTCAAATCTACTGGGTATGCCACATGAACCATTTGACAGGATTTCAGGGTAATTCCTGGTGTGCCGTGTTTTTGTTTTATATAGCAAGCTTGTAATCTAATTCCCACACTGTATTCAATCCTAATACATACTGCAACACTACACCAAAGATATTTCAATTTAAAGCTAGGGTGCTAACAGTTTAGTGGCTTATTTTCTAAATTCACTTTGAACCACTATATTAGTTTTTTTAAAAAATCGCAGATTTGTGGAAATGCATTTTTTAATGGTCATGAAAGATCATCTAATCCAATTCCTTTATTTTATATATGTGATTCTAATAAATCCAGAGTCCCGTGTGACTCAGTCTCAGAACACTGCTATATTTTAAAAGCTAAGTAAGCATTCAAAAGTAACTTTTAACTTCTATTTTTACTTATATTTCTCAGAAACCACTGAAACTGGTTCATGGAAAGAAGTGGACTTACTCAAAGACAAAAACTATATTCTTGTCACTGCTCCACATCAAATGGCTTTATGGACTCATTCCTGTCGCCTTCAGGATGGAATCCCATACAGGTTCCAGAGCTTTCTCAGTCCCTCTCACATGTTAACTAGATGGAAATCATTTCAGCTTTTTTGAGTAATTTTTTTAAATGTAGCCTAGTATTAAAATCAGATAGCTGCATCCAGAAAAGTGTGAAAAACAAAATCCACCTTTGCAGTTTCCTCTCCCAAATCATATACGGCCCAGGGGTTGCCTGTCCTGTTTCTTTCCAGTGCTATTGCCCTGTCCATGGTCAGATCTTATTGAGGAAGCAGAGTTAAGACAGTAGGAGCTGCCCCACACCAGTGCTTAGGGCAGGATCTGGGGTTGGTGCCCCAAGTACATGACGGATGTCCAAAGCCACCCCTTTTCTTCACAGACGAGAAGAGGAGACTTCTGCAGATGCCTCAGAGATTCCCTCACTGGGGACCTCAGACAGTAAATGGACACTCCCCATGGTACACCCACCTCCTCCCTGCAGCCAGCTGTCTGCCACTCTCCAGCCCACTGTCTGCAGATGCCAGGTTTCAAGGGTTCACTTTCCCGGTTGGGCCCCTGTTTTCCCATGATCTTCTCACAGGACGGCCCCTAAGAAGTTCCTGACTACCACCACCCATGGGCTCCACATTGGGCCCCAGGAAACTAGCGCTCTCCACAGTGCTGCAGGAAATGAAGCTCCCTTCCATTGTAGTTCTTATCCATGATCCAAAAAGGTCAGGGCCAGCTCCGGCTTCTAGTCTCTATTCCTTCCAGATGTGATTCAAGGGTCAGCCTCGAAGTCCTTCTCATCCTGAAGATTGCAGAAAACTTCTCACCAGGTTTAAGACAAAGGAAAGCATTTTCCTACCCTTTACCTTGGTTGAGGAGATGACTGGTGAAAGAGAATCAGGCAACATACTGATAACTTTCTCCGACAAATGCTCTCAGCCTCTTCTGCCACACTCTCATAGAGATGTGATGTGGGTTATGGGTTATTAATGAATTACTGTTAAATTCATTTTTGACCCTGCTTTGCACTTATCTCCTAGGTTGCTAAGCACTTCACTTTAGAATGGAGAACCCAAAACAAATTCCTCAGCCTTTTCGCCCCTGCTAAAACTCAAGGCAAGACACAGACACAGCATTAGCATCTCATTCCAGCCCAAACGTGGCGTCCTCATCTCATCCACTGAAACCCTTGTCCTCCTGTCCACTTCATGGCTTCTCACAGCTACCCCAGCACCGTCTCTCCTCCAGAAGAGCCTCATAAGAAGTTCTTCACCTTCCAGAAGGAGTCGTGGTGCCCTTCATGTTCCTCTTCCTTCACTTTGCCCTTAGCCTTTGGCCAAAATGGTGCGGGGAGCGGTGCCTTTCGGAAGTAGAGAGGTGAAAAGGAGCAGCCAAAGGGAGGAATTAACTGCAGGTTAGCACAACATGGGAACTCTGTGGGCAGGTGCCGCTTTGCACATAGGAGGAATCATACGTAGGGAGCAAAATAATTTGTTCAAGGTCACAATACTAATCAGGAGTAGCAATGTAAAACTTTCCTATCACCGAGAAATTGTCTAATTTAGGGCCGGGTGTGTAGCTCAGTGACACCGCGCCTGCCTGGTAAGGGCAGGGTCCTGAGTTTGAAACCCTGTACCTAAAAAAAAAAAAAAAAAAAAGAAAGAAACTGTCTAATCCATAGGATAAGTTTTGTTACTTCTTATCAAGTTCTTAGTAGACAATTTAAGTAATTTGGGAAGCTTTAAGCACATTTAACGATTGCTATTTGGAACCCACTTCTAAAAATGGCAACCCTGTGGTTTGTTGAATGAGTACAGTAGCTAGAATGAATTATCCTATCAATTCTGATGAGACAAAGTCCCAGCCTCAAAATTATCCTGCTTGTTTGGACAAGTCCATCACCCTTGTAGATAGACAGCAACAACAACAACAAAAATACAGACATCATTTCCCAATAAGCAAAACTCTTTAAAACTTTGAATTCATGTGTCTGGCTGAAGCACCTCTGCCATGGTAACTAGCTGCTCCAGTCAGAGCTGAGGGTTTCTATAACGGGTTATTTCCCTTTTGGAAAAAAATATATCACTGCCTACTATGTGTCTATTTCTGTGTTAGATAAGGTGAGTTATATAAAGATTAATAAAACTATATTTTACCTTTTGAAAGCTGACATTTTTATTAAAAAGTCAATATATTACAAGTATAAAAGTGAAATTGCCAAGATAAAATTATATGGGCTCAGAAAAGGGTTCTCAATAAACATTTTTCAGTGAGTGAATGACCACTCTCTGGAGGAGGTGGTATTTGAAATGACATTTGAAAATGGGTAGACTGTGAGCATGCAGTGACTAGAAAAGGACCTTAAATCAGAGCGACTACAATAAGTACAGGTAGGAGGGCAAGCACAGGGAGTAAGAATTATAATGCCAATTTGTTCCTGGCACTTCATTTAGCACTTTACAAATATCACCTAATTCACCCTCACAGTAATGTTATTATCCTGATTTTACATTTGATGATAATAAGAGGTGCCATTTATTCAAAGCTTTTATATGTCAAATACTGTTCTTAGAACTTGTGTGTTTAGTCTTCTAAATAAAGCTATGATGTGAATAATATGATTGTTTCCATTTGCTAGTAAAGAACATAAGAGATGAAACGTTCATCCAAGGTCACCCCACAAGTAATAATAAAGTCTGGCTTCGACCCCAGGTTTAATTCAGTTACAGGGTCTTTGATCTAAATTTCTGTTACACTCCATTTTAGAAAATAACAATTAGAGGTGCCAGTATCCATCTTTCCAAGCCTCTTAAAATAGACAATGTCTTTTCTGTGATCCATAATAATTGTTTGTTGAACAAAAGAAATCAAGATTTGTAAGCAGAGATTAAAAAAAAAAAACATGAAGTACCAAGAGTGAAGCTTATGAAAACTTTCCATAATAAAAGAAATGGAACAGAACACTTTACATAACAGAGGACACAGATATGGACTCAGAAATTTCTCAAATCAAACCATGCAAATAATTACACTTTTGCATCTGCTAAAGGGCACACAGAGACAACAAGTTTATTGACATGAACTGAAGGTGAGGATACGCTGCGAATTCTGTGAAAAGGGTTTACACTTCACCGCTGTGAAATGTCAAGGATAACTGAACTACTTGCTGTGGTTTCTTTTAAGCCTAAGTTTTGAAAATACCAAAAAAAAAGTTCATGTTGGTTTTAAAATCCAAAAAGGAAAGACAAAAATCTACAAAAGTAAGAGGAAGATGGGCAAAATAAGTTATCCCTTCAAAGGATAAGAGTATAAAAATGAAACTTACTAAAAAGGTCATGGCTGAGATTATTTAATAGGAAACGGCTCTGCTACAGCCTCGGGAGAAGGGATTTTAAATGTTCTCCCTTCAAACATGAGAAGATCTTAACATCTGGAAGCCACCTTTAGATTTCAGTGTTTAAAGAAAAGGAAAAAAGGTCATACTAATTCACCCATGTAAGTAGGTTGGCAGGGGGGAGCTTAATGTATTACTTATTTGCTGATGCACTCATGCTACCGCTGGCTTCTGAGGAGAAATCGGGTAAAATATTTTTTGTGGGGGGGGGAACTATTTTCTGGATCCTGGTTACCTTGCACTCTCTGTTTGACAATTGGTTATATACGCTGGTGTGAATTTAGAAAATCATTACTGGTGTAAAGGTAATTGGTAGCACATGTGCACCAGGGCTAGCATAATTTTGCCATTTAGAAAGAGCAGTAAGAATTCCACTTGCAATTCTAGAATTTCTTTCATTCCCTTATTCTTCTATTTTATTCATCCACGCACTAAACATTACTGGACACCTGCCACGTTCAGCCTCTGCAGTCAAGAAGCGCCCCACCAGGCACCTGACTGATAATCCAACCTGGCCAATGCCTTAACAGTCATGGACCAACTGTTATGGGGCATGGGACAGTTGAGTATTTATAAAAGTATAACTCACAGATGTCAAAGAACATTTTGCTCTGCCACCCCCCAGGGTTTCCACCTGGGGTACAGACTACACTGGAAACTGTTCAGGGCTGAGCGCAAAAATAAATGCATAATTCACAGTCTAAATTCAGAGTGAAGCAGGATAAATACCTCTGAGTAGCAAACTACCGGAAAAAAAAAAATGTATAGCAAAACACTGTCTCTCCTCCCAGCTCTGTCATCTATGTGAAGAGCTTCCAGGGTGATCAATGATCCCTTGCCCACTTTCATCTCTAGTTCTTTAGGGGTGGGTTTGTCTTTCCCCTCCCTCCTAGGCTGCAGAGCCACCAGTCTGCAGATGGTCACAGTCTGTCACAATGTGGGGGAAGACGCTGAGCGGCAGTGCCCCAGGTAGTCTACACAGGCAGTCTACAGTCACACTGCTTACCCTACAGAGATGCTAAGTACTCTTCCCTGAGTCAAAAGAGCCCTAAAGGGACGTGAGGCCTACGCCATCCGTCCATATCCCTGAAAAGGGTCTGTGCACTGAAGCAGGGAGACCTAGTTACAGGACTTCCCACCAAGAAGATAAAAAGTGGTTCCAGCTGGAAAAAAAAATACCAGCTGGGCAACAGCTAAGAGGAGGCTTCCCCAGAAGAATCAACAAATCCAGTGCAAGTGAGAAGCAGTCCTTACATGCCAGGGACACCTGGGGAGCCAGCGGACAGCTGGTGCTAGGTGGAGAAACAATAATGCCTAACAGAGGAGGGAATCAAACACAATTGCCACCACCAAACTGCGACCACTCATGGGCACAAACATGATTCTGCAGCTGTGTGGCTGCAGGGAGGGAAGGAGAGAGGATGCGTCCAGACCCGGAGCTTTCTTCTGTCAGTAGGAGTCTGCCCGCACCCTAGGAAGAGGGCCTTAAACGGTCACTCACACAGGGTATCTCGAGTTGACCGCACTGCAATTGCTCTCCTCTAAAAATGACTGTCGCATTTGAATATCAACACAGAAATGCTCAGATCCCATCTGCTGCGAAAACCACAAATTTTAAAAACTTAAATCTGTATAGCACCTTTGGGATTCCAAGGAAATTTAACACACTTTTCTTTCATTTTAAGATCTCAGTACGTCTATGGGCAGGAAGAGCAGTAGAACTCGTCTCATTGGACAGATGCACAGAATCAAGTTAATCACAGTCACCAACATAACAGAGTGCAGAAGTAAAAGAGAATGCGTTTCATTTTAAACGGACACTCTGAATGTGTGCGCTCGCGTTATGTGGGTGACGCTGATCCGGGGCGTGGAACCGTAGACGCTGGCAGTAGAATGTGTAACGTTTACTCCCCTTGTGTCTGAGTAATGGTCTGCAAGTTCTGCCCCCACCGGAACCGTGAATGCCCAGTGCCCTTGCTTCCCAGCCTGTTCATTAGAGCAAAGCCGCACTTACACATGAGAAAGTGGCACAAGACTTCCCATTCACCGTGACAGAAACGGGCCACAAGCAAATTTCCTGTCTTAGATTAAGCTGTTAATCTACACCATCGCTGTAAAGCAGCATGATTTTTCAATTTCAGGCATTCACATACACACACACACACAAAATCACAATGATTTCTGAAGTTTGAGTTTATATCCTCTGAGAAGGAAAGTACTAGATATTATTCCTTAGAGTGTCCTTCAAAGAACCCTGAAGCTTAGCAAATGAATTTCCTCTTTCTCCCCCTCCGTTAGTTTACTGGTACATTTAAAGCAAACAATACAGTTACATTCATCATTGGGGTCTTGTACCTTTATATATGTCTTGGTTCTTATCTTTTCTACATACCCTTGCCTTCTCTCCACCCCTTTCACCCTTCCCTATTTATAAAGACTTTGTTTCCAACTTTTCCTTTTTTCACATTTTTTTCTTTCCCTCATTTTCTTTCCCTTCACCCTTTAGCCATTTTCTTCCGATTTCACATGATCAAGTATACCATTTGAACCTTATTTACACGTTCAGTTTTTCACACCAGAGAAACTATTCGATATTTACTCAACTGTGCCCTATTTATTTCACTTAAAAGTGTGGCCTCAATGTGCATCCATTTAGCTGTAAATGTCTCTAGTTTCTCATTCTTTACTGCTGAGTAGTACTCCATTTTTTTTTTTTTTTTTTTTTTTTTTACAAAAACCACATCTTATCCAGTCTCCTATTGATAGGCATTTGGGTTGCTTTCAAGTTTTAGCTATTACAAACTGTGAAGCTATAAACATTGGTGCACATACATGTGATATGATCCTTTTAATTCTTTTGGAAAGATACCCAGCCAGAAGGGGAATAGCTGGGCCAAATGGGGCCTCTCATCCTAGTTCTTTGAAGTATCTCCATACTGATTTCCACAGTGGTTGCTCCAGTCTGCACTCCCACCAACAGTGGAGAAGGGTTCCTTTCTCCCCACAACCCCACCAGCATCTGTTATTGGTTGATTTCTTGATAGCAGCCATTCTTACTGAGGTGAGATAGAATCTCAGTGTTGTTTTCATCTGCATCTCTCAAATGACCAATGTTTTGAACATTTTTTCATGTATTTATTTGCTGCTTTTACTTGTCTGAGAAATGTCTGTTCATTTCAGATACCCATATTTGAATCAGGTCTTTGTATTTGGGGGGAATTTGATTTTTTTAAGTTCTTTATATGTTCTAGATAGTAGTGCTTTGTCTGAGGAATAACTGGTAAAAATTTTTTCCCATATTGTAGGTTGTCTCTTAGCTCTGTTGGTTTTTCTCTTGCACTGCAAAAACTTTTTAATACAATGAGATCCCAATTTTTTATTCTTTGTGCAAGTTCTAAAGCTGCTGAGGATTTGTTCATAAAGTCTTTTCCTATGCCAATGTCTTTGACAGCTCTAACTAATTTTTTCCAGGAAATTTACTGTTTCTGTTTTGATAGATCTTTAATCCATTTGGATTTTAGTTTAGTGCATGGTGAAAAATAGGGATATAGTTTTAATCTTTGGCAAGTTGAAAGCCAGTTCTTCCAATACCATTTATTAAAGAGGCTATCTTTCCTCCTGTGAGGATGGTCGGCTCCTTTGTCAAAGAGGTAGCTGAGTACGTCTAACGTTGTTTCTGCATCTTCTAATCCATTCCATTGATTCTCGGGTCTGTTTCTTTACCAGTACCATGCTGTTTTAGCACAGCTAAATTTCCTCTTTCAAGATCATTATGACTCATTCTATTAATTATCTTCGCCTCACATTTTCAAAGATTATCTCAATCAGCCCTGCCTTTGTTAGTTACATCCAATGGACAAATCAATGAAAAGTGAGTCACTGTAAGTACTCATTAATTTTTGAAAGAATAAATCTTTTAATGAATACTATGAGACTTTTTACATATGAAGAGCTCTGTAATCACTTGCTAATCTGGGAAAGTTGAATTTGTCACCCTGTTACCTGTGATTACATCACCAGTCAAATGAATGTGTCATAAAGACATTATGATGATAGATACCAACTATAGGATGATCTTACCACATGTCACAATGGTAAGAACACAACACACTAGTCTTTGAAGCCAGAAATCCAAGTCTTATCTGGAGAAATAGGGCTATTGGCCAGAACCGTATAGCTTTGGCTGATCATCTAAAAAAGGTGAAGTCATGAGTTCTATTCAATCATCAGCCCTACCAACGTGCAGGATTTGGAGAAAAGCACACTGTTTTGTGTTAGTTTTTAGCAAGAAAACAGTACTAGAAACTAATTGTTCCACTATGCAGGATTTTCCCCTCATAAGACTTCGGTGCTTAAAAAATGATAAAGATAGAGATCATCATTCTAACACATCATGGAATATATTTGAATATATTTGAATTTTATTTTACATTATATAGATTTGAATTCATCAATTTAGCACAATTATATTCTACTAAAGCTATTACTAAGTGTCATTTCCTAATATTGATGGTAAACGGGCCTACTTTACATGGTGATTGGTTAGGTTTGGGTAGAGGGCACCATCTTGACCCATGAGAGGTGAGAAGTCTGGTGAATGTTTCTGGAAATACTGCCATTCTCATGACTACACAAATCTGGGTGAATGCATGTCCTGCCCCATTGACGTACTTTATCATATGACTTGCTTTAGCCAAAGAAATTTTAGCAAATGCATTAATGAGATAATTTTAAAGGATTTTAACAGTTTGGCTGGGCCTCTTGAGTTCTTGGGACCTTTGTAAGAAGACACATCCCAGGCCATGTGGAACAGCAGGATGTGGCATGTGGACATGTACAAACCTGGCCAGAAGGCTGGAGCTACATCCCGACAACCTACAGCTTGACATGGACCTGCACCAGCTACCAACACACCTGAGATAACAATGACAAGTACTGTTATCGTAAGCCACTGTGTGGTGCCGAGCAGCACTGTTGTGGCAACAGCTAACCAATATAAGTAGTGACTAAGTGGTTATTTCAGAGTGAGTTTTCAAGGAGAGCTTCTTGGAGATGATAAAAATTTAAGCAAATTTTAAATGATAGAATCACCGAGAGATCTGGGAGATGATCACTACAGGTGAAGCACTCTTCAGCACAAACAAGATCCTGAGGAAAGGCTAAGATTGACATGTTTTTAGCCAGAAGAGGGCAGGGAGGGAGGGAGGGAGGGCGGGGGAGGGAGACAGGGAGACAGGGAGACAGAGAGAGAGAGACCACTTAGTGGCAAGAGGGTGTGTGTTGTGGTTAATGAGACCGGCAGTTTCCAGAAAGGGTAAACCAGAGTAAGAATTAGCAATGAGAAGGTCCTACAGCACTTAAAACAAATAAGCAATGTGGTAGGATTTATTACTTTTAAAAATCTCACTCTGGGTGCTATGAGAAAAGGATCCTGAGAAGTCCAGGGCCAAGGATGGAAAGCAGCAGGCAGAGTATTATTATGCAGGCAAAGGTGACAGGATTGGATGGAGGGTCACATAGGTGCAGAGAATGAGGTTGACTCCAGACACACCCTAAAGGTAAGCTAGGCAAGTCCTTTTGGTAGCATGGACATGGGATGCAGAGACAGGAGAATCTATGCCAGTTTGTACATTGTTGGCTTCAGCAAGTAGGTGATTAGTGGTGCCTTTGACTAACACAGGTAAACCTGGGAAATGGTGGATAGATGGGTTGAAGGTTTGGTTTTTCCCTGTCCAATTGGATATTTTTCTAAATACCCAGGCAAAGGTGTTGAGCAAATCCTAGAATATGTCTTTTTAAATATGAATCTGGTAATCCAGAGAATGTTAAGCATTGAAAAATCTAATTTTGGTATTTATGAGGGTTCCAAATTGGCCAGTTACCACCTACAGTATAAATAGCTGAGAGCAAAGAGACAGATTTAAAGCATCCCACTTAAAATCACTGAAAAATTCTGCTTTAAATGAATGTGCTAATGTTTGCTTTCCAACCCAACCCTTTTTTTTTTTTTTTTTTTTTTCTCGGGTTTTGAACTTGGTCTTAACTCGGGTCCTTGCGCTTGCAAGGCAGGCCACCGAACCACTGAGCTAAATCCCCAGCCCATCCAACCCATTTTTGATGCATTGTCCAAGAGGCCAGTGTGAAGTGTGACATGAGGTCACAATTGAGTTTTGGTAAAAATAATAATAATTCAAACACTCTAGTCTTGTTTGTAAAATCAGTAAACAACGAGCAAAGTACTTGGTCTATAGCAAATGAAATCACTGGCAATTTCCTTGTTAAAAGCTCACTTCAAAGAGCAAGGAGTATATCACATGAACAACAATTACATGCTGTTGCAATATTTTATATGCCCTGAAATGAGAAGGGTTGACTTTTAGAGTGAGAATTATAATCCACAAACCTTTATTATTTTTTGCATGTACAAAAGGACTCTTCGCCAGATTTATTTAGTGTTTTACTTGACACATTCAAGAGTCTACCGAGTAAATGTTAAACATGGGGGCAAGTGGTAAATGACAACCTGAAAATGAGAAAACAGAAACTAAGTAGAGCACATAGGAGAGTGATTTAGGGAACAAGTAAGGATGGGAAGGAACAAAAAATAGGAAAACCAGACCCCAGACAACAGGTAAAAGGCCTAGCAAGATATCCTATTATAGTTTATCTGGGGAGGAGGGGAAGCAGGCATTGGCACATTTCTGAAGATTTTATGCAACATTTTATTACTCTCTCTAACTCTCTCCATTTCTCTCTTTCCCACACACACACCCCATCCCATCTCTATCTTTTGAAGTAACGCTGTCAGTTCAATTCCAAGATTTACATTATTAGCTCTTTTTTTTTTTTTTTTTTT
>NW_022900938.1:13688666-13753295 GCF_012274545.1 Fukomys damarensis
GCTTTTTTTTTTTTTTTTTTTTTGCAATATCTCATAGTAGTTAAACTTTAAAGGGCAGGGGGTGGCCCTTGGAACCACTGATAAAAAGTCTGGAAGTTGGCTCCATTTCTGATGCCTCTTTATTATTTGAACACTGGAAAATGCAACAGCAGAAGAAAACTTAAGGTAACTCGTTGTCATGTTTAAAAGGCTGTGAAGGATTGATGATGTCTGCAGAAGTTTCACGTTACTGGAGATCTTCTGATATAACCCAGGCTTGCTAATGCCTCCAATGCATGCCTCTCATGATTTTATGTAAGAAAGACAACCATAATCAAGTCTCAGTCACTAGCTACCTAAATATGCCCACAGATTTATTTTCCATGTGCACAGATCACATTAATCAAAAGTAATGATAACTTATAGGGCTGTTTTTTTTCTTTTAAGTGCTTGCCCTTGGCTTAAGACCTTCCGCTTTAATGACTGATTTGTAGACAGAAGTGCTTCAGCTATGGATGATTGCATTTTTCACAGGGAGACAGGAGAGTCATCTGAGAAGCTCATTCCTTGTAGATTGTTTTTCAAAGTGCTTTCCATGTAAATTACGGATCTATGAGGAGAAGATAAAGTGAGGTTGGAGACACTGCTGCACCTAGTAAAATGTCTAGTGTAGGGTGCAGATATCTTCCACTGATGTAGTTTGTTTGGAACAGAGACTCACATAGTTTTTCACTCTGTAAACAAAGATTTCATTTTTAAATTATTTTTCCAAGTGGTCTCACGATGTCTACCCTTGAATTTTTTTCTCTATTCTTCATTTTATTTGGACAATATATTCTGACTAGATAGGAATATGCCCTTGCTATTGCAGAGCCTGTGTGTACCCTGCCTTGGCTGCTTGACAGTATTTAATATTTATATTATGATCTTCTATATATTCTATCATAAAGAAGTGTGTGATTTCTTCAGTAGAAAAACTGAGTAGTTGTCTCACTGACTTATTTTTCGTTCTTAATTACATTATTATTTACATATAGCCTTAATAAGATGTATTGATTGAAGATTTTTCTATGGTTATAAGAAAGATTTAAATTACTCAAAGAAAATAAAGATGGATTTCTGTAAGCATAGATGCTCCTGAAGTACATGACTAACTGAGGCAAACATTTGCTATACATAAAAATCTGAAAAAGGAATATATTGACTCAACTATTGTTTCCTTTCATATTCACTGCCTTCAGTTTTTCATACTGTCTTCTAATGGGGTGCAGAGAAATCATCCCATAAACCTAATCTCCATAGACAGAGACTCAATCCCTAGTTCAGTATCACTTTTTTTATTGGAAGTATGAAATAATCAGCATAACTGACACAACTAGTAAAATAAAGCCATTTTGTCATTAGTTTTCCAGTTCTAGGTGCACAGTTTATATTTCTGCTTTCATCTTGCCTGGACAATTGTTATCAGTTTCACTGCAGTTTTTTTAGTGTTGACTGTGTGTGTGTGTGTGTGTGTGTGTGTGTGTGTGTGTGTGTGCGCACGTGCTGAGAGGGTGGGGGAGTGCTGGGGATTGAGCCCCGGGTCTTCACTATTTTATAATCCTAATTTTTTTAATTAGACATTTTGCTTTAATGTTTACAAGCTCAGGTGTGGTGACACATGTCTATAATACCAGCACTTGGGAGGCTGAGGCAGAAGCATTTCTGTGTTCAAGACTAGCTTGGACAATTTAGTGACCTTATCTCAAGATACAAAATGTTTTTAAGAGGGGGTGGGGTGTATCTCACTGTGAAAGCCCTGGATTCAATCCCCATGCAAAAAAAAGGGAGGAAGGGTAGGATAAGAGAGGAGAGGAAAAGTAGGTACAGGAAAGAAGGAAGGGAGAGAAGGGAGAGAGGGAAGGGAAATTTCTGCTGAAGGCCAGCAGCTGGGTTTGGTGGCACAGCCTATGCTCCCAGTAATGTGGATTCTGAGGAATGAGGTTAAGGATGAGGGTTAGGGTGAGGGTTGGGGTTAGGCGAGCCTGGGATGCGGCAAGTTCAAAGCTGGCCTGGTCAACCTATTGAGACTTTGTCTCACCCCATCCCCTCCCTGGAAAAATCAGAACTGATGAGAAAACACAGTGAAACTTTCTATCTGAATTTGGAGCTTAACTTTTCTCTAAGTAAGAATTACAAGACTAATTTACAATATCCAAAAATAATAAAAAGTTATCTAGCTCATACTCTGATGATAACAAAAAAAAAAAGAAAACACTAAACACTAACATTAAAATCTAATGTGAAATTTCAGTATTTCTCTTTAAGAGGAAGCAGTCTTCGGGCTTGCTGTTAACACCACGGGCACAATATGAAGAACTCGAAGTCACACAACAGCTGAGACAACTGGGAAAAGTTAAAACCGCATTGCTTACCAGTTAGGGAGAGCCTTCTGCAGTGACACAAAGTGCAGCACGCATGCCACAAGTTCACCACCACTGACTTAGACTCTCACTGTCTTCTGGCCTAGGACAGTCTCTGCTCTTCTCTCCATGGATAGTTGGTTGAACTGTGTCCCCAAAAAACATGTTCACGGTCATAGTTTCAGTATCTGTGAATGTGGTCTTTGGAAATACTAGAATCTTTCCACAAGTCAAGTTAACATGAGGATATTCCGTAGGATAATCCCTAAATCCAAGATGACTGGAATACTTACAGGAAGAGAAGAGGGCACTCCAACACACACACACACACACACACACACACACACACACACCCTGTGAACAACTTCAAACTTCATTCTACCTTCACCTGAGCAGGTAGGGACAGACAGTATGAATTAGTAAATATTGTTCCTAGTGACTAAAGAGTATACCAGCTGAAAGATGGTTGAGATAAATACAAATATACTCATAAAATAAATCTACTTTTCCCCAACTGAGTAATTAAGTAGAGATTATAGGTATTTACTTGTTTAACTAACAATAATCCATAGTACATTAAAGACCACTTTGACCTACATGGATGTAGGAATGATGCTAGAATTTTTTATCAGCTCCATTAACATTCTTTTGTTATGCATTCAAAATATCACAGACCACATGCAAAACAATTTATGTACTTCTTGAACTTTTTACATAGTTGTGGAAGTCAAGATAAAACAATAAAGAAGGAAATTATGTTCTAAATGAATTTGTTTTATAAATAAAATTTTAGTCCTCAAAACAACCCAGGGTACAAATCCTTATTACTATACTCTGTTTTTAAGTGAAGAGACTGAGGCACAGCAGTTCACTATCCTGCCACAGACATGATATAGTAAGCCCAGTTGCAAAGGATATATCTGTACTCAAAATATGACAGTCTCACTTTTTTCCTGAGTGCAATAAATGGCACTTCCAGTGGACAGCACATGCAAGATATCATAGGAAAGTGATTTTAATAGAAGAAATTAGAGATTGTTCAATAGCCTACTTCAGTCAGCAATAAAAAAATGAATGGGAATGACAGCAAATAATCATCAGACACATAAATGAGATGAATTTTGGGGTTAATTGCTGTGTGTATATAATGGCTGCTATCACATACTAATATTTCTTAGTTTCATACAGAAAACTACTTTCTCACAGTTGATTTCTTAGTTCAAACACATGTTGAAATAATTAAAAGGACAAATTTTTAAACAACTTAGGCAGATTTTGTAGACTCTAACATATTATATTCAAAGACTTACTGTACTTATTTAGCCATTATAAGGGAGGCCTCTGATGCATGAAGTGGACCCAGAACAAGCAGACTGTTTATTTGGTCAGTATTCACACTTTAATGACAACAACAGAAAATATGCACGGGTGTCTTTTCATTCACAAAGCATGTGACATGCAATGTGTTATTTAACTATCACAGGACTGGTGGTCTGGGCAGGTGATGTGACCATCGTCCTATGTGTGTAGAAACCGAGACCTGAAGGATGGGGTCCTGTTCAAGGTCAAGGGTCTGTCTAATTTGTCTATGTCATACAATGCTTTTTCTATTGATTAAACCTAGAATTTTGCTCTGTTCAATGTTCCTCTCTTCTCATTATTAAAGCAAACTGGAGAGGTCTTACAAACTGTGCACAAAACTGCACTTGCTCATAGACTCCATAGAGCCTGATCACATCTCTTCTTTCAAAACAAAGAAAAACTCACTTAGGAAGGCAACAATTGAGTCCTATGACCCTGAGATCAGCAAAAAGCTCCACATTAGCTGTTAAAGTGGTCTCATTAAATCATAAACACTTAAGTGTAATTTAGATCTTTAATCACACTAAAGGGCATCATAAACTCGCACATGAGATTACTAAATCAAGATGAGGAATGAAATCCAATTTAGTCTTCATGTGTCATGTCTAATAAAGTCACTTATGTTAGCTAAACTTTTCAGGCCTGTGTTCTTAAAAATACACTCTATTGCTCTATTGAGAAGTATGTTTTCAATTTGGACTTTTCAGCTGTGGTAGACTTAAACTCCAAGTCATGGCCAGTTTCCTGTTGCTTATTTCCCCCAATGACCCCACTATGATTTATTCCTACAAAATACAGATGCAGAGATGTTAACATATGCTATTCAGAAATAACCCAAACAAACACTACAAATATTTCTAAAAAACTTACTTAAATGTATGATATTTTACTTGAACCTAGACCACTAAAATTGGTTAAAGCATTGGGGATTTAGCTCAGCGGTTCCACCTCCTGCTTCCAAGCACAAAGACCCGAGTTCAATCCCCGGTACCAAAAAAAAAAACAAAACAAAATTGGTTAAAAGTCCAGTATTCAAATACAAAAACAAATCCTCAATGTGCCCAAGTTTTTTAATGCAAAAATTGAAAAACATGTAAGTACTAGAAGGTAAAATATGGAACTATTTATTTATATCTTAAAATGGAAAAGGACTTTATAAGCATAGTGCATATCAAAGAAGCTAGTAACAAAATCTGATATGAACCAGGTGTGGTGGTGCACACCTGTGATTCCAGCACTCAGTAGGCTGAGACAAGAGGATCACAGCAAGTTCAAGGCCTGCCTGGGCTCACAGTGAGTTCAAGGCCAACCTGAATTACATAGTGAGACCCGGTCTCAAAACACAACAAAAAAAAAAAGAAATCTGACATGAGATTAACAGATGTACTACTTGTTTATTGTTGTGACCCCATTATTAAGCAGAATCCATAGCACTTGGTAAAGTACTCAACTCATAAGCCGTCATTGTTAATAATAAATCAACTGAAAAATGTTAAAATATATAATATCCAAAATATTTGTGTCCTTAATTTATAAGACATTTGTTATTGAGGATATACTCCTAAGTGAAATAAATAAGTCACACATGTGTAAATACCAAATCGTTTCTCTGGTGTGGACAAACTATAATAGTACATAAGATCCTAGTGACATAACTGACAATGTGAAATACGAAGAAAAGGGCTAAAGGTGTAGGAAAAGTGGGAAAGGTAGGGGAAAGGTAATAAGGGAAAGGAAAAAAATAGAAGAAAATGAAAAAATGGAAACAAAATGTTTGTAAATGGGGAGGGGAGGAGAGGGTGAAGGGAGGGCAGGGACAAGGAGAAAAAATGAGAACCAAGACCTGTCATGTAAAGGTGCAAGATCCCAATGATGACTGTAACTGTACTGTATACCTAAAATGTACCAATAAACTCAATGAAGAAAAAATATATATAAAGCATTTGTACCAATCAATAAAAACCGACTGCTTTTTAGGTTTATATACCTTTATATGAACATTCATTTAAAAGCTAAAATAGAATAATTATGTAATATAAATATTTCCTCTATGAACGTTTTGAATTTTTCAGAATATTATTTTAAGAATCATCACAGTCCTAGAATTTTATAATTAAGGTTCTTAATTAATAGTTTAGAATATGTAAATATTTGAGAGCATTCTTTCAGTATAAATTTTTTTTTACACTTTCATGGAAAAATATTATTGGTCTGTGAAAACCACTAACAAAACTAATTTTTTCTTTAAAATTAAGGAGAATAATTGCTGTGTATAATTACTTCTCTATCAATATTAAAAAGCTTCAGATATTTATGCTTCACTATGCATCCCAAACCAAACATTTCAATACTGTTAGTTTAAAATAGCTTCTTGCTGAATTTTTCTTCCCATTTTTCACAGAGCTCTACATAACTTGTCCTTTTGATCCTAATTTTGACCTTTATTATTTTGCCCTGGCACAGAAACTAGATTTTGATCTCTTTTATTCAGTTTCCAACTACCAAGAAAGATCCTCTTTTGAAGGATCTTTGTCTAAATTCCTATTACCCATCATTTATTAGATCCCCATGGAGTCTTCCCTTGGCTTAAAGGTGCCAATGTAATAGACTTATCAAAGATGTCATTATTCTGAAGTATTTGCTCTTGATCTTTCTTTGTCATTTGGCTTCCAGTTTCCAGGGGTTGACTCTCATTATTTGCCAGTTATTCAAAATGAACACAATGTGGTTTTGTGACCACGTTCTGAAGTCAGAATGAGAAAACAATGTTCCTAGTTAAGAAATATATACCCTTTCTACACCCAAAAACGTAAACATTCCTCCAGGAATGAATCACCTTGGAAATCATGGTATCAAAAATTAAGTAAAAGCAGCACATAAATATATGAAAAAATGTTCATCACTGGTCGTTTGAGAGATGCAGATGAAAACAACACTAGATCCCACCTCACCCCAGAAAGAATGGCTGCTATCAAGAAATCAACCAATAACAAATGCTGGTGGGGTTGTGGGGAATGCACCACTGTGGAAAACAATATGAAGATACCTCAAAGAACTAGGATTAGGGGCCAGGGATTTAGTTCTGCCACCTGCCTTGTAAGCACAAGGACCTGAATTCAATTCCCCAGAATAAAGAAAAAAAAAATGAGGTTCCATTTGACCCAGCTATCCTTCTGCTCCGTATCTTTCCAAAAGAATTAAAAGAACCATACCACAGTGATATATGTGCACCCATGTTTATAGCAGCACAGTTCATAATAGTTAAAACTTAGAAACAACCCAAATGCCCATCAACTGGAAACTGGATAAAGAAGATATGGTTTTTCTTTTTCTTTTTCTTTTTTTGTTACCAGGGATCAAACTTGGGTCCTCACGCTTGTGAGGCAGGCAGTGGGACCACTGTGCTAAATTCCCAGCCCAAGATGTGGTTTCTCTAAAAACTGGAGTACTACTCAGCCATGAAGAATGAGAAATCAGAAACATTTATAGCTAAATGGATGCACATTGAGGCTATACTCTTAAGTAAAATAAATAGGACACACAAGTAAATACTGAATAGTTTCTCTGGTGTGAAAAACTAAAAGTGCAAATAAGGTTCAAATGGTATAATTGATAGTGTGAAATAGGAAAAAATGGCTAAAGGGTAAGTGGGAAGGGGAGGAAAAATGACATAAGGGATAAGAAAAAATGTGAAAAAAAGGAAAAAATAGAAACAAAGTCTTTGCAATAGGATGAAGTCAGTGAAGGGAGGGCAGGAGTATGGGGAAAAAACAAGTAACAAGACATTTAATGTAAAGGTACAAGATTGCAATGATAAATGTAACTGTATTGTTTGCTTTAAATGTACCAATAAACTTAATGGAGGAAAAAATTCTATCATACAATCATTTGTCAACTCTTCAAGTGCTCCCTTTCCTTCTTTATACATTACAAACAAACAGATCCTCAATTTCTTTTCAAGACCTCTCCCATACTTAAATCTATAGAAGATGGAAGGGAGGGAAGGGGTATGAGGAGAAAATAAAAACCAAGATCTGTCATGTACGGGAACAAGATCCCAACGATGAATGTAACTGTACTGTACACTTTAAAAGGACCAATAAACCCAATGAAAAATAAATTTAAAAATCTATATAAGATGAAGAGAGACAACCTAATAGACAGTATCTTCTATCACCCTTTGCCCTGGTTTCCACATGAACTGTATCTTTGAGTTTAAGGGAACTTCTACAATTTGAAAAGTTCATGTACAGACAGTGGTGATTTTTTTTAATACTGTTCTTAAATGTCACTTCCGCAATTTTGATGTCTGTGACAATATTCCATAAACACCTCATTCTGAATTAAAGAAAATTACCTTTAAGAACTACAGTACTTTCACTGGAAATCTCAAAGTTCTTATTCTCAGGTTCTGGAATCACCAAATTTTCACTGAAATATGCCTGTATCAGTAGTACTAAAGCTCAAGCCAGAATGGCCTTTAAAAATAAAAAATAAACAAATTTCTGTGGAGGACTAACAAAGGATAGAGAAAACATATAATCATGTAAGTTCTTAAAAGTAAATAGGAACATGGTGGAGTTTCAAGCTTGCATCAAGAAAGGTCCTGCTCCTTATCAATATCTACCCTGTTTACCTAGCTAAATGACATCTAAAGTTTTCCAAGGAAACTTTGGCCCTTTGGTGTAACTTGGCAAAATATCATTCTGCAGCATTTGAGCAGTCATTTTATCTTTATTTTCAATGAATTTCAGAATCATTCCTGAGAAATTTTTAATTCTTGGCAAAATATCATTCTGCAGCATTTGAGCAGTCATTTTATCTTTATTTTCAATGAATTTCAGAATCATTCCTGAGAGTAATTTTTAATGAAAAGGAAAAGAGGAAACAAAAAACAACTGGAAGTAGCTCAAATAATTCCAAGCCATTAATAAACTATACTGAAAACAAGGATACCTAGCTAAGTGCACATGTCTGTTGGGACCTACAATATAAACATAAATTCTGCAAATTAATTTCCATATAGAACAGTAATGAACATGCAATTTTAGGTATATTTTATTAAAGCTCAACAGTAACTGCAGCAATTTTTTAATTGAATTTATTGGTACTTTCTAGGAAAGACTAATGGGAGTTTTTTTTAAGTACAACTTTTAGACCATTTTGTTATTTTTTAATTCTGTAGAGATCCTTGTGTCACCTGCATCCAGGGTGTCTACTCCCACAGCCTTATCCTTGAAGTTAAAATAACTAAATTTTCTCATTAGCTTTATACCTGTTGTAGAAAGAAAAAATTACAAAGTTAAGCTGAAGTAACCCAACTAAGCCCTGATGCTCGTGTTTACACTTTCCCAGGCCAGGAAACTACAGATCAACAAGTATCCTTCTAGAGAGAAACCATTTACAAGCCGTACATCTGATAAGGGGGCTTAACATTCTAAATGCATGCAGAACTCAAACAACTCAAGAGCAAGGAAACAAATAACCTAATATCTTTTTAAATGGGCAAAGAAGCTGAACAGGCATCTTTCAAAAGAATACATATAAGTGACTAATAGGTACATTAAAAATTGCTCGGTATCATTAATCATTACGAACATGGAAATTAGAACCACAGTGAGCTATCACTTCAAACCTGTTAGAACACCTTCTGTTAAAAAGGCGAAATAAGTGCTGGAGAGGATGCAGAGAGAGGCACAATTGTTGTTGGGAATGTAAATTAGTATCCTCGTCATCATGCAAAATGGTAGGGCCATTCCTCAAAGAACCAAATACAGACCTATCTTACAATCCAGCAGTCCCACTTCTAGGTGTGTAGCCAGAGGAAAAAAAATGAATGTTGAAGGATAACTGCAGCCTCTTGTGTACCGCAATATTATCCACAATAGCAGGGGCAAGGGGAAAAAATGAGAACCAAGACCTGTCATGTAAAGGTACAAGATCCCAATGGTGAATGTAACTGTACTGTATACCTAAAATGTACCAATAAAATTATTTTTTTTAAACACATATGAATTTAACCTCACAACCAATTTTGTGTTTATGCCATCTAACATTGTCAAAACAATTTAATTTAGGCGAGATGCAAATATACTAGAAGACAAGAAAAATGGAAGAACCTCAGATCAAGAACAGATCAAAGTATTTGAGGGAAAATAGAAATAATTTTAATTTGAGTTTTCTGAATTATTTTGTTGACTTGGCTTGCTAATAATTCTAGCAAAAGTCGATTTTCAAAGCCAAGCAAATAGGGATTAGGCTGATAACAGGATTTGCTACACTTTTAATTTTTAGGGAAATAATTCTTTCTAAATCAAAAGAAACTGCTTGTCAATATGCAATAACAGTAATAGTACAATCTAGCAAGATACAGAGAAATTAGAAGGGAAATATTTGCATGGCTATGAGAATATACTCACATAATGTATTCCAACATTAATTTTTATAGAAACTGTATTCTGGTCCTTACAGATCAAAACAAAAGCCTCATTCTTCATGATATACCAGCACCTAAAAATCTGAAAAGCTCTTTAAAATATTATAATGCTGTACACACTGATGCAACAGATGGCAAAATTGTGATAATGACATATAATGTTAAAGTACTTCATAATATTTTCCACAATAAAGATTATTTATCATATGTGAACACTTTGCAATATTTGTGCATGTCATTTCAAAACAGGATTCATTTTTAAATGCTTCAAGAATTTCAACAGCAATTTTAATTGCAACTGCCTGAGCAAGTGATCCGGTTTAGGCCAATGAAGTAGAATTAGAAAGGAGAAGTCCACAGCAAGGGAAAGAAGAAATAAACGATTGTAAAGTTTCCAGGAGTTGAGAGGATAGGAGGTAAGGCTGCTCTCTGAAGGTACCCAAGGGCATATGGCCCTCTCAGTGGGAAGGTCTAATCCTCACCCTTAGTGGTATTCTTTGCCCACATTTTCACTAACAGTACTTCATATCTAATCCCAACATGGGGCAGACAGGCCGACTCCAAAGAACTCACAGACAAGTGGCAGACACAGAGATGAGGGTCCCAAAACGACAATGACAGCATTGTAGGAAGTGCTAGAAGCGGGAAGCACAGAAAGTACGTATGAGTCTCAATGGTGCATGCAAGGTTCACCTGAAGACGCTGAATTTGGGCTTTCAGTAATAAGTGAGAATTAACCAGAAGAAAAAGAAGAATCAGGACGTCCAAGGGAATGAACTATGGCATTAGGCCAAGCGAGGCCACAGCAATGATCCTTTGTATGGCAGATGGTTGGGTCTATGAGAGGAACTGACAAGAGAAGAATGAGTCTTGTTTGTACAGATGAAAGGACTGAAATTGGACTTTACCCAAAGGTGAAGAAGGAATTTAAACAGAAGACACTGATTTTAACAAAGAAGTGACAAGCAAAGATTAGTTTCCAAATTTTCCCTCTGGAAATGTCTAGGATAAAGGATCTTTTTTAGAAGAGGAAAAAAAAAAAATCCTATCAGCCAGAAGAGAAATGCTTGCCTACACTAAGTCAGGGGCAAATGGAAAAAAAAAAAAAAGAGGTAGAATAATGAAGACATGTTTAAGAAAAAGAAACAATACATTTTGGTAATTGGTCAAAGGCTCAAGCTAAACAAGTTGAGTTATAAGATGATGATTTCTTACTTGAGGGACTGGACAGGTGTAGTTCTAGCCATAAAAATAAGGAACAAAGAGATGAAGTTGAAATTTAATTAACAATAACTTTATTTTAATGCAATGCCATATTTCATTTTGTCTTTAATTTTCTCACTGATTTTCCAACAATGCCATTATAACTGACTTCATTAAATAAAGTGCCAGCCAAATCTCTGCAGAAACTCCATAGCAGGATCTTGAACATAAAGGGCAAAATACTTCTGGATTCACAGAATCAGGTTTCTGTAATAATAGTATTGTCCCAGAAGAAAGAAAATACTTTTTAAACTGCTTTTAGTTTCTCTTTTTTTAATATAACATATATAGTTCAGTTTTTTATATAATTCTTTCCTTATCTAAAAGGATTCTGAGTAGAAATAGCTCTAGCATTGTCATAAGTTTGCAGTTGTTTTGTCAGAATGCTGAATTTCCCAAACAAAATCCAAAGGTTACTAAACATGACATGCCAACTGTTTTCCTTTCTTTGTTGATTTTCCTCTTGAAACTGTAAACAGACACCCTAGTCCCTGAAATCCTGTCATTATCAGTCAGCTCCTTTCATACCACACTTCATACCATATGCTTCTCTAGTAAGCTTATTCAATCATTCTAACGAGCAACATCTCTTTCTTTCCCTTCTGCTCAAGATCTTCGCACTCTATAAATTAGTATGATAATCCAAGAGCTAGAAAAAACACAACAATCAAAAAGCCTCTACACATGTGACTTGTTCATAGCTAGTAAATGAGTCTGTCATTGCATGTTTAAACAATCAAATAGAGGCACAAAAGTTGGAAAGAGAAGACATGAAACGAATAATTGCTAATGATACATAAAAGTAAATCCCAAGCAATTCTGACAATTACTTCACATGGAAGACAATTAAAACTTATCAAAGTGAAGTAAACAAGGAACGGGTCTTAAACATGAAGGTGAGTGATAGAACAATGTATAAGAATATAACATGTAGCATGGTGTCATCTACATAAATTTCAAAAACTATACTATCAAGAAATGTAGGTATAGCTGGTTAAATAGTTAAGAAATGCCAGAGGTTTTTTTGTTTGTTTGTTTGTTTGTTTGTTTTGGTACCAGGGATCAAACCCAGGACCTTGCACTTGCAAGGCAGACAGCACCACTGAGCTACATCCCCGGGCCAGGCCAGAGCATTCTGAGAACAGAAGTTAATGTAATAATATTCTCCAACAAAGATGAAGGGTCTGGGAGAAGGAGCTCTCTGGAATCTGCTAATGCCTTCATTACTACCTGAGATGTATTACACAGATGTTGGCTTTATAAAATTTTATTATACTATACTTCGATGATTTTTTAACTTGCCTCTATGAATTTTATATTTCAGAATAAAAAGATATTTTCTTAATTAGACAAATGAAAAACGGCACAGATAAGTGCACTAACTTTTTTTCAGATAGAGCATCATCAACCGTGAACAATTCAGATCTGGCAAGTTTGTTGGAACACTTTCAATGGAGTCGTTCTGGAAAATAAAATTAGATGAAGCCACAGGGGACAATATATAACAAAAGATAATGAACCAAAGAGATTTCTATTTCAAAAAATAAACACTGCCTGTATAAACATCTTGCAAAAATAGGGAGCAAGAGACTCAAACTTTATAAAGTTATCTTATTCTTAACAATGAATGTGGTCATTTCTATTTAACTGTCACCCCAAAATTGCTGAATTTCAATTTCATAAATGCCTCTGAAACAAAAAGTTGCTAAGGGCTGTGTAAAACTTCACATACTTTCTATAACACACTGCTGTCAAGGGCTAAACCAAAAAATGTAATATGCCATGGTCATTCACATTGCACTCAATCCATCTATTCAAATACTACTGTGGATATACCTAGAACTACTTCCATGAAAATCATATTAATTAGACCATAAAAATATCAACTGCTACTATAAGAAATAACATTAAAATGAACCTTGAAACATCAAGACTGAAAATAACTGTTCTCAGTAAAGAGGCAAACACAAAAGATTAATTAGGGCACTTTTTAGGTTCCCCCAACCCCTATCCTCCCATTATTTCCCTCAGTACCAATCAATGTATCCTAAATAAATGAGTTTTAAATAAGTAAGGAGAAGAAAATAATGAAGAAAGTTGCCCTGGCTGCACAGCTTATGGTAAGAGATTGAGATGTTTCTACACTGCTCATGTCCTACTACATCTGGAAATATTTGCTAAGTATACACCAATCACTCTTCATTAAACATGGCATATTTTAAAGACTAGTATATTTCTCTGTATTTTCGAGGCAAAATATCTGGTTTTATGTCTCTTCAAATACACTGTAAATTCGCGTTAGATGTATCTGACTGTGTTAGTTTTCAGAGATCATACCTAATAAAGAAATTAACTACAGCTTGAATCCTATAACTTCCAGACCATGGTCAATGCATCAAATGGGCAAAGGGTTCTGCTTAGCCCTTCTCCTACTCAGACACACAGTACTCTGCTTAAAGGAGGAGAGGTTTTGTTTGCCTCAAGGACACTGTCCACAGTCATCGGGCTCATAGGCAGAAACATTGTGGCCAAGGGACGTATGGGAGGAAAGCTGCTCGTATCTTAGCAGCCAGGAAACTGAAAGAAAAGGGAGGAGCCAAGGCTATGTTCTTCCGGGTCAGACCCCAAGTGACCCAGCCCTAACCACAACCACTTCACAACAGCAAATCAGCTATAGCACCCCATATCCAACCGTCCTCCACACACTTTAGAATTTTGGGGGATATTTTAGATCTAATCATAATAGCTTCTAATTAAAAAGCTTCTTCGGGCTGAAGATTTAGGTCAGTGGTTCCGCTGCCTGCCTCGCAAGCACAAGGACCCGAGTTCGATTCCCCGGTACCAAAAAAAAAGCTTCATCGGTATTCAAACTTGTACACAGGGGCCTATAGTGTTTGGTTATAGTGGATGCCCACCCTGCAGCGGGGCTAAACACTAAGTGAAGAAATCCAACTCAGAAGCAGCTGTACTTCCTCAGAGGACCAGTCCTTTTTTCATGAGTTAGAATCCTCCCTGGTCCAGACCCACCAGGTCCAAAACACGGAACAATTTCAGATAAAATGAATACCAGTGGCAAAGGAAAACAAAGTCTGAGGCTTAAAGGCACTTCAAATCGTCAATTGAAATCATCTATCCAACATTTTCAGTATCTCAATTAAATAGGCATTTAGCCATTATGGAACCTAAATAAAATCTGCAGTTTCTCAGAGTAACTAATTATAGTAACATGCAGTGTGCTTCCATTTATATAAATTGAAAAAAACAGAAAATTTGTTGGCCACTGACCATTTAGTAGGGCTGGTCAGAGGTCGACATTCACCGCCAGGCTGGGCTTCTATGCAGCTCCTTGCATCCTATCATGTGCTCCTGGGCTTCCTTGTACTACCCATGTCCAAGCTCGTGGTCTGCTGTCCATGTGCTATGAATGGATGATAAAGTGAAGTCCGCCCCATAGTGCAATAGCTAGTTTCAATTCAGTGCATAGAGAATAGGAAGTCCCTCATAAGGTTCCTGGCCCCAGATCTGCTCCCCAATGTAACTTCTATTAGGTTTTACAAGAGAAATAAAAGTGTACTTGTTCACGTTTATACAGTAAACCTTATATGTGCATACCAAATCTCAAAAGGAAGGTGAGACCTTCAGATCTCTAACATTCATGCTGTTATAGACTTATTTGTGGTCCCAATAACGGACAGTAATGCCCCATTCTCAAGTAATTAGTAGACCAAAGGAGGCATAAAGATGATAAGTTGAGGGCCAGGGATTTAGCTCAGTGGTTCTGACACCTGCCTTGCAAGCACAGGGTCCTGAATTCAATCCCCAGTACAAAATAATAATAATAATAATAATAATAATAATAATAATAATAATAATAATAATAAATGTATATATATATATATTGATGTAAGAAAACTACTGGATAGAATAGTTGGCCCTACCTGAAAAAGCCATGAAGCTTTGATATGAGATGGAATATTTGATCCAAACCCTAAAAGCTGTATAGACAGTACAGGTGGATGAGAGGAGAAAGGGCAGCCCAAGTTAAAAAGGCGGCATGAGCAAATGCAGAGAGGCAAGAATCAGCAGGGGGTGATTCTTTCAATCTTCACATTCTCCTCACCGCTGCACCATGACACTAAGCATTAATCCAAACAAGAACTAAGGGCAAACTGATAGAATCCTATTTATAGAAAAATATAAGGTTGTGCACGTTTTGAGTGGAAAAAATAACTAACAAATATTAGAGCATGGGAACACTGAGTGGGAAGAAGTTTAAATATGATAATTGTGCCACTTTTCAAATCAGAGGTCAACAGCTAGGGTGCCAAAACAACAGGAAATCACTTTAATGTTAGATACTTTAATTACCACTATAAAAAGACACATTCTTTAGGTAGAATATCTAATGATAAATTGCATTTTATATATATATATATATATATTTATGTATGTATGTATGTAAGACACATATGTGTTTTCAATGCGTAGGGAAATATAAACTTCCCAATTAAGCATTTTATCACAAATAATTTTGATAAAAGTGAAACAGACTGAAACAGAGCTGAAGTATATATCTGACAGGTATTTTAAAGTATCAAGAGTAATGTTTACTAGCTGTGAATATAGACATACAGAGCTGATACTGAGCCAAAACATACCTGTAGACTCTTTCAGATGTTTCCAGCTGGAATCTGTCTGATTAGTGAGTGCTGGTCACTTGCCTATACATCAATATTTTTAATATCAACTCCCATACACACATAAACAAAAAGTACCGAAAAGTAGTAGAATTTTCTGAAAGTCTTTTAAATATATTCATAGGGTCCAGGGATTTAGCTCAGTGGTTCCACCGCCCACCTTGCAAGTACAAGGTCCAGCGTTCAATCTCTGGTACCAAAAATAAATAAATAATTTATTAATAAATGCATATAACTACCCGCTATAAATTTACAACCTATATAATGCTGAAAAGGCTGGTTATACCCATCCATTATTGGAAATTATGAAGACATATATTTCTCATTTTGCATCGATTTTCTAACCTATAGGGATTAAACAAAATGAATAATTCTTGTGTTATCTAAATTTTAAAGCATTAACCTACTATTTTTCCATGGTGAAAATCACAGTCCTAGAGGCAGAAATCCTATATGTTTCATACCAAATCAAGAAATGTTTTCATTTGAGATCATATAAAATTGCAAGCCCTGTATTAGTCACTTTCCCATTACTAGGAAAAAATATTTGATACCCTCAACTTAAAGGAAGGGTTTATTTAGCTCACAGTTTCAGAGGATTCAGTCCATAGTTTCCGCCTCCAAGGCTCAGGAACAACATGGTAGAAGCGTATAGCAGAAGAAAGCTGGTTAGTTTGTGGTGACCAGGAAGTACAGGAGGAGAACAGCACCAGAGAGGAAGGGGCAAGAGGTACCTGACGACATACCCCTCGACCCACCCATAAGTCTGTTTTATTAGTCCTCTAGGTGGCTTCCAAGCCAATCAAGTTTACCCAATCAAGATTAAAAACCATAAGCCCAAGAGTCATTTCCATTACAGTGAGAGAGAAAAAAAAACAGCCTAGAACAAGATTACAATCAGCTGAAGTTTTTCCTACTTCACTCAGTGCCTATCATCTTATCCAGCACTTTTATTGAAGTAGATGTTTGGCCATATACTTTTCTTTTAGAGACCAACTTTCTCCATAGTAATCATCTTTGGTTCATAGGATACGGGTAGGGGTCACTCAGTCAGTCCCAGGAGGGAGAACTTTCCCTAAATCAGAACAATCAAAAGTGTCACTGGCAAGTTCCCCACAGCCATATATGTAAAGGCACTCTTACAGGTGGCAACAAGAACATGAACTTCAGAACAACACTATCTGGAGCTCCAGGAGCAGTTTTCCACTAAACAATGTGGGGAATGTGTGCAGGAGAGTTCAGCTGACACAAAGAAAGGAGACCCAAGAGAGGGTGTGGACAGCCAAAAGAACAGATACAGATGTTTCTTTTTAAAAGTCTTGAAAGTGTCACTTGGTTTTTGGGAATCTATAAAAGAAAATTTTCCTCTCTTGTTAGAATACAACTTTATATGTTTCAAAATTTAAAAGGTATCATATTAACCATTATAGGGGGTACATAAATATGTAATAAGAAAGAAGAAAAATAAACACCTTCTTAAGGTAAGAAAGAAATGGCCTTATCCAAGAAAGATTGTTTCCTGTGTATTAGCTAAATCACAACCTACAGTAACTCCCTTTCTTCTTTTTTCACTTACACTGCTAATGCACCTAGAAGAATCTTAAGAGATGGTCTAAATTGGGATGATGTCCAAATGCACAAAAGAGCAAGCAGGGTAACAAATCCAAGAGGTGAGTGGCCTAGTTGACAGCACACAGGGTGAAAAGACAAAGAAAAGAATTTCTTGAAAAATCTTTTATGAAAACGTCTAGCACTGAGTACTGCACACACAAAACAGTGCTGAATAGTTACATGTCTGCTTTGCTCAGCCCATTCCTGGGAAATCACTCATTTACTAGCTGCATTTCTTTTTCTCTGGTTGCTAATATTATGTTGCCATTTCGGAACCGACTTCATGAGCAAGAGGTGTTTGGGTCCACAGATTCTAGAGTGAACTCCCAAGCATCAGTGTGGCTTAGTGAGCTTGGACACAAGGCCAGTCATTGGGATCTCAGCTTCCCAGGCTGGAGGACTTCCCTAGGCAGACCTGTGGCTGCCCTCAATGAGACTGTGCTCCTCAACATCTGATGAGGCACAGCAGACCATCACTTGAGTGAGCAGTGAGAAGGCAGCTGAGATGGGCAGAAGGTACCTGTTGGACAAGAACAGAGGTCTTGGGCTCTAAATCAGAGATTGATCTCCACACCTAACTGTGCAGCAGGAACTTGAGCAGGAAGTGTTAATGAGTCCAACTATAAACCTCTGCTGCATACGTCTCCCACATGCTAAAGTGTTTGTGAGGAGAAAAGAAGAGGCAGTAAATCAGCGGCAAAAAAAAGTCAAAGCCAAGAGCAGGTGCAGGGGGCATAAATTCACAATCCCCATGCTGATCAAATTTAAGAAAACTCTGGGCTCCAAAATATTCTTAAGCCTGCCTTGTTTAAGTGTGACAGGATGCACTATTTCTGGTATTTGACCTCTGAACCTTGTTCCTTTTCTGGTTTGAATGGCATGGCCGCAGACATGCATAATTAAATCATTTCTTAGAGCCAGGAGCATGACAAAAACAATTGTTACCAAGGTTAATTTCTTTAGTAACCTTTAAATTTATTCTAGACTTAAGTCACCAAGGAGATATCAATAATTATTTGATTTGGAGATGTTTCTGACAGAGCAGACAAAGAACCATTTTCCAAGATACATCATGATAAATGAAACAAAGACCTGAATGGTGACTGAAAATTCTTTGTTATTCTGAAGTAGCACAATTTAAGTTATCAATTCTCACGATCAAGAGATGATTGCCATAATCTCAAAAAAACTCTGAATTCATCAATCATGATATTGCCTTGATTTTAATGCAGAGAAATGAGAAAATACATAAAGCAAGCAAATGTTCCAGTGTCACAAAATAAACTAATGAACAGAGACATTTAAACAACATCACAGGTTTTCATTATGAAAAACCAAAATAATTAACAGTTTTCACTGAAAATGCTTCCTACTTCTTTTACAAATCATTAAACAGAGGCATTTTTTTCATGAAATTACTGTGGGATCCTATTTTTCTTTCATAATATTCTTTTCTTTTGTCATTTCAAAATAATGGCTTAACTAGTCATTAACACTTTAAACTTTGTGTAACTTAAACTCAGTACAGCCCTACTCACATTTATAAAGGAAATTGTCAAAGTAAGGTGAGACAAAGACCAGAGGTTGAGTAAAAGGGTGAAAGGATTACAATACTCACCCTACAAAGGAAGTGTCTCAGACTTCTAGCCCAGTTCCTTTCAGGTCTGTAATGCATTCAGATTAACAAGCCCCTTTCTGAGACAAAAATTCCTGCTTTGAAATAATTTTAAGTCATTTCTTATACATTCCTCCAAGAGTAGATTTTGCGTCCACCTGACTGGGTCACAGAATGCCCAGATACCTGTTCTCGGTGAGTCTCTGAGGGTGTCTCTCCATAAGAGATTACCACGTGAACTAGCTGACTGAATAAAATAGGTGACCTCTCCAATGCAGGTGCGAATTTCCCAATCTAATCCCATCTTTGAGGACCTGAGCAGAGCAGAAAAGTGGAAAAAAGGGATTGGTCTTTTCTCTGACTGGTGGTTGGGCTGAACACTGATCTCCTGCCCTTAGGTGCTTGGTCCTTGGGCTTTCAGACTTGGACTGAAATCTGTACCATCTGCTCACTGGCTCTCAGTCCTTCACCCTACACCAGCATCTCTCCTGGTTCCAAGTCACAGACAGGAGACTGTGGGATTTCTCAGATTTCTCAGCCTCCATAATTGTGTGATTGTATGGTCCTTCCATTATATTAAGTCTCCTTCTAGATGTATAGATAGATAGATAATTTATGTCTGTCTCCTATTGATTCTATTTTTCTGATGACCTTAACTAATACAATTCCTGATGGTATCTATATTTCATTTCTCTTAAGAGATATATGCTTAGGTCTGAAAAATTTCCTAAAGGTTATACTATCACTATAAATCTTAATATCACCATCCATGGCTTCTCAGCAATTACAAACTCAATGTGTGTATGCACCTCTTATGATTTGAGACATTAAGCCAGATGATTTATCTATTTTAAGGAAATCAAAAGCAGACCCACAATTGTTTGGTAGAACTCAGAGCTGACAGGACCCTGTGAAATTTCACCTCTCGTAAGCAGTGGTGCAAGATGAATATTGCATACCACATTCAATTTTGACTGATGTAACAATGTCATTGAGACTACTCCCAAAATGTATATGCAACTACCACTGTATATGCACATTTATGGTTCACTTTCTAGTAGTTATTGAACAAAACTAAACAAAAACAAATACACACACACACACACTCACACAAAGTAAAAACAGTACTGATTTCCTGAAATCAAAACCTCCCCAGCATTGTGTCATAGTTGCCACTGTTTTAGTTCAGATCCCCACTGCCCATAATTGATAATGTAAAAATGATTTTAATTTGAATCAAATTGGAATAAAATATTTGATACATTTATCTGGGCTTTAAAATGCTTTAGATATTACCTGAAAATCTTGACAGTTTTTTTTCTCAGTTTGACAAGAGTTTCATAAAATTTAAGAAGTTATTTATATGTGGAGAAAATCAACATTATTTTTGTTGACATATTATGATGTCTAAGATAATTCACGTATTAAATATTTTATATCATTTGACAGTAGATATGAAGACATAAAAAAGCAGTAGGAAGCTCTAATGCAAACTACGTTTTAGAAATTAATTCCAAGTATGTGTCTAATAACAGATACAAAAAAGAAAATGAAAATTATGTTAACTTTGAATGTCAAGAGTTCATAGCAAACCTACTAAACTTCTTATTAAAATCTCCACACATCTAAAATTGTAATGCAATTCACACCTCTCTTTATTCTCACCAATTAAAAAGAAGAAGAAACTCCACTATGCTTATTTTTAAGGCTCCTCTTTCTTTTTTCCAAACTGGTTCAGGAAACAAAACAAAAATCCTGTGCTTCAAATCATCTTAATTAGAACTACTAAGTCAGTCTTCTCTGAGAATAAATCTTATTTGTCTACTTGTCAAAATCTATTTGTTTTCTCTTTAGAATTATACTTCTTAGAGAAATTAAATAACATTCATCCAATTTCTTTTTGCTCTTATTAGAAATGCTGCTTAACAAAATAAGAATGAAATTTAAAATGAAAATGAAACATTTTTGCAATAAAAGGGAAACTGATATATTTAGGAATAAAAAGTGATTTTTGATATATCTATGTAAGGGTGTTTATTTGGCTAGGCAGTGGGTATTTGCAAGGACTTGTTTCTTTACTTTTTAGGGAATATGGAAAAACCGAACTCTGGCCAAACCCTAGGAATGTCTGCCATCCACACATTTCTACAGTGCTACACACCAAGATTTAATAAATAGCTCTCATAGGCATGTTCTACATGGACTATTAGATTTATCCATAATACTCTTATTTAAATTTTTTTTCTTTAAATATGACATGCTACTCTCTTATTAGAATTAGCCACTTCCTATTTTTTGAAATGGAATCCTCCTTTTGCACTTTTTTGAATTTCCTGCTTCTAGCCAGTTGGACCCTTTGTGGCCTAGACTTCCTGGACTGATTCTCCTCTGCCTTTCCTGCAGACAGGTGTTTCTCAACTCTCCCTCTGTGTGTACTCCCATTCTCAGCATTGAATTCCCCCTTATACCTCAGTGATCAATTTTTTATGCAGAAAATTCCAAGCCAGTGTCATTTTTGCTTCTATTTCTCTACTGGAGAAGTCCTTCTGACTGCTTTTCAAAGGATTCCTCTCAGATGTTCACTGAAGCCCAGCAGTCTTCACCTTCCCCTCAAATTTGGCTTCTCCTTATGATTTTCCCTTTTTTGCTCATGGTACCTCATTTCTCATCATTGTCTCCATCAAGGCTCAAATTTGAGTTCCTGTCTACATCTTCTCTTTCACCTCCTCAACCCAAGCTCTAATCACTTCCCATCTGTCCTTTCTTTGAGTTCTCCTACTTATACCTTCTTATAACTTTTACAACCACATCCATTGAACATTCATCATCAATACTTAAACTGCTCTAATAACCTACTTAACCTCTCTTCTTTTAGTTTCCCACATGCTACAATCAATCCTGCTCTTCACCACAAAATTAATTTTCCTAAAATGTCACAACTATTTCATTCCTTAGTTAGACTTCCAAACTTTACTTCCTAAGACTTTCAACAGAAGAAAGTACCAGATATCCAATCCTTGATCTACTAACCTATCCCATATGGTACTCTTAGAAAGCCCTTCCCATGGACCCTTTACCTAAATCCTGTCCATATTTCAAGGACCAGTTCAGATTTTATCACCTTCATGTCCTTTCCTCCGAATAGAGCATCTTTTCCTTCTTTTGCCATATTGCATTAACAGTCTGCCCAACTCCTATGGCAACTCATTGTGATTAAAACAGAAAAATATTTGCCCAAGTACCAATCACCCAAGTCTAAGCAACTCTGCTTTAGGAGCTTATTACAAGGCATTTTACCTCTATAAACATTCAGTTCTCACTGCCAAAGAAAAATGAGAGGAGGACTAGAAAATGATGCTTTTCTTAAAGATGCAATGACATCCTATCTTATTGTACTCAAATGTCACCGTAAATGGAACCTTTTCAATAAACCTTGCCTCCACAAATACACTATAAGATCCATTACAACTTTTCCAAATTGTTAACACATCATGCCTAATATCATATCTTGCATTTCAGAGGCACCCTAAGAAATATTTTGCCAATTGCTGAATAAGAAATCTCCTGAAGATAGCAGACTCCTGAAACTTAGAGTCCAAATTAGAACTCAGAACCTTTGATGCTCAGCTCTGAGTTTGATGCTTTAAGTACACCAAGACCTCATAGCTTTTTGGGAAAGCAATTATAAATACTAAAATCAAGTTTAAGCCCTAATGGAGAATATAATGAAAATGAAATATCTTCAATAGAAGAATAAAATTTGGAAGGGAGAGCCTGTTCTGAAGGGTATGGTGATACTGCATTGGGCTTTGGGTGTGGATGAGATCTCAGTAGAAACTTTTAGAGGTTAGAGCTTAGATGACCTCTGCTGTTCCATAAAGAGATCAGATCAACTATAGATCACAAGGATTACAACTGAAGGAAAACTGAATTTCAACCTGTTGTTATGGAATTTAATAACCACAAAAGTTAACTTCAGATAGTTTTCTTGTATGAGAAGTAGTGACTGAAACTATCTGTCGCACTTAGTAAGACAAAGCAAACTGTAAACGGTAAAATATTACAAAATGCAGGATTACTGTTATTATTTCATAGACCCAAATGGCATCCTGTTCTTAATCTCAGGTCATCAAAAGCTAACTTCTCCCACCCCTTTTACTGAATGGATGTTAGCTAGAATTCATTTATCCATCAAGAGTGAAATACTTTGAATATACACATTTCTAAAAATAAGAACTTTGATTGGAAAACAGGTACATTTTCCCAAATAGAGAAAATTCTGTATCCAAATAGGATGAAAACATTTTACTTTAAGCTAGGAAAATGTGAACTCTCACATCCTTTTCAGATGTAGCTGCTGATGTTTTTGTGCTTTTTAAATGTTTGCCAAGGCAACCAAATCGTTGAATTTTGGAAAGACAACTGAATAACATGGTTTAAAAAATCAATTTGTTCTATGAGACTATTTATTTCTCCCCCTCACAGGAATTACATGCATGGGTTATTTCATAACATATAAGAAAACATCTCTCATTTTTATAATGTATATGGCAGCACTTGAGACTGTGGTGCTCATGTCTTAAAGACTATAACTTGCTCATAAAAATAAGTCAGATATTTCTGCAAAGCTGTGTAACGCTGCTGCCTTTTGCTTACTCCCAGTACCTAATGAGGCATGAGACAGGCTCTGAACACAATCAAGTTGTTTACTTTCCTCTGGCCAATAGAGAACAACAGAAGTAGTAGAGTTTATATTCGTCTATATCATAGAAGAAATAGCCACAAGGAAAATATAAAGTCTTCAATATTAAAATCCCTACAAGCTTTTCCCACTACAAGATGAAAGTAAATCTTGATTCAGGGAACTGAATGGCAAGACCACTCGAAGGGTTGGAGGACTGGAAGTCAGGAAGTCCTAACTAGACTTAGCTTCAGACTCTGCTGTAGGAGCTGGCGACAAGCAGGTGGCTCTAAAGCCTGAATGCCTGAGAATGACAATTCCCATAAGATGATGTCAGACAGACTCGGTGTTGGAGTACTCCACTCTCAAGTTGAGTGAAGACCATAAAGTCGGATTAGGGCAGCTGTTAGGGAACCCAGATCCTAACGTGTCCCTGCTCTAAGGAAGGGGGCTTTCAGCAAGTGATTGTGATCCCCAGAAAATCCAAGACAGCCCAGGTATGTATTATGCCAGGAAAAAATGTTATTCTGAACTCAAACCTGCTTATATTTCAAATAGAGCTAACAGAAGGGGAGCCCCATTCTTGCAGAGCTTGTGGCAAAAGCTTCCTTTTTGTTTTTGTTTTTTTTTTAATACTGGGGATCGAACTCAGGTCCTTGTGCTTGAAAGGCAGGCTGTAGAACCACTGAGCTAAATCCCAGCAAAAGCTTCCTATTTAATTCAGAGCTCGTTAGGTATCAGATTTCTCATACGGGGGACAATTTTACAATGTGATTGTTATGGAAAAGGCTTCAGTCAGATCTAACACCTCACTAAGCACCAGAAAGCACACACTGGGGACAGGCTGCATGTGTGTCATGCTGTGAGAAAGATTTCATTCGCTTGCAAACCTGAGCACCAGAAGGTGCAGTGGGGAGAAAAGCCATTCTGTGCGCTAGGTGAGGGAAAGCATTTTGTCACAACTCAAACAGACCTGCTACTGCACCAAGGAGTTCACACCACAGAGAACCCTTTTGAATGCAAGAGTGTGGGAAAGGCTTCAGCCAGAGCTCCTTGCTCATTCACCTGCCATCAGAAAATGCACACAGGAGAAAGACCCTCTGAGCATAAAACTGTGGGAAATCCTTCACCTGGAGTGCCTTATTCAGTATTACCTTATTCAGTATTACTAGGTCCACATGGAAGTGAAGCAGTTCCAGTGAAGGCCAGCAAGAAGGCCTTCTGCCACTACTCAGACCTCTTTGACCAGAGAATTCACACTGACAGAGATCCTGGAATCTGATGAGTGTGGAAGGCTCAGTTCAGTTCAGTTATTCAGTGTCAGAGAATTCATACTGGAGAATTCATACATCTACAATGAGTGCAGAAAGCAGTACAACCAGATGTCAACCCTCACTTAGCACCAGAGAATCCACATTGGGGAGAAACTATGCATGTGAGAAATATGAGCAGTCCTTCTTGAATTTATACCTGAACTAGTGCCAGAAAATCCCGACTGGCATATGGGGATGTAAATATAAACAATGTGGGAAGGTTACTCTGCACACTGATAACCAGAAGTTCCACACTGATGACAAACCCCAAAGACTGAGGGAAAGCCTTTCACCACAGCACCAGGTGGTACACCAGGGAGAAACCCCTACAAGTACAGTTCCTGTGGGAAAAGCTTCATTAAGCAGTTGAGCCAGACAAAGCACACTGCAAAGAAGCTGAATGAGTATATTCAGCTTGGAGAGGGTTATACTGAGCTCCCAGACTTTCTTCACCAGGAGGGCCTTTCCATAACTGAGGTTCCCATGTGTTTGGGCAGGAGCAAAATAAGTCAAGGCAGTTATATGGGTAACATACAATTGCCCTTAAGTCTGTGATTGGTGTTTGGAGATGGGTGGAAGTAGGTTTCATCCAGCTTCTGAAATTTGGATATGACAGTTTACTGAATCGAGGGGGCTGCCTTTGGAGTACACTGCTGCCTGCCTTTCTTTAGATGGCTGGCCTTGAGCTGGAATGGGGTTGGGAGTGGAAAAAAAAATAAAATGGTTCAAGATTTTTTTACAATTACAATCCACCCGAGTTCAATCTTTTCAGAGCAGACCTGTTAATTTAATGTTGTTACTCAAGAGAGAGTTCCCTCTCAGAAAGGTTGCAGAAAGATTTTCTCATGCAAAGCCATGAGTGGGTTACCTGCTGTCAGGGACTGAACCCCAAGCCCCCTGTCTCACATCCTATGGTTTTTGCTTAGCTCCCAGCCACATGGCTGGTGCACCCAGTTCCCTCCTAGGAGCTCTAGGAAAGAACCACTTTAAACTGATTTGGGCAACTGACAGAACCCAGTTGCTTGCTTTAATTTGGCTGAGGTTCCATTTCCTTGTTGGCCATTGCCAGGAGTCACCCTGTACTCACAGGATCTTGTACTAGTCCTTGCGAGTGCATTAATCCCGGGGCTCTCTGACTTTCCTTCCTTCATTATCTCCTCAGTTTCCTTCTTCTGCCTCATGTCCTCTGACTCGTCTGCCTTCTGCTTTTTAGGGTTCACATGATTAGATGCACCTCCTCCAGATAATCCAGTGCAACTCCTTGTTTTTCAAGCCATACCCTTCATTACATCTGCAAATCCCTGTATGACATGTCACATAACACATCACAGGATGGGCTACCTACAGTGTGAAAATTTTGGCAGGACCATTATTTGAATATCTAAAGTTTGCCCCCATAACTTTTTAACACAGCACTGTATCATGAAAAGTCAAGCAGGACAAAAAAAAAAAAAAACTAAAAGCTGGGGATTTAGCTCAATGGTTCTGCCACCTGCCTCTCAAACGCAAGGTCCCGAGTTCCATCCCCAGTACCAAAAAAAAGTCAAGCTGGGTAGGGGAAAGCTAATAAGGGAAAAGAAAAAAATATGAGAAAATGAAAAAATGGAAATGGAGTGTTTTTAAAGGGGGAGGGTAGGAGAGGGTGAAGGAAGGGCAGGGACAAGGGGAAAAAAATGAGAACCAAGACCTGTCATGTAAAGCTACAAGATCCCAATAATGAATGTAACTGTACTGTACACCTAAAATGTACCAATAAACTCAATGAGGAAAAAAAAGTCAAGCTGGGTCACTTTACCAAAAAACTAGGAGTAGGCCTATGCAGTTCATCTTCAGCCTAGATCTCTATCACATCTGATCTTATTCTAATTATTCCCTTAATTAGCTCTATAATTGTGTGCTCAAGAAATTAGTGTTCCCAAGTTAATACCTTTGTACTTTATCTGTGTCATATATATTAGTCATGCACTTTCATATCCAGTTACTACATTCTAATATTAACAAGGTAAAAAATACTTGAGAAATAAAACTACTTGTATACCTACCATCCCTCCAACCAACTAATTTTATATGCTTAGTTATTTACCTAATTAGCTATATTTCCCAGTAGTTGATTCTAGTCTCCAGTCAATTAACGTATGGTCTTTAAATATTAAGAATAGTATTTCACCTAGGGTACTATTTCAAACATATACTATATTCATGCTCTCAAAGATCAAATAAGTTATTGGCAATACTTGTTTATTCATTCTATTCATTCTATTTAGTTCAAAACTCATCTTTGCAACCATTATTTTTACTTGATGAAGATACACAGAGAAAGGAAATCATCAAAACTACTTAGTAATTTATGCAGTTGTGCTGTCAAAATCTGATGTACTTTTAACTTCCAAAGCACGTATGTTCTTGTGCTGTTTTTCACATAATCCAGCATCAAATAAAGGCATCAGTAATTTTGACTTGATTGCACTACAATTATTTAAATATCTTTAATTTTATGCTCTGGCCTAATTTCTGTATCCGTTGTTTTCATTAAAAATGATTATTACAGATAATGTATCTAAAGTACTTCCTTTAATTGAAAAATGCAATTCTTGAACAATAGCAATCATAAGACAAACAACTCAATGTAAAGGCCACTATGGTAATGTAGCTGTACTTATTATCAACATAAATCATGAGCAATACCACAATCTTAGCACCCAATGATCCCCTTCCAACTTGGTATGATCACTTCACAAGGGTTGTGACCAGATCTTGACTAAGGGCCATTTCAGTTCACCAAGTCATTCTTCCTGATACCTGTAAGTGAGGCAAGCTCTGAGGTTGCGATCAATGCCTTAAGAATACCCACTTCTGCCGAAGCAGGTATTTGCTTTTTGCAGCTGCTCAGCGGGGCTTTGTACCTCTTATCAATCAAGAGGAAGCTGCAACATTTCCTCCTCACTGCAGGAAATGGTGTCTCTAGCTGAGACTTAGCAGCAGGGATTCTAGCAGTTCCACTGGATAAGAAAAGAGTTCAGGACCAAGGCAAAAAGAAAAAGGTGGGAAAGAAAACAAGAAAGGAGACAGGGGTACAAATAAGGAATTAGAGACATTGTTTATCACACACCCCTCTACGGCGCATCAACAGAGAGCATCCCAAGGGGCTCCATGAGGAATTGGACCTTCACTTACAGACATAAAAATACTTCAGAAAATATTATCCTTCATAGGAAAAGAAGCTTTAAATAGGAGTTAGTACCAAAAACTTTTTAAATGCTAAATATTATATTAACTTCGATTTTCACCAAAAGGTCATATATTCCTCTGAACATAAAAACAGCCAAATCTGACCGAAGCATCTGTTGTTATAAAATTAAAATATATCAGTTAAAGATTTTCAGATTACTTTTATTTAATTCCAACTTACATTTTAGGACAATTAAACAATTGGATTAATTCATTAGAAAGGTTTTCAGAGCCAACAGACTAGTGTGACAGACAGCATTTAAACCCTAGGAAAGCAGCACATAATAATGCTGGTTTTCAAAGAATACACAGCCAAAAGGGTTAGCTTGTCCTATCAGAGGTTTAATACTGTCAGCTCAAAACTATTAAGCTTAATCATCATCTCATTCTTCATTGAAAAAGGCAGATCTTTTTTTCTAAAGATAATAAACATTTATAATACTTAAAAAGGGAAAAAATAAACTAGATAAAAACAAATAGATGCTCAAGAGACATGTGGAATGAGAAGGTGAAAATTCAAGAAATTTTGTTAAATCTGATCTCCAGTTCTGCCAGTAATTAAAGAAAAGATGCTTTAGGGTAATTATAATAATATGCTATAAACTTTGAGTTCTTTTTTGAGTTCTGTACAAGAAAGAAATTTCAAATCCAGCCAGGGAGAGTATAATTCTATTTATAAAAAGTAAGAGAGCCGGGTGTGGTAGCGCACGCCTGTAAACCCAGCACTCAGGAGGCTGAGGCAGAAGGATCGCTGTTAGTTAGATACCAGCCTGGGCTACATAGTGAGTCCAGGTCAGTCACAACTACATAGTGAGATCCTGTCTCAAAAAAAAAAAAAAAAAGTGAGAGAATATGTCTTACAAATGAGCTGCAATGGAAAAAAAATTTTAAATACTTTAACTCTAATCAAAATGATCTTAAATCTACTTACATTGGTCAAATATAATATGCAATTCAATTTGTGAGTGGAATCGACTCATTACTGCTTTGGGGACATACCGGTGGTAACACAGTCTTCTACAAGCCACATATCTGCAGGGATAGAATAAAATCCACACAGTGACTTCACAATCCATATATCACAAAGGGGGAAAAAGTCCTATAGCTATAAGACAATCCACAAAGATGTGAGAAAATCTTCGAAAACTTAAAGACCCCATCAGGGATGTAGTATTAAAAACACCTGCTCCCCTCTCCTTATCACTACTACTCATACATAGATAGATAGATAGATAGATAGATAGATGGAAATAAAAGGGCACAAAGGTAGAAAAATAAGGAGAAAAAGAACAAAAAGCCTCTAAATTTGTAATAGAGACATTTTCATCCCTTGGTTAATAAAATAAAAAAGAATACCTTCCCAAGTTTCCAGTGCTCACTTCATCATTTAGTTTCACACAAAGCAAACCAGGACTTTGCATAAACTCCATAATTTCTAGCCTGGAGCTAAAGGAAACAGGACCCCTGCCAAACATCAGCCCAGAAAAGTCACATTTGCCTGAGCGTCAGCATGAACAACGCCGCTGAAGGTTAATATTTAATCTGGCCTCTTCTCTGATCCCTAAAATCATGTGGATAAGGTGAAGTTGCTTTGAAATTGCTGAAAGCGGTATTTCATTCGCCATGAAACAGAAGCTGTGTCGGAAGACGGGGACATGAGAAAGCCAGAATTGTGGAAGCTGAATAAACTTTTGTACCAGCAACATATTAAACGGGCCAGCCAACTTCTGAGCCTAAAAAATCTACTTCCATCTTGTCTGTGCATAGGAATAGGCACTTCAGGGATTCTATTTCCTGGCTACTTAAGATGATCTACTGGGAGGCACCCAAAGGAACAGGAAGGATAGATAAAAGATAAGAAGAAAGAAAGTTAGAGGTAAGGAGAAACTGCTGGAGCTAATTATAATCTAAAAGTTTACCTTGCATAATAACACATATGAAATTGTTTTGTCTTACTTTTAGCAGAGTAGCTGGATACAAGGTCAACACCCAAAAATCAATAGCCTTCTTGTAAACAAATAACAGACTCACTGAACGAGAAATTAGGGAAACAATTCCTTTCACAATAGCACCCAAAAAAATGAAGTATCTGGGAATCAATCTAACAAAAGAAGCAAAAGACCTCTACACTGAAAACTGCAGCATTCCGAAAAAAGAGATCGAGCAGGATATAACAAAATGGAAAGATATCCCCTGCTCCTGGGTAGGAAGAATCAACACAGTGAAAATGGCCATACTACCAAAACTGCTATGCAGATTCAATGCAATACCAATTGAAATCCCAACACTATACTTCACAGAACTAGAAAGAAGAATCCAAAAATTCATTTGGAAACATAAGAGACCTAGAATAGCAAAAGCCATCCTAGGCAACAGACACATGGCAGGGGGTATAACAACTCCCAATTTGAAACTATACTACAAAGCGACTGTGATAAAAACAGCATGGTACTGGCAGAGAAACAGAGCTGAGGATCAGTGGAACAGATTGGAAGACATAAAAACAACTCCAGATGCACTCAGCTACCTCATCTTTGACAAAGAAGCTGACAGTCCCTACTGGAGGAAAGATAGCCTCTTTAATAAATGGTGTTAGCAAAACTGGATCTCAACCTGCCAAAGATTAAAACTAGACCCTTATCTGTCATCATGCACTAAATTAAAATCCAAGTGGATTAAAGATCTAAATATAAAAACAGAAACACTAAACTTGCTGGAAGATAAGTTAGGCAGAACTCTTGAAGACATTGACATAGGAAAAGACTTTATGAACAAATCCTCAGTAGCATGGGAACTAGCAGAAAGAATCAACAACTGGGATCTCATCTTATTAAAAAGCTTCTTCTGAGGGAAAAAAAAATCTTCTTCACTGCAAAAGAAACCATCAACAGAACTAAGAGACAACCTACAATGTGGGAAAAACTTTTTACCAGCTGCTCCTCACACAAAGGACTATTATCTAGAATATATAAAGAATTCAAAGCAACCAGCCCCCCCGCAACATAAAGACCCAATTCTAAAGTGGGCATCTGAAATGAACAGACATTTCTCAGACAAAGAAATAAAAGCAGCAAGTAAATATATGAAAACATGTTCCACATCACTGGTCATTCGAGAGATGCAGATGAAAACAACACTGAGATTTCACCTCACCCCACAAAGAATGGCTGCTATCAAGAAATCACACAATAACAAATGTTGGCGCGGTTGTGGAGAGAAAGGAACCCTTCTCCATTGTTGGTGGGAGTGCAGTCTGGTGCAACCACTACGGAAGTCAATATGGAGATACCTCAAAGAGCTGGGACTAGAGGTTCTATTTGACCCAGCCATCCCTCTGCTGGGTATCTTTCCAAAAGAATTAAAAGAATCATACCACAGTGATATATGCACACCCATGTTTACTGCAGCACAGTTTTTAATAGCTAATACTTGGAAACAGCCCATCTGCCCATCAGTTGGAAACTGGATAAAGAAGATGTGGTTTTTCTATAAAACGAATACTACTCAGCCATAAAGAATGAGAAAGTAGATTCATTCATAGGTAAATGGGTACATTTTGAGGATATACTCCTAAGTGAAATAAATAAGTCACACATATGCAAATACCGAATAGTTTCTCTGGTGTGAAAAACTAAAATAGTACTCAAGATCTGAACAGGACAATTAGCAATGTGAAATAGGAAGAAAAGAACCAAAGGTGTAGGCAGTGGAAGGATAGGGAAAGGGGAACAAGGGAAAAGGAAAAACTTATGAGAAAATGTAAAAATGAAATTAAAGTGTCTGAAGGTGGGGAGGGGAGGAGGGGGTGAAGGGAGGGTGGGGACAAGGGGAAAAAATGAGAACCAAGACCTGGCGTGTAAAGGTACACGATCCCAGTAATGAATGTGACTGTACTGTCTACCTAGAATGTACCAATAAATTCAATTTAAATTTTTAAAAAAAGAAATTGTTTTGTCTTCCTCTGAAATATTTATGTACACTAGTTCTTTTCTTGCCAGCATCTATTCCTATTTAAAAATTGTTAATATTCCATAGGTTCCATTGTCAGAAGACCTTTCCTCCTTTTTCTAGCAGGTTTTAAATCCTTTACTGACCATTCTTACATTTGTTCATAAACATATACAATATTGAAATCTACAGTTCGATGTATTAGAATCATTATTCCATTCAACTGCAAGTTATTGCCCCACTTCCTGCACAAAGCATGCCCAGTAAGAAATGGGTGCTTTGTCCCTCCAATATTATGTCTCAAAAACATGAGTCATGCTTGAAAAAGTATTCATTTTAACTTTAGAGAATGAGATAGTTTTGGAAACCATAACTGACTTGCAAGACACAAAGCAAGGTCTAGTCAAAGCATGCAATCAACAATTCTTTAGCAACAAAGTCTATCTTTAATGTACTACCTAATATTCATTCCATAAGATATTGGGCTGAATATACCTTTAAGCCATTTTTTCCTAATTCCTTCAAAGCTTTTCGATGTGAAGACAGACCTGAAAAGAAAAAAACTAATATATTCAACTGCTGTTTCGGTGCTGGTTTTTGTAGTCTTTCAGCCTGTTGAAATCCCGTAACACTTTACTAGCTCAGCAAGTTTATAAGTACTACCTTAGATTTACATTTGCCAGGATATTTTCTTCCTTTCTTCCTGAGTTGTTTTGAAATACTTGCCGTTAGTCTGTTAATTTTAAGGTTAATTAGGGGTTACATCTTTCTGAGAGTCTGGCAAAATGTACAAGTGTACCCAGGGCAACTAGGCCACAGACTGCTACATGGACTATATAACTTCTTAGGGCTGAGGGAAGTAAAAAATTCAAACACACACTCAGTTTTCAGCTTTTACAGCTCTAATCTCAGTTGAGTTCAGTTTAATCTACAGGGGACTAGACAGAGTAAAACAGGAAAAGAAAATTCAAATAAATTAAAGCTTTGATTACAGTAGACTAATTATACAGTTAAACTTAAAAATATTACTTGAAGCTTTGCAATAATGGTGGTAAATACCTGCACTTCCTTGGCTATAATTGGATGGATGTGGGTCCCTTGAGATAAACACGATGTCAAACCAATTCTTATATCCCCAAATCAGGTATCCGGTAAGTGCTCAAAAAATACTTGCTCCTAAAACTACACACAGTACCTTGTAAACCTCATCTCTAGCAGGATGCATAAGGAGTGATAATTTACAGAGGAGTATTAGGTACAAGGTGGCAACTGCGCACTATGGAGACAGATGACCCAGCTAGAGCAGTCCTCCTGGGGGCCTTTCTGGGGAGTGCCTAACAGTCCCCCACGCTCTTCTCTTGGGCAGCCCCATCTTCCCACTCCACAGCATGCCATCAGATGGGAACTGTCTTAGTATACTCTGGCTGCTATATCAAAATTCCTTAGACTAGTGCGTCAACTGTGAGAAAAACTAGCACATTTGGAACTTTGTTCCTGAAACACTCTTTTATGTCCCCCTGACTCCTGCCAAGGATAAAGGAGGATTCTCAGTGAACAGGGAGTACATGTCCAGATAAGTGTTATCTGAAGGACGCTGGGAACCCAGCAAATGTGTTACCTGTGGAGCTGCCTTCCTGCCCATATGCCAAGTCAGCTGTCCCTTGGAATGCTGGTCATGTAATGCAACGTGGAAAGCGGATGGAGTCACTGCTGTGTAATCTAATTTGTGAAACCTGTTCCCCGGGACCAACGGGGAGTGTGGGGGGGTGGGAAGGGAGGGGTGGAGATGTGTTACATATATGTACCAATTCCCATTATAAATGTAATCATTACATGTTGCAACACTCCTAATAAATACGATAACTTTCTTAAAAGCTTCCCTGAGGTAACCTGCACAGTTGAGAGATTCATCTCACTGGCCATCAGACCTGCTCAGTGACACTGTTGTCGAGTACACTTCTGTGATGGATTCTCACAGGTGTTGCTATTGACTACATGCAACCCCCACAGGATTCTGCCAAGCAGTGTTGTTGGACCCTTACGTGCTTCTTGTACACCCTGCCTTGCTAGCAAGTTGCGATTGGCCCTGTGTTTCCCTAATAGTTTGTTAGCCTAAATAAACCTTATTTTCTTTGGGCTCTTGGAAATTTACTCTACTGCTCCAGCATACCCAGGTTATAGACAAAAAACTGGGTAATTCATAAAAAATTGAAAATTATTTTTCACAATTCTTGAGTCTGAGAAATCACAATTTCTGAGCCAGCAGATTCTGTCTGGAGAGGGCTTTCTGCTTCCTGGATGGTGGTGGGTTGCTAGGTCCTCACACATTAGAAAATCAAGGTATTTCTCTGAGGCTTTTCATGAAGACATTATTTCCATTCACTAGGATTTTGCCCTCATGACCTAGTCTCCCCTCAAAGGCCCCACTTTCTAATATTATAACTTTGGTGATTAGGTTTCAACACATGTTTTGGGTGGGCACAAAACACTCAGACCATAGCAGGAACAAGCCTCGTCTCTATGTCTATACAATCCTAACTTGCCAGGTAAATTTGTAACAGAAAAGACAGCCCAGCCAAAGCACCTTTCAAATCAGACATAAGGAGAGAGGGATTGTGGCTTTCATATCTTGTGATGGAAGACAATGAAATCAAGTAGAGAGAAATGAAGACAAAAGTCAAAAAGAAAGTTGGTAGCATGGCTTGTGGTTCAGGTCATGTCCTGTTACACCTCTGTCCTTCCCAGTTTTAGGAGTCCATAAATTCACCTTTTGGCATTGTTATTTCAAACTGACCTTTGTCACCTGCCATCAAAACAGCCCTAACATAAGTGACTCCTCTCACAGACAGGCTGTCTCCTGAAACTCCTCAAGGGGAAGCAATGGGGCTGGGAAACAGGTTGTAGCCAAGGAGAAGACTGTGTTTCAAAAGATCATCAATTGTTTCTTGAATGGAATATGTTCTCTTTTTGACAATAAACTCCCCAGGGGTGACATGAGTTGTGAATAGCCTTATACACCCTGCATTCCCACCAAAGCACGTGAATAATTTCCTCATCTGAAATATTGGCTTCTGACAGATAGAACATCTATGTCTAAGAAACTTATCCTTTCATTCTTCTTCACCCTTTGGGAGAAGGAGCAGGCTAGCTACCTGTAGAATACATTAGCCCAAATATCTGTCCTGAGCCTTAAGTTATTCCTTGAAACCAAGCCATTTATTCTTTTATTCATTAAGGCCTATTCAAGTTCCTCTTTCTATTCTACCACTCAGTCAGCACTTTTTCAACAAATAACATCATCCACTCTGGCATCACAGTGTAATTCCTCTTTAACTCTTCCCACATTTCATTATTTTCCCCAAAAGTTAATATGTAACTATGTATTACTCAGCTTCTGGTCTTTGGGACACAGTACCTTACATGCACAACTTAAAGGAGAGGTTTAATTTGGATCACAATGTGGGGGATTTAGTTCATGGTCAGCAGACTCAAAAGCAAAAACATCATAACAAAAATGTTCATTTCGTGCCAGCCAGGAAGCAAAGCAGGGTAACAGTGCTAGAGAGGGAGGATTGAGGGACCAAACAGACTAACCAAGGTCTCACCTCCATGCCCCACGCAGGCACACCCAGAAGTGTGCTTTACTAATCTCCTAGGTGGCTCCCAAGCCAATCATCTCGACTTTTGCTAGCTCCTCCTCAGATAATTGTACTATATTCCAACTGACTGTGATGGTGTCAGAGTTGTAACACATACAACATACAACAGACTGACAAGCAGTGTCATTTTTTTATATCCAGAAGGTACATAAGAAAATAATAATAACAGTATAACAGAGACATAACAAAATAATAATAGCAACCACTTATTAAAAAACCTAATACAACATCAAGACACTGTATTGTTTCTCTGGTATCCTCACAAAAACTGTTGAAGGTGGAGGTGTAAGACCCATGCATGAGGAAATGAAGATCCAGGAGGTAAAGTAATTCAACTGCTACTTTGTCCAAGTATCCATCAGGTTCCTGAAACTCTTCTCAGTGCTTAACAAATCTGTCTGTTACTTTTCTCATTGCTGAGACAAAATACCTGGCACCTACAAGTCAAAGGAGGAAAGGTTTCTTTTGGCTCACAGTCTGCAGAGGTTTCAGTCCATAGTTGTCTGATTCCAACACAGGGTGGCATGATACAGGGACACAGCAGAGGAGAAACAGTCCACAACAAGGCAGCCAAGAAGCAAAAAAGCCTCCCTTTCCCTTTTAGCCCATCCAGGCTAGAAGCCTCTTGGGAAGTATCACCCACACTGAGGGTGCAGCTTCCGTTATCCACACCCAATTCTATGCTAATTCCAATCAGTGGACTAATTTAGTACCACATATTCTTCATCCCAGTATCACATGCCCTAGATCCAGACAGCTCTGAAAAGCCTCACCTATGAAAACATGAAGCTTTGGTGGACATCTAGATACAAATTGTAACAGTACCTAATTATCGCATATGATGTTTGCAACCCTCCCATACATGGGGCATGATGAGTTTGTCTTATAAATAAAGAAACCAGAGCTCACTGTGGTCCAATGCCTTGCCCAGAGTTGTACAACTATTGTACTGTGAGGCCAGGATCCAGATGCTGGTCTCTCACTGCTGAGTGTTCATCCTTCTCACTGCTCTATGATACAATTCCATGAACTTTATTATTCCAACAACTTAAAGTTCCTTTCATGAACAGGGAGTGATGAAGGTCTATATGTCACAAGCTCTTGAGTTTCCATCTTTCTTGTCGTCCAAAATAGTCTATTTTTATCGGGGTAGGGGTTATTTTCAAAATGGTCTACCATGAGCTCTAGACTCTTCTATTCTGAAAGGACATTTTAGTAAAGCTAAAGATGAGTGAAACACACAAATATCTATTAATTTCAGTGCTATAGCTCCACAGTTGTCTTGTTTGTATGATAATAAAATTCATGTTGTCCCCATTTAAAACAATCTAAAATTGGCATGGGTTTCTAATCTAATTTCAAAGAAAAATTGCCTATTATCATTCAGAGAAATAAGTTAAAACAGTCCCAGTTCATATCCTAAGCCATGCCTGGAATACATCTGTTCTCTGATTATCACTCTCAATTAAGTTTTCTGGTATTAGTAGCAACACAACAGATTTTATTTTAACTTAAATTTGTATTCTTAACTGTCTTCAAAGAATACACATGATGCAGCAATAAAATCAGAGTTACTTTTTAAATGTAGAAAATAGTCACACACCAGGAGCAATTAAAGGAAGTAGATATTTCAAAATCTTTTGGGATATATCATAGGATGTTCAAAGGCAGGAAAATTTTGCATGTATCACCAGAATACAAAAATGACAGAACTGATTCAGAATGATCTTTACATTCTGAGTGAAAAAACTTAGTCTCGCATTTTAATGTGATAGTGGGAAAAAAAGAAGTATTAGTTCTCCTGGTGGCTGATGAAAAATAAAATGTGTGAGGAAAGCAATATCAAAATATAAAGCATGGCCACATAATCTTTTGCAGGAATGAGGAGTATAGTTTTTGTCCAAAATTTCTTCCTGTTCTTTGTGATATTTATAGTATTACTTTTTTTATTTTCTTCTCTTTACTTTCTCCTCTTTTATATCAGATAGATTGTTGGTTTTCACTTTACAAGTTAGCCCATACATCACAAAACATTGAAGGCAGGATTATGATGAAAGTAGAAGAAAACTGGCTATAAATTAAATATACTGATGTGGGACCGGATGAAAGAACAATGAGCTTATAAATTGACTTTTGAAGAAATGGTGGATCAGGTTTGTTTGAAATTTTGTTGCATTAAGTAAGGTTGGAGCTTTTGTTTTTTTACAATTATTACACTTGTGTAGAAATTAAAAACAGAGAAAAGAGGCTATGTTGACATTCGACAGGCAAGGAGAAAGTTCAGCAGACTTTTTTTGTGTTTTGGCATCACTAGAATTGGTTTTTGTTTTGTTTTGTCTTTGTTTTGTTTTTAGTTCTCTGCTGTGACTCTGGTAATGGAACCCAGAATTTCATCCATGCTGGAGCAAGCTCTCTATCCCTAATCTACACCTGAGCCCTCACTGGTCCTGTTGAAAGCTCTGCTTATGCTCGCTATGCCAAGAACTCATTTTCCCAAGTTCTCTACAGTCAGAGCAGAGGTATATACTCTCACTATGACACTCAGAAAAACCCATGCAAATCTTCAGTTCAAATGCAAGCAACTCACAGGACATGTTCCAGGAATGGGAGAGCAGACACTCCTGGCTGTCAGTAGATTTGAGAGAGCTGCAGTGGTACATTTGGTAGTATCCAGGCCAAGGCACAGCTATGGTGTCTCACAGCCGTGGTGTCTCCTGGAGAGCAACCATACATGATAGATAATATGGATGTCCCCAGTTACACAGCATCAAGGCTGATTCGCTCTCTCTAAGACATTCTGTGAGCTACCTAATAAATCATTTTATTTAATAAATCATATTTCTGCTTAGTGATATGTCTTGAATTGTGACCCTAAGAATACAGAGCATAAGGCAAAAACTGATGTACTTAAAATTTATAATTTGTTCTCTTTTGACGTTAATATGATTGCAACTCTTTTATATATTAAAAAAGAAGCTAAAAATGATGGCAGTGCTTTTAATTTGGGTAGTTTAAGTGTAGGAACTATTTTTTTGTAGTTTCTTCTCAATATTCTTCAAATTCTTCTCCATTTCTTTGGTATTGAACAAGTATTTCTTCTCTAATTTTAAAGATTTTTTCAAATGATAAAAATGAAAGGAAACCAAGTCTCTGGGATGCACAAGAAGGGAAAATTAAAGATAAGTGACAGGCATGGAAATTCTGGGGTTTAACAGTAAAAAGGCTTTATGCAACTTTGCCACATTTGGATGAGTGAATGAATAAGAAAATAGATAAAATAATGGAGGGAAGGTTGATGTGAATATGTGAGTGCATGCATTTGAGGGGTGAGTTTTCCAACAGCGGGCTTTCCTTCAGGAACTTACCAGTCAGAGTAAGAGATCTATCACAGAAGATATTCCTCTCCCCTAAAGCCTTTCACTCAGTGCTTTCGAGGTGAGGTCACTGGATCCCCTACTTCTTGCAGACAAGAAAAATCATTCCTACTTCTCCCAGGTTTATTTTCTTCAACTCTAGACACACACACACACACACACACACACACACACACACACACACACAGAAAAAACTCTCTAGACACACACACACACACACACACACACACACACACACACACAGAAAAAAAATGGGAACAAAGTCTTTGTAAATAGGGAAGGGTGAAGGGGGTGAAGGGAGGGCAAGGGAATGGGGAAAAATAAGAACCAAGATACATCATGTAAGGGTACAAGATCCTAATGATGAATATCTAAAATGTACCAATAAGCTTAATGAAAAAAATAAAATAAGCCACACACATGCCATGGCTACAAAGAAGCAGATTCAGGGGAGTTGTCCTTTGGGACTGGAATTTCCTTTAACAGAAGTCAAGATTTCAGTGACTTGCAAAGCCTAGATTTGATATTATGTCATGGTCTTCTTTCTATCCTCCTTGGTTACTAAACACAGGACTAAGAATGTCTCTCACTCTTCTCTATCCCACACTAGCCCTTATATTTTTAGGACAGAACGTACTGATCAAGATATTACACTGAAATTTTAAACATTTAAAAATTTTATCTGTAAAGATTATACTTTGCAAACTATGTAGGTAATGAATACTGTAGTTCCTGACCTCTAATACACAGGAATAGATAAGATTCCAAAAAGTAGAATTAATTATTTTTGGTCATGGAATACCATTTTTATTTTTCCCAAGGGAGGCATGTTTCATAGGCCAATAAATTTTGAGTCAGGAAGGCTCAATAAAATTTCATTTAAAATCAAATGTACACATGGAAACCTTCTGGCTTTCTGTGGACTAACACTGGTGCAATATCAGATAAAAGAGTTTTCTGGACTATAATTTTAAGATCCTTCAATGCTTTTGGCAAATATCAACTAATGACCTACTTTAAGCCAATTCAAGTTAACTTGAATCAAGGGATGAACTAAAAAAAAAAAAATTAACATAACTGCTACTTCTGGGGAAAAAGGGCTTTTAAAATACTACCTACTCCTTGACAGAAAACTCAAAAAAAATACAAAGTTATTCTATAAACGTGACATCCAGCAACATAAAATTAAAGAGAAAAGTTAGAAAAGAAAGGAGTGGGGAGGAAGGGAGCAAGGAACTCTGAAGAGATAAAATCTAAGTAGCTCCTTGCATCCAATAAAGAACAATTATTCAATAAACAATCATTAATTATTAAATATATGGGCTTATATGAAGTATTAGAGATAGCAGTGCAATATGCAATATTGAGTACTAGTAAAAGCTACAGCCTCTGTCTTCTAAGTAACTTAAAATCCAATAGAAACAAGAGTCCAGTATACAGTTCAGTGGGTGTTTGTGAAGAGTGAGCTTCCTGCCCTCTGCTACCCACAGGACTACTCCTGGAAAGGGAAAGACTACAGAGGATGAGGTTCTTACACTCTTCATGTGCTGTCTACCCTGACACTGGTCCCCTGGGCCACATGTTCTCCTAAAACCATACCTATGCCATGAAACACTACTCACTTGTCTGCTGCCAGAAAGTTCTGAACAAAGAAAGCACCTTTGGGAGCTGCTATTCTGTCCACATGAGCCCTATTCCTGTCTGAATGGGTGGCAGATCAGACTACCATTTGAGCCCACCTATTTATTCTCTCCCTTCCAAAGTTCACTGCACACAGCTGAATAAATGATTCAGGATTCACTGGGTTTGGGTCAAAGGTAATTCAGATTTATATGTTGAAATCATTTATAGAGAATGCTGAACATGACTGCTATCATAGTATAAGGACAAGGTTAGTAAATGCTACACAGGCATGAAGTCCCCAGCTTTGCTTCTTGCTCTCTCATCCTATGGCCTGTGGTACTCTCAGAAGTTCCTCCTTCCTTCAGCTCTGTCCATCTTTCAGGAAACATCAACCTAAAACCCCCAAATGATGATATTCTATGACCCATTCTTCTCTCTCAAGAAGTATATTCTTCCAATGAGCTCATTAAAAAAGTCCTGAGACTCTAAGAGGATACTGACTATAAAGGGACAGGAAGGGAAAATTTAGAGGGCTGGAGAACTCCACATCCTGCTTATAGTAGTTGTTTAAACAAGTATTTATTTTCCAAAATTCATCAGACTGTACACTAAAAATGTTAAATTTTATTTTATGTAATTTAAAGTAAACATAATAAAACAAAACTCATACTTAAATCTGCATTGCTACAGATATAGACATATATATATATATATATACATATATATGTTTATTTTCCATTTCTATGGCTAATTCTTTCTTTTCTGGCACCATCCCATTCATTCTAAATACCTTCTTCTAGGAACAGGCCCTCAACACATAGACTAACATCACTACTATGTGGTTTCTATAGGAACTACCCTGATACCATTGACTGGCATAGAACTGTCACCTGACTGAAACTGGGGCAATGAATCCCTTTCCTAGATGTTCACCTCACCTCTGTGTAATGCTTGAAGCTTTACTATGTTAAGTTTGAAAGCTGTTAGTAGCAGTATTGGCCAGGAAAGTAAAATAGTGACAAAGATAAACTGAGAGGTACTAAAAGGTCCTAATATTTAAATCACATTTTTCCTAAGGATTTTTTTTTATATCCCAGTTCCTTGATCATTAATTTTTCTTTCTCTGCTCCTTGGAATCCTTTCTCCCCTAAGAAAAGCATTTTTCTACTTTATACTTCATTAGGCTTCTGTTTCATGCAACTGAGAGAGTCCTAATTCATTCATCATCCAAATTAGTATGTTCATATTGTGATATTGTAGTGATCATGGAGTTTACATCCCCAAATTTAGCTAAATGTCAAGTACAGAATGAACAAAATAAGTTAACTGACAATGAAAGTTTTATTTCACTGGACATTCCACATGCTTATGAGATAGGTATACTTTAAATACTGATTCCATGTGTACATATGCATGTGGTACCAGGGATTGAACCCAGGGCCTCATGCTTGCTAGGTAAGAACTTTGCCACTGACCTACATCCCCAGCCTCAACTATTTTTGTAAGTGGTAAATCAAGTTGGCACTTAAATATTACCAACATCTGAAATTCATCAAAGTGGATGTAAACAGAATAGAATTTATGAAACTGTTTCTTGAAATATATTTATAGAAAGAAATTTCTGGTTTTTGTTCCTTTGCTCATGACTTTGCCTCAAAATCTAAATCAAAATCAGACTCAAAAATGCAAATCAAAGATCATTTTCTTATAAAAATGAAGATAGAATTTTCAGAAGCAAAAGTTTAGGGTTGCTAAGAAATATAAATATAGTCATGTAATATATGTTATCACCACATAGTCTTTAAAAATATGAAACATTTACTTTAAAATTACACACACACATCATAGGAAAATGGATACATACTGAGGATATACTCCTAAGTGAAATAAAAAAGTCACACATGCATAAATACCGAATAGTTTCTCTGGTGTAAAAACTGTAATAGTACATAATATCCTAATGATATAATTGACAATGCGAAATAGGAAGAAAAGGGCTAAAGTTGTACGGAAAGTGGGAAGGGAAGGGGAAAGGTAATAAGGGAAAAGAAAAAAATATGAAAAAATGGAAATAAAGTGTTTGTAAACAGGGAGGGTAGGAGGGGGTAAAAGAAGGACAGGGACAAGGGGAAAAAATGAGAACAAAGACCTGTCATGTAAAGGTACAAGATCCCAATAATGAATGTAACTGTACTGTGTACCTAAAATGTACCAATAAATTCAATGAGAAAAAAATTACACACACACAAACTAGGTGTGGTAGTCCATAACTATAATCTTAGTACTAAGGAGGCTGAGGCCAGGGAATTGCAATTTTGAGCTCAGCCTGGGGTGATGCAGCAATTTAAGAAGACCCAGTCTCCAAGTACCTACACACACACAGATTTGGGGAATAGGCTGCTTGGATGTAATCCCTGATTCTCCCACTTCCTAACTATATGTTCTTGAACAATCAATGACATAATGTCTTTGTACTTCAAATAATAACAGTAGGACCTACTATGTCAAAGAGGTTTCTGTACTCCCATATTCATTGCAGCATTATTCACCAGAGACAAGACATAACACCAACGTGTACATCAACAGGTCAATGAATAAAGACCATGTGATAGACACAATGGAATACTACACAGTTTTAAGAAAGAAAGAAATCTATCATTTACAACAGTGTGGAAGAACGTGGAATACACAGAGTGATAAATACCTGATCTCATATACGGAACATTAAAAAGTCAAATTTACAGAAGCAGAGATCATGATGGAGGTCACTGGGGTTGATGTAGTGGGAAGGTAAAGTTTTATGGAGATGCTATTTTGACTATAAAATTTCAATCAGGAAAAAAAATTAAAGAGATCTATTGTACATCACAATGTTGTAGTTAATATATTAAGGACTTAAATTTTAAAGAGTAGCTTTTAAATAGTCTCGCCACAAAAAGATTACAAGTATATAATAGAGTAAATACATTAATAAGGTCAGTTTAGCCATTCCACAATGTATACATAAAACATGTCATGTGCAAGGAATAGATACAATTTTATTTGCCCCTCTGTATACACAGAATTGAAAAAAAATATTTTCTAGTAAAACATTTAGAACAACTGCCATGCCATAGTGTTACATAAAAGTAAATGATTTTATTTTTATTATTATGTATTTTTACATTTTTAAGCTTCTTTTTGCAGTGCTGGGAAATGAACCCAGGGTCTCACACATGCTAGGTAAGCACTCTACCATTAAGCCACATCCCCAGTTCCCATTTGTCTATTATGAAAATCTTCAAAATCCATTCTTCTAGCTTTTTAAAATATACAATACCACTGCATACCTAAAAAGTACCAATAAACTCAATGAAAATTTTTTAAAATAAAGTGTACAATAATGATCTACATATTTATATATTTATTTTTAATAATATTATTACATAGTAGTTAGAATACCCTTATATAATTGAGCAAATCAGTTCATTTGTTGTTATACTTTGAAAATTCCCTTTGAGAAGGCTGGAGATGTACCTCAATAGTATTGTACCTGCCTTAAAAATCTCTTTGATTAAATTATATGTGTATGTACATGTATGTTTGAAGCTGTTCGCTTCTGGAGAAAATTTCAATGCTTTACATTAGGGCAAAATTTCTGGAATATCTGAATATACTGGAATCCTGTTTGCTAAACAAGTGTTCTCAGCACAAACATCTTTATTTCATAATTCATAGAACATATGGAATTTATCAAGCAGTATTTTGCAGCAACTAGAATCCCTAAGAATTAAAAAGAGCCAAAATTGATCCAGCTAATATCAGATTTTAAAAGTAAGAATATTTAATTCACTTATCCACATATCATTCAAACATTTTCCAAAATCATTGGACCATCACTAGGACAAAATCCGCAACAAGGAGAAAAGAGTCATTTTGGTTCATGGTTTCAGAGTCTTCAGTCCATTGTAGGCTGGCTTCAAGGTAGAAACATTATAGTTGGAAGACATGGCAGAAGAAAGCTTGCTCAACTCAGCATACAAAACAGCAAAGAACGGGGAAAACACATGAAGGGCCTAGACAGAACATAGTCCCCAAGATCACGACCTCCTGACTCACCCAGGCACAACCAAAAGTGTGATTTCTAATCTCCTAAGCTTCTCTCAAAACAATCAACTGAACAAGTCCAACACTTGTCATCTTGACATCCAAACACATCTCTTAAACAATGCTTAATCTCCCAATAGGGATAATGAGGATGGCATCATTCTGCCTAGCATGATACAACTACCCTTGTACAAAAGCACTAATTTCCTTCCCCAAGAACTCAAAGGTTCCAGCACTGCTTCAAAGTTCAAGTCCAAAGTCTCTGAGACTCAAGGCAAACTCTTGGCTGCATACCACTACAAAAAAAAATTTTTTAATAAAATTAAAAAAACAAGGCCCACAATGCCAAGATACAATGGCAGAGGGTAAATATTTTCTTTCTTAAGAGATAAATAGGGAAATCAAAAAGAATCAGACCAAATAAGACCAAAGCCCCACAAAGTAAACATTAAGTTCTATGACTCTGTGTCTAGCACCCAGAATATATATATGGTGGGAGGCCTAGGTCTCAGAGGGCCTGGGCAGCTCCATGTCCATTGCCTTCTTTGTTGCAGCCCACATGGCCACTCTCTCGGGTTCTTCTGCCTACTGTCTGGGGCTTTCCTCAGCATAAGCTCCACATTGCTGGCATCTCTGGGGTCTCTATCACAGCTTTTACCTCCTCCCGAAGCTTTACATGTTGTCCTCTCTGGGGTTCTTCACAGAATCTTCTCACGAATCTTCTCAAGAAAGCCTCCCAGGCTTTCTTTTCAAATCTGGTGGAAGCTTCAATGACCTCATAATCCTCATATTCTGCACTCCTATAAAACCAGTATCACAGGGATTATAGCAAGGTCTGCCACCAGGTCAGGCAACAGCCTGGCCCTATGGTCCATGGCTATACAAGCCTGTGAGTGCCTGGATGGATGAACTCTGGAAAGCACTTGCCTGAGTGAGAAAGGCCCCCTGTGGCTCTCTTCTCAAAGCAAAGCCTTTCAAAAGTATTTACACTTTTAAACCCTTGATCCTGCAATGAATAAATGGGGTCTGACCAGTTCCTGAGACGCCCTCAAGTCATCTTCCCTATTATTCTGGTACAAAGTAGTTGGCTTCTTTACACTGATCTCTTTAATAACTACATTTTCCTTGATCTAAGGTTTACAAGTGCTGTTCTTCCAGCCAAACTGCAAGTTTTTCAATTTTTATGCTCTGCTTTTTGCTCCTGATTTTTACTATAAATCTAGCTAGAAGCAGCCAGCAATACACATGCCACAGCCTGAATGTTGGGCTACCTTGAAATTGTCTTCACCAGGTCAAATGATTCATCTCCTTCTAAACTCAGCCTCACATAACATCATTAGGCATCAATGAAATGTAGACAAATTCTTTGCTAGGATGCAAGATAAATGGCTTCTAGTTAAATTAATAGAGTTCTTGTTCTCACTTTCTGCATTAGTCACTTTTCCAAATGTTGGATAAAATAACTAACATACACAATTTAAATGAGAAAAGGTTTATTTTGGTGCATTGTTTCAGAAGTTTCAGTCCATAGTCAGCTAGGTCCAAGGCCAAGAAATATCATGGTAGAAGAACATGGTGAAGGAAAGTGCTCAACACATGGCATCTGGGAAACAGAGCAGAGGAAAACCTGAGAGGAAGGGCCAAGGGAACGGATATAGTCCCCGAAGTGATGGCCCCATGACCCATTCCAGACACACCCAGAAGTGTGCTTTACTCATATTCTAGGCTTCTCTCAACCCAACCAAGTTGACAGTCATAATTAACCATCACAAAACATATTCCCTCAAAACAGGAGGAAGTTAAAAGATAAATTTCCTTGTTACAAATGATTGCATTCACAAAGAAGTATGTACTAATTATATATGATAATTCTATATGCTGATTTTGTTCCCATTATAGTTGAACATATAATTAACTGGTTAAACCCTTGGGCACCAATTTGGGGTTACAGTTTCTAATCTTTACTTCTAATGGTTTTCCATGTTAGATTTAATTGAAAAATAGAATTAGAAAATCCCATTAATGTTTCATTGATTTCATCCAAATTACACACACAACAATCTTAAAATATCAATACCATTACAACTGAATAAAACAGTTTAAAAGGTCTGCATATGCTGTCCCTTTTCTTTCCATTCATCTCTATATGTGTGATACATCTACAAGTGAAAACACAGCCATTTACATACTATATTGTTTTCTTCCTTTAATCTTCATTTAAAATTAGTTCAATAATGAGACAGGGTCTCAGTATGTAGTCCAGGCTGGCCTTGAACTCACTATGTAGCCCAGGCTGGCCTCAAACTTAGGTCGATCCTCCTGCCTCCACCTCCTGAATGCTGGATCATCCTTTCTTATGTCAATGTCTATTCCTTTCAGGTTTCTGCAGCTCATTTTCTAAGAGAATCTTCAAGAAGGGTTCATGAAAATATATCTTCTGATATACTGCATGTTAATAATGTTAATAAAGTTACATGTTAATAATAGTTTGTACCTTTTACCCTTAATAGATTTAAAAATCCTTAGCTCTCATTTTTTCCTTTGGGTGTCTTAAACATATTATTCCATATTTTATAGAATAAAGAATTACTATTGAAAAGTATGATGATTATCTAATTGTTTCCTTTATTAGCTATTTGCTGTTCAAAACATACAGGATATTTTTCTTCTTTTTTTGAAGTCCAACAATTTTACTGGAATATATTTTGATATTTGTTGCTTCAGGACCAATTTTCTCAGGCATATGAGTTACTCTTTAAATATTTCATTTCATTTTTTTTTTTTTTTTTGGCACCAGGGATTGAACTCGGGTCCTTGCGCTTGCAAGGCAGGCCACCGAACCACTGAGCTAAATCCCCAGCCCACCAAATCTTTACTTCTTTACATCAGAAAAGTTTTCTAGAATGATAAATCTTAATAATCATTCCATTTCCTTGCTGTAGTTTTCTTATTTAGGGAATCCTTTCATCTGTATGGCAGAACTTTCCCCATTTTCAATATCTGTTACTTTAATTCTCTATTAATTTTATATTTTTTAAAAGTTCTCCTTTATTCCCTTCTCCCTAAAGGTGCCATCTGTTGTGTTTATTTACTTTTACATTTCTTCTAGTTTTAACATTCATTTATGGAAAAAAATTTCACTCATTTCTAAGTTTTATTACCATATCACCTCATTTCTGAGTCTTCCTAACTTTGATTCTTTTATTTTTCCATGTTTTCTTTCTTTTTCCTTGGTGTGTTTTGAAATAGACAGTGACTGTTTCTATCAGCCAGTTTTGCATGACTGCAACAAAATACCCGAGACCAGCTAAGGTGAAGTAGAGAGAAGTTTCCTGAGCTCATAGCTTTGGAGATTCAGGGACACAGTACTGGCACTGGCTCAGTTCTTAGCTGTATCTCTTCATAGTGGAGGTGCATACATGTGGAAAAGTTTACATCACCAAATAGGAAGTCAGAGAGACTGGAATCCAACTATCCTTTGCAAAGGCACACTTCCAACAGCCTAAGGACTATCTGGCCCATTTCCCAGGGTACCCATACCTCCCACCAGCACCATCCTGGGAATGAAGATTTTAATTCTAATAGACCCTTGAGGGATACTAACCATATTCAAATCATAGTAATTTTAGTCTATTCAGTGAGTGTACCATTTAAACATGTGTTTATTTTTGCAATAATGTAATTCTAATTCTTATTCTTTTTAGGAATTTTACATGAAATCTCACATTGGTACTTTTTATTACTATTTTTTCTTTGTTTGTTTATTTGTTTGTTTGTTTGTTTGATACAGGGTCTCACTATGTAGTTGAGACTGACCTGAAACTCACTATGAAGCCCAGGGAGCTCGCAGTGATCCTCCTGCCTCAGCCTCCCAAGTGCTGGGATTACAGGCGTGTGCCACCACACCCGGCATTGATTACTATTTTTACTATTTTTAATGTGAAATTAGTTTTGCTGAACTTTTACATGGCTTTTCTAACTTCCTAGAGATCCTTCTTCCATTGTTTCTTTGTAGTCTTCAGAAATGTGGTGGCTTCCTTTCTCACACTTTGTGGTTCTGCTCTTCTTCTCCGCTTCTTCACAGACCTTCTCCTTCATTGTCTCAATTGTCTCTGCGTCTCTGCTTGACTTGTGTAGATTCTATTACAAGAACTTTTTCCATAAAAGTGAGGCCCTATCTGGAAAGAGAATCTTTGCAAGTCAGTTTCTGCAGTGCATCTAGGAGCTAGACTGTCCCAGAGCCTTCAGTGCACACTGTGAATCGCACTCACACACCTGTACACAGTAGACAAACCTCTCTCTGTATGGGCCTACTCACTTCATAAGGAAATCCTGTGAGGTTTCGACTCTCCTGTTCTACACTGCTAGACACTCTATTGCTTCCTCCTGCTTGCTCATGAATAGGTATTTGAAGTGCACCAATAGAGGTTCAAGTTGTTTGTCTCCGTGAACTGTCACTGGTGTTTGTGGGGACAGCTTGCTGCCTAGTTTTGTGATATTTAGTTTTTAATTTTGCTATCTAAATTCTCCATTTTTATGTGAGGATTTGGAAAAATTCACAAGCCCTTCAGGATTGCCACAGTCCCAGATCACTTAAACTATATTAAATGGGATTTTTTTCATCATTTGTAACCAAGAGAGCATTGACTAATATATTCCCCAATCATCTTATTAAGGTACCTCCCACATACTAACATCTAGCCATTAATCAAAATAGTATAACAATAATTTTAAGTGCTTATAGTTAAGTAGCACCCCAGTTGGTTAAACCTAGATAATAAGCTACAAGTGAAAAAATACTTTGAAATAAATCTATCAGCTACATTCTTTTCTTGGTCTTTAGTTCTCCTGGCAAATGTTCTTGCATTAAAGAAAAATGCCTAGTAGCAGATTTGTAAGTATTTTTAGTATAAATAGTCCCATGCCCTAGTTCTGCTAATCAATAGATTTGTGAAAACAAATTCAAATCATGTTAAATTATTTTACTTATACAATTATTTACAGAAGTTCTTTCATCTATTGATTAAACAAATGGAAACACACTGAAATCTTACTCAAATGTCATCCCTGGAGCCAAAGCTACAGTTGAAATAATCTGAAAGAGAATTTTTGGTAAATGAACCTCTTCAGATATGGCTCAGTGCTGCCTGGCTTTATTTTGAGTTATGGCAGGTTTTTAGTATAAAGCATGAGCTAATTTTGAAAGGCATTGATGATATTAATGAGAGAATGAGTAACCTACTGGTTCTATTTTATTAAATCATCACAGAAGTAACTTGAAATGAATTCAATTATCCTAAGGTCAAGTGCTATTGCCTAGGCCCTGTCTTCTTGGTCAAAAAATGGCACCACTGCTGTTCACAAAGAAAAGCAGCTTAGTCAGTAAAATAATTTTAAGCGTCTATCGCCTTAAAATTAGGAACACCTGAATATCATTTGTCAAACCTGAGAGCAACGCCACAGCAAACTCATGGTCTCTACTTTGGTGAGTTAAAAACGTATCATATGCAAGAAATCAGTTGCAGTGATCATGAGTTTATTCATTCAACAATGAACCTAAAATAGAGAACTCCATGTCTTTTGGTGGGAAAGGAGCTATACGGAAACAGATAACAACGAGGTTCTGCCTGGGCTCCATCACAGCAGAATACTCCGAAGTCCTCCCAACTGCACATGTACCATTGCGGTATCTCCTGCACCCTTCTACCTTTGCTTGCAGTACGAGACATTATATAGCTTCTTGCTAATTTTGCCCTCTTTGCTCAAGGCAAAGCCTCACCTTTTTAAAGATCTTTGCAGCAACTACTGCAATAAATTGCTGCCTGCTGGGCCATGATGGAATCAAGAATCCTTGTGAAAAAGAAATGCTCACAGCTCTTCATCCACATTCCATATCTGATGTGCAAAATAAGACAATTTTTATTTTTAGGCTTGCCCACTGAATTAAAATAAGGGAATTATAATGGAGACAAAAGGAATGAAACAATAAGAACTTCATGACAGTTGCTCTTTCTAACTTTTAGTTATAAAAAATTAAAAACTGTAAATCCTAAGTCTTGTAAGAAAAGTATGAGAGCAAATGGGGCTTAACAGCAAGAAAATGATGTGTTTTAATGCCTAAGTTATATTCTTCCATTTGAATGTTCTGAATTATGTCAAAGGTCTGGTAGAAAACTTTTAAAATAGGCTTCTGTTATTACTAAATTAAAACTAATTTATGCCCATGCATTTAGAATTTGTGTAGCATGCAAAAGGAGCTTGATAAATATTAGCTATGATTATATTATCATTGACAAGCTTATCTGTATTTCTTTATTTTTGTCCCTCCTACTCAGGAGAAGAAATCCAACTGATTTCACATTCTCTCTGTCCCCTTTCAGGCCCTTGTGTCGTTCCCCTCTATTCTCACTGGCTTTTTTCCCCTCTGCTATGACCCTAGTCTTAGTTCTTTCCCAAGCCTTGGTCCTTATTTCCATTCTGTCTACCACCTACCACTGTACTTATTTTCCTTCCAAGGCCAAATGCCTCTAATTTCTCACCACCTATTCACTCCACAGCCCACTAGATCCAGTGTTTAGACAGACAAAGAGGAGCTAGCAGCTCTGGGAATGCATATGATTCTGAAGCCGGATCTCTCCCCAGCCAGATGGCAACAGGGCCTACATTCTGGTGTTCAAAGAGTGTTCAAGGTCCCTGGCATGCTGCAGCCCAGCAATTACCAAGAATTTTACCTGTGGTGACTGGGAAAGGGTGACAGGTTGAAGGGAGCAATTGCTTCTGTGAGATCTTTGACATTTGGGAAATGTGGAAGAAACACTAATTATAAGGGCTTGGGGGGGTTGTTTGTTGTACTGAGGGTTACTGATGCATTAAAGAGAGAAAATGATAGGCTCATTTCAGCCCAATTAGCCACTTAAAGCAAAATGTGAGCATCAGAGGCACCCAGGGAAGTGTTTGCAGAGACATGAGACATTCCTCCCCCACCCCAGGCCACAAGAGACAGCAGGCTGAGGACTGAGCCTGGAACGGCATTGCAAGAACAGAGAGCTTTAGGAAAGGCTGAATTTGCAGCCCCAACAAGTTTCCCACATTGTCAGGGAAGCATGGGGTCTTGAGCACGAGGGTAGGAATATCCAGGGTGTACCTCAAGAACACAGGACTCTCTGCCTCCCCAGAAAACCTCTAGGCATTTAGAAGCATTTCCTACCACTGTATTCGGAGGTGACAGACACTAACATGTTGTCTAAAAACCACACAGAGGCTGAGACTGACGATACACAAGATAACACACGCCCTCCTCAAGATCTGGCCTATTTTTCCTTTCTAGTCAGCAACAGTAGCTAGGGGCAAAGCTCAACATGTCCCTGCTAAAGAAGGAAAGGGATTATTTACTGAAAGAACCACAGGATGAGGCTCGTATGTACCACGAGAATCCAGGAGAGCATCGAAAAGCACTGTCCCTGGAGGACCCAACCTGAGCCAAATCTGGACATGAACATGGAGTACCCCACATCATAGTGCAAGCGTGAGTAAAAAGTATACTCGGAACATCACTGGACTTGGAAAAGTGAGTAACTTCAACATACTCTTCATTCCCACTGTCTTTTCTGTTCTGTGAACAAAAACAATGTCAAACAGGAGATGTTTGTGGAAAGAATTTAAGCCTAACAAATAACAAACATGCCTGATTTTATAACCATAAAATATTTCCCAAATTTATTATAACGGCAAACCTACTTTTTATAATTAACATTCTTGGGTCTAATTATATTACAGACAGTGCACATTCATTAATGAAAGCTTAGAAGGACAGACATGTCTGACTTCTGGCTGCTTGGCACAAAGTCACTCCAGCCCTCAGGGAAAATGCTGAAAGGAGGCACAGGGACGCCCAGGAATTAGGAATCCATGGAAACTCTGCATCTGAGCCTCCCTGGCCACGGATGCGGCTCATAAACTGAGTTCCTCCAACACACTTCCAGGCTGGAGTTATCCTGCCGCCTCCTCGGCAGAACATATGCTGTGATGACTCAGCCCCCTTGTCCTGCCTTCTGCTACTCCACTACTGACCAGTTTCCTCTTATAGTATCCGCTTATTCATAACTTCATCTCCTGCTCCAGGTCCCCAAGTCTCTTCTTTCCTTCCGCCCCCACAGCCAAATGCCGACTTTCCCTATGTATTTTACAATCAAACTCTCGGTACAGCAGATTTTATTGGTCAGACAAACTCTTTGAGCCATTCTGTACCAGACACCTTACCCGTGATTGGCTAATTCTCATGACAGACAACCATGCCCTGTCTGGTTAGCTCCGGGAACTGAAGACTGCAGGACTCCATGGTAGATGACTACACCACCACACTGCATGCAAAAAGGTCTAAGAAATGCACCACCTGGCCAGAGCAGAAAATGAAATCTCAATGAACAACTGATCATCTCTGCCCAGTCTTTGTTGTTTCTTTATGTTGTCCATTCATTAGTTTATTTTGTTTTTAATTGAAGAAGAAAGCAGGTTAGTTCCCAGAGCTGAGTTTAAGTAAAATGAAAATAGTTTCTACCTAAAATGCATGTCCTAAACATTTGTATACATTCTACTAAGAACTAATAAGTATTACAGAGGTTCCATGAAGAGGAATCATCGGGGCAAAACAAAATAGTTTGGTGTAATTAAGAAAGTCTGGGATGAAACTGGTAGAAGCTTTTGCACCACATCCTGGTGTTGTCTCTGACTAGTTATGTGCCTAGGGCAGTGCTAAAGGAGTCTCTCAGGACAGTCTGGGAAAGGAGTTCACCAGACTCCCAGCTGCTGAGCCCACCCTTACCACCAACTCACACTGCTACTGTATTGTCATTAATGTCAACACTGCCAAAAGGAACTCTTCCGGAAGACAGGAGGGGGTGATTTAAAAAGCTTCTTAGAAGATTTAGATAAATCTCCTACTTGGGCCGGGGATTTAGCTCAGCGGTTCGGTGGCCTGCCTTGCAAGCTCCAGGACCTGAGTTCAATCCCCGGTACCAAAGAAAAAAAAAGAATTAAGATAAATCTCTTACCACTCCAACATGTCCATTCTAGTTGAGAGTCATTGGACTAGATGATATCACAAAGAATGCTTTAATTCCAGGCTGGTTTAGTAGTTGCAGATATAATGAGATTATATGTGTATCAAAAAATCTTTGAAAGATAACCATGAGACAATACAAAGAACTTTGTAAACAACTTTAAAGAACCAAAGCAGGCAAAATATGTGACAAGTAAAAACATCAATAATTGGGCTGGGGATGTAGCTCAGTGGCACCACACCTGCCTGGCAAGCTCAAGGTACTAAATTCAATCCCTGGTTCCACAAAAGAAGAAAGAAAAAAAAAAGTAATCAATAAATATATGAAGAAGATGAACCTCAATGTAACTAGAGAAATGAAAATTATAATATTGAATTTTAATTAATTACCTGTCATACTACAATTAAGAAGTTTGATAATGATGTCAAGGACATGGAAAGCAATGTGGCCTTAGCTCTATCTATTGGGCTATGAATGCACGTAACTGATTATTGAACCACTTCTGCTTCTCAGTACATGATAGAAGTACATGCATAAAAGGACACACATGTAAATCTGTGTTGCAAAATACCTTAGGATAGTGAGAAGTTTATCATAACAGTAGGTTCTTACTTCAGTTTCTTTATGTGTAAAATGGAGATGACACTGATCCTCACCATATAGTTGAGACAATTACTGTGTTGGAACATGATGAAAAAAGCTAGGACAGTAGCTATTCCATGGTAAGCTCTTAGCAAACATCAATTTTTTTTTTTTTGAGACAGGGTCTTGCTATGTAGCCCAGGCTGGCCTTGAACTCTCAGTGATCCTCCTGCCTTAGCCTCCCAAGTGCTGGGATTACAGGGGTGCACCACTGCACCTGGTACATCAGATATTCTTATGAGTATTTCAAAAGCCAGCCACAAATGAGCTCCTGTTTCAGGAAAAATTTGAGAGGAAATCCAGTCAGCTCAGTTCACTTGAGGGCTTCCCGCTTCATGGTCCAGCTGTTCACAAAGAGCCCACAGAGTTGGCCCCCACCCCAGCCTTGTGCCTCACTCACTGGGCTTTGACCCCCGGCACCTGATCTCTTCAGGTTCATCTGGGACCACCTGATTAGAGTCATTTATATAAGAAAATAGCATCGTGTCACTTGTTATAAGACCTGGCTAATGTTCTTGTGTTTTATATACATAAAGTTCCTAGTTTTTAAATCTTTTTTTTTTTTCTTGAACCACTAAAGTGGGTTCCTGAGTCTTTCAACAAAGGAATCTAGAATAATGCCCTTCAAGTTCATGAGTCATAGCACAAATCTCATTCTCATTGGTTACGTATTTTATGAGGACATAGTACACACGGAATTGGTGCTAAAGAGAAGTGAAGTCCTAAGGTCCTTTCTCATGGTTCCAGAAGAAAGAAGATGCTGAGTGCTAACAGCAGAAAGGTATTCAAAATGCAAGCACCCTTTGTGGGAGAAGCTGTTTTCTTACCTTTTCAAATTCTCTCCTCTATCTATTAAATTGAGCCCTGAAGGGGCTTCGATTTTGCAATGTTTCTTTAGTTACAATGTTAACCTGAATGTCAAAACTATATTTTGTTTTTATAAGTATTCTATAATTCAAATTTCCCAAGAACTTAAAAGTGTGCTTCCTTGAAGTCTGATAAAGTGAAATGTCTGCCTGCTTTCTATGATTCTAGGAAGGAGTTAGGCATCCCCTACCTAGCCAAACCTACACATAAGCTGCTTCATGGCAACTTTGTCCACGTTGGAGGAATAAAACTGCCTCTCCCTGGGGTCGGCCACTGGCAACTTGTCTGCCTCAAGGACGTGGTCTCTGTCTTTCTAAACTCAATCAGCTCACACCACGCCAGAGCCCTGCACAGGCAGATGCTTCATAAATGCTTTTGAATCGACTGAGAGAGCCAGAAAATGCAACGCCTGCCCTCCTCCCCTTGGCTGCTGCCTAGAGCAGGTTAAGAATCAGTAGGAGGAAACTGGAAGAGGGAATGATTAAAGCAGAACGTCAATGCTGAGCCCAGCATTTAAAATAATAATGAAATTTTCAGAGAAGATTCTTACTAAAACCCACATGTATTCAGATAATCCCACTAGGAAACATTATAGGTGATAAATTGAACACAATCGCATTTTCTCCAGGTTTCCTGGAATACTTCTACTGTCTCAGTGGGGTAGCCAGAAATCAAAAAAGGAGAGTGGAGAATTAATACCTGCACATTTTTAAGGATTTAATGAAACATTTATAGACTATTTCAGGCTTGTAATAAAAGTTATTACCCTTTGGCTGGCAAGTGTGACCTCCAGGGGACAATAACATTCTATTACATCCACAAATTCTATAAAGTTATTAGTTATCTCCTACAGAAAACCACCTTCTATTGACAGGAGATGAGGTTAGTCGGATGGCTGAAATGATTCCATAAATAAATTTCAACTTGAAAGCTGGCATCAGGTACCCAAATCACAAATTTTAAATGCGTTATTACAGGCTCTCAAAATTATAGGTAAGAACTGCTGAATTCCGCGGCACACAGTCAGCTTCGCTCTCACCTTGCAGGACGTGAGATTATGCACCGCCCAGGGAAATTAATGAAGGAGGAGGGTTTCCTTTCACGTCTTCTTTCTTGGTCAACAAAGCTAAAAAACTGCAAGTCGGATTTAAACCCACACAAATAACACTGCTTTTCTAAAATGAGATAAATTATGCTTAATATATTACTCCTGACATATTAAGATTTTGAAACATACACTTCAATTTTTACATGTGAGATTTGCGTGTGTCTGTGTTCACAGTCCCACAATAGTCTCTAAAGCTTTTCTCTCTGAGATGGAGCGTAATGAAAGCAAACTGCCCCATCTGCTGGTTGTATTTGGAATCAGACTCTAATTCCAAGCTCCCAGGAAAGCCAGAGTTTCCTCACTAAATCAGGAGAAAACTATACCTAGCACAAGATCAAAATGTCCGTGCACCCCCATTCCCATTCAAAGCCTCTAGTTCCACCAGAAAGCACTTGATTTTGTAGAATTAACTAAGTTCAATTGCCACCTTAGTCTCAGTAAGCGTTTCTCTTCGCGGGTGTTGGCATACGGAGAAAAAACAGTGAAATTCATGATAGTGTCAAGTCCAGAGCCCACAACAAATACTGAACTTTGATATTGGAAAATCCCAAAGGTCATTTACACAGACAGCCGCATCAGGCTGACCGCATTCTGGGTTAATACTTGGGGGAAAAGTTCACACATCAGTAAATATGTAAATCCTCCGCCAGCCTGATGTTGAGTAACACGTAATGAATGTGAATGCCCTTTTATAAAAAGAAGAGTCCACAGCCTGGACTCCATAGTTATTTTTCTTTGGCTTCACTCTAAAACATGCCAAAAAAAGACACATAATGCAGGTTTCAGAACCATCAGTTATGTTATCATTCAAATTGCATACATTTCTCCTATGTTCTCCTTGCTGACTAGTCCTTTTTCTGAGGCCAGTACAATACTTCTCTTTCACTGCTAAATTGGGTGGCTGAGAAAATTTGCTATATCAAGATCTGCTTGGAAGCAACCCAATATTAATATTCACTCCCTACTAATTTTTCTAACTTGCTCAATAGCTGTTACACTGGAAACATTTTATCCTTGTTCCATTTACTACTTTAAATCACAACTTGAAAAATTCAATTACAAGTTCGTGCAAGTGATCTGAACTTGAGTTTGGTTGTTTATGATGCCACTGGAACTGGTCAGCCATGCTGCGCTCAGTACAGGCGCGCATTACTCTTTACAGAGTCATAGCTCCTTGCGAGGCTTGAGCTCGGTGTCAAACTGTGGTTTATCTGTAAAATCTTTTTCTTTCCAAGCATATTTTTCATGTTCTAAACAGGAATAATTTTTCTGTTCTATTATGAAGTATTAAAGTAACTTGATGCAAAGAAGAAAATCAGGTAATCTTCAGAAGGAGTCGAAGTTTTGTACCACATGTGAGTGGTACACACAGTTCTCCGGCTGGGTGTGACAGTGCAGGACAATGTCCTTGTCGGTGACCATTTTCAAGAGGATTTAATGTTTCCCCAAAACCAAGTTACTTTGAGCAGCTATTTGGGGGAGGCGAATCTTTTTTAACTTAACATTTCCCTTGGCACACATTTTCTTATTCTTTATATTTGTTATATGAAATCTTCCCATTATCTCAACACACAACTCAACCTGGAAATTTAATAAAAGATACAAAGAAGATCTGTCATCCAGGAGCTTTTAATCTAAAAGAGAGGCATGCAAAAGGCTATTGCAATATAATGGGAAATAAAAATAGGGGATGCATATTAAGGGCAAAGGCCATTGATCAAGGAAATGAGGAGGACATTAGGGGGGACTTATGCAGAGCTGACCATTGCAGGAGGAGCAGGAAGTCACTACCTGGCAGAGAACAAACAGGGAACAGACTCCAGGCAAAGAGAAAGCAAGGGAAATTTTAAAGGCGCGAGAGAATGTGCAGTTTCCACTTGTCAATGTTCACTTCTTCTGACATGTTAGATAAAAAGCTTTACATGGATTTTGTCAAAGATAAATGCATAAAGAAAATACAATAAATACTTCCTATGTCTCTCAAAACAAAAAAAAAGTTTTACATGGAGAACTGATTTTCTAATAATGTTAATTAAAAAACAAATCTCCCTATGAAGGAAAGTTTAAGCTTTTGCAAGTAAAATACCTTTTAGCAAACATGTAGTCACTGCAAAATTTTTATGACCAAAAGAAAAACTCAAGTGCATTTTATCAATGTTTTCTCTACATGGTCATTCTGAGAGCAGGTGCCCCTGAAAGGATAATGACTTGAGCGCTATGAAGTATAGTTTAGTGTGACAAAAACAGCATCAAAAGAGCAGTCGAAGCAAATTCTTGTAGCGTTGGCTGGCAGTAAAACTACCTTTGCTTTGTACTGGAAATAATCTGTAGTCAGGTTAGATAGCAGAGCTGTAACACTGTCAAAGATTTTATTTCCTAAAAGAAAATGGTTAATTAGGTGTTCCTTTTGCTTTTATTAGAATAGACACGATTGGGAATTTCAGCATTTATTTTCATAGAAAGTCTCACCTGATTTTTAGCTTGTGTCACTGCAATTGAGCTTTAATGATGAGGAAATGAATAGAAATATGAGTTAAACTCTTCTGGAATAAATGCATGTACTTTTCTGCCACTGAGTGATTGGAAGGTTTGACAACTTAGGGCATGTGGGCCCTTGTTTACACTGCACGAGCTACACTGGCAGTGTTCCACAACAGTAAAAACCTACTTCACATTTTCACCCATTTTTCCCAGGCAGTGTGTGAAAAAGGACAGGGATATATTTATTTCAAATACATATGTATCTTTCCATTAGGAAAATTTCAAACATATACAGAAAAATAGAGATTATCTACTCGTTACCCCTAGTCCAGATCATTTTTAATTAAACCCCTGACTTCAGACCCTTTTCTCAGTTAATATATTAGTATATATCTATAAAATGTAACTTCTCTTAAAAGCCACAATACATACAAAAGATATTTTTAAATATTGGGCATTAACTTTTATATGACTTGTTTATTTAATTTCATTATAAAAGAACTAAATACAGTAACTTCTAGGAACATGTATCTTTTTGCATGAATAAAATAATATAGTAGCTAAAGAGTTCTCCCATGACAAAGTATTTGTAGAGTACATATAGAAAGCAGTGATACATATACACATATATGTAAAAACAGAACACAATTGTGTGTGTGTGTGTGTGTGTGTGTGTGTAGCCATTATTTCTTTACTTAAAATACATCTGGAATGACAAATAGTGCCATGCATTTTTCCCGACAGATCATTGGACTAGTTGGGCAGAGTTGTGTGGTTGACCCATAACTGCACTCCCAAATTGCCAGGAGGACAGACAAGCCATCTAGAAGTGGATTTATACCTCTGAGAAGCTGGAACACTAGAGACTCAAGTCCCAGTTCCCTCAAAAATTCTGAGTCTGGTACAAAATCTATAGAGCTGCTTTCTTTAAGGAACCAAATAGACTTGAAATGAAGAACAAAAGTTGTGCATTAATTCAAGAACTGTAGATAGAATTCATATCCACTCAGGTATTTCCATATTTATTTGATTAAAGCTGGAATACCTGTGTAAGGGAGAATGAAACTCCCTTCTCTGTCTACTCTACCTTGCATCACATACAACCTGTTAAAAAGGGTTGAGGAATACTACCGTAAAATAGAAATTCTCTTTTAAAAAAAGAATTGCAAATATGTATAGATGATGTATATCAGATCGTATGTATACTGAATTGAACTGTGACAATCTTAACTCAATATTAAGTTAATACTAATTTTGAAAAGTGGGGTGTTTACAAGCGAGTATTTGGAGCATATGAAACTGCCTCAGCATTAAAGTAATGCGTAGTCTCCTCTTATCCCTGCTGTAAGGATGTCAGGGAGTTGGAGAGAGCTTATCAATCTAAGAACTTTTTGTATAAATGCAACTTTATAACCCACAGATCATTCAGTAGGTCTATAGATGAAACTGCTAGAACTGTTAAAATGCTCTACAGATTCCAAATCTGTCCAGATGAGAAAAGAAAGTATATGATGACACTAAAATAGCTCCTTATGAGAAGTAGTTTTTGAAATGACTGCTAAAGACGAGTAGGAGCCATAAATTGCAGCCATGAGTGAGATGAATCTTGACGGGATGGAGTCAGTAATTCCACAGGAGCACGGCAAAGAAAGGAGGAAGAGAGCTCTGTGCACTATTAATCTCCTCAACCAGATGTCTGCTTCATTGCAAAACAGGTACCGTGGTGTTTTATGTCCAGAAACTATGTGGGTTTTTTCTCTATCTTTCTCTATGATGAGCTATAAAGGAAAAAGTGCAAATACTAAAAATCAAATTTTGAAAATCCAACTAAAAAGGCATTGTGCTTTTGTGAAATAAATTTAGATGGAGAATCAAGAGATCTAAGCTGAGATCTGATGCTGCTTCTTTCCCTATCATACTCAAAGTCCCCAGCTGAGTTTCAGTCAGCTACCCATGACTACAGGGAAACCTTGCTTTTTGGCCTGCCCTCCTTGCTCCACTGAGCCTCCTGCTGGGCCTTTCCATCTGCTTCCTCTACCAGCAGGGCCAAATTGAATTAGCCAGTTTTCTATGTATCTGAATCTCCTCTTTGCAAAGAACCAGGTGAGCCCATTAAGGGTGCCATCTGTTTGGATCTTAGTTTACTCATTCATCAATATTTACTCAATTGAGCATCTACTATGTGCCAGGAACTCTGTCAGATGCTGGAAATACAGCAGTAAACATGATAGACACAGTCTCTGCTTTAATGTGGCTTAGAGTTTAACAGGGAAGGCATTTACAATGGTGATGTCTGTTACAAAGGCCCAAAATATAAAAAGAGAGCTAATTATAACAAGTGCTACAAAGAAAAACAATATAAAGAAAAGCACAGACCAGTGCTTTTGATGTTCCAGTTGCAATACATTAATGATCATGACATCATTCTAGTGAGGCAAAACCAGCATGCTTTTATTTAATGGACCCAATTGGGATAGAAATAAATTTAGAAGAAATATTAGCGCATATGTGATAAGAAGAAATTTCATTTCAAAAATTAGCACACAGATGAATGCTTGGGTAGAATAAAAATGTATTTATTTCTCTTGGTTTGGCAGAAAATTTTAAGGCTAATGATTCAGACATAATAGACACATGTATTAATGCTTGTTCCAATTTATGATAACTAAGTTTATGTGACCTTACTCCCCACAATGTTTAAATATATCTGAGAAGTCAGATGGGCCCCTAACTACATCCAGCCAGCATATCACTCACAACCAATCAAATTAATTGGTAAGGATTATCGAATTGAGAAACTGGAAGTCTGAGCCATCAGATATAGATATTTGATCTAAAAGATCAGGCAAAGTTGGAATGCAGATGACTATGTAGGTCCTACTGTAAAACTAGTAAGTCAAGACTGAGACATGAAAACACCCACAGAGAAAAAGACTGATCAAGGACGCTATATCAGTGCATTTTCTACTGTTAACAACACAATACCACAGACTGGGTAAATTATAAAGAAAAGAGGTTTATTTGGACTCACAGTTCCGGTCCAACATTAAGGACCTTCATCTGGTTATGGTTTTCCTGCAAGTAGAGACCTGGATGGCACACAGACTCATATGGCAAGAGGCAGAGTGTGTGCTGTGTGCTGTGTGTTGTGTTTGTACACATGCAACTGTATGTTTTTGCTCTATCATCTTCTTATGAAGCCACAGTTATTAAATTACAAGATCTCCACTCTGATGAGCTTAGCTCATCCTAGTTGCCTCCCCAAGTCCCCGTCTCTAACCCCACAGCCCAAGTGTTCACCCTCTGACTACCTACAATGGGAACTGATCTTCAAGGTGAGCTCTCTAGATTTCATAATGTCTTAGAATTTTTCTGTCTTCATTTGCCCTTTACTTGAGTTAATTGAACAGGTTCATTTTCTCATACCTAAGAGTCTCTCATGAAAAATGATTTTAGTATAAAGATTATATTACCTTCCTGAGGATTATTAATGTCAATGATAATATACGCAGCAAACAACAAGCAAGATAATATTTGTCAAAAGTGATTGAGAAAAAGAAAGCTAGTTCTTTAGTCAAAGAAGCTTTGTAAACAAGTCCTCAATCACTTAAGTCTGATACTTAAACTGGGAAATTTTCAGCCTTTTAGACTATATCCTTCCACAGTGAATAATTTTCTACATTGGTTTCCCAGGATTCTCAGTAGTGCAGTGATCTATATTTAGATAAAGACAGATAAACTGGCTGGCTTCCAGGTCACTCCTATGTTAATGACACATCAACAATAATCTGAACAAACCAAACTGTTCACTTACAACAGAGTCTGTCTGCAGCCTTTATTGTAAATGACACAATAGCTCAAATATGGAGATGCCACTGATAGATGATACTGTTGTGCTCATTCACACTGAGCTCTGTTTGCTACTTGAACTTGATTACAACTGACATCCATGAAATAATATAAAAACATTCATGCTCCCTTAGTCATTCAGATACAAAATGAGCTTCAGCAACACACAGTGGAATCCACAAATCTGTGTCACCCAGAGAAGGCCCTTGAAATGAAGCTTTAAGTTTGGTTGGGATGAAATGTTATCCACACTAAGAGCAAAACTGGAAAGGGATACATTCTATTTGAGGCTTAATTAGACTTACCCTATTTGTCCTGCACTTAAGAAATGTAAATCAAAGACAACACAATCTTTGAGTAAACTACAGAGGATGTTTTCTCTTATGGTAAAGAGTTAGTCCCAAGTTAGCAAAGATAGATTTTTCCAATTCAATTCTGAAAGTAATTTCTTGTTAACCTAAAAGAAATCAAGGAATGCAACAACATAAAATTTAAAAATAGGAAATGGTAGGACAGGAAGACATCAGTCTAAACAAAGATTTATGTTCTCATGGACTAGACAGGTGCATTACAGAGCTAAGGTGTGTAGGCTTTGATGCCAACCAGACAGACCTAGCCTGGAGGGCTCGCTGATCTGTCAACATCCTTAGAATAAATTTAAATCTACACCAACTCTCTTCCAATGCACAGAAAGGGCTAAAAGAGATTAAGACCCCACGCTGGCGTGAAAAACTAAAATAGTACTCAAGATCCTAATGGGGCAATTAGCAATATGAAATAGGAAGAAAAGGACCAAAGGTGTAGGGACAGTGACAAGGATAGGGAAAGGGGAATAAGGGAAAAGGAAAAAAACATGAGAAAATGTAAAAATGGAATTAAAGTGTTTGAAGGTGGGGAGGGGAGGAGGGGGTGAAGGGAGGGTGGGGACAAGGGGAAAAAATGAGAACCAAGACCTGGCGTATAAATAAAAAAAAGAAAATAAACTATGCTATAGGGTAAAAAAAAAAAAAAAGACTCCAATGTTGTTCTCAAAAAATTATCAAACTTAATCCTTATCAAGGCAGCAAAGCAACTTATTAGTGTGTAAATGATAGCTGATAATCACTAGAGCAAAATAATGCTCTATAATCTCACTAATCATTCAAGCATCAAGAATTACCTGAGCCTGAACAGCAACAGAACTTTGCTGTTTTCTGGATATTATTCTTTTCTTTGGTTTTGTTTTGTTTTGTTTTGTTTTAATGGAATGTGCTGAATGTCTATAATTTTGTTCAGATGACTACAGAACCTGGAAAAGCTGTTGCTCTATCAATACATAACATACTGCTATTATTAGTCTTTTTATA
>NW_022900938.1:13753533-13755270 GCF_012274545.1 Fukomys damarensis
TTTTTTTTCCATGTGTACAGGGGTCACACATCATATTAAATATGAAGGTCATATCTACGTGGGTTTGATTACAGAAGCTAATAAAGTATTCTCTAAATAATGAAAAAAAAGAATAAGATAAGACTATAAGAGCAAGAAGCAATTTAAATATGTTCAGGGACCATTTTCATCTCCAGAATTGAGGATTATTTTAATGTGACATCATTGCCTTTTCTCTTTTACTTTCCTTTTTAGTTTTATTTTAGGATTCCATATTTTTAATGTTCATACAGAGATTTCTTTAACTGAAATACCGAATAGTTTCTTTGGTGTGAAAAACTATAATAGTATCCAGGATCCCAATGAAATAATTAATAATGTAAAATAGGGCTAAAGGTGTAGGGAAAGTGGAAAGGGTAGGGGAAAGGTAATAAGGGAGAGGAAAAAAATATGAGAAACTGAAAAAATGGAAATAAAGTGTTTGTAAATGGGGAGAGGAGGAGGGGGTGAAGGGATGGCAGGGAGAAAGGGAAAAAATTAGAATCAAGACCTATTATGTAAAGGTACAGAATCCCAATGATGAATGTAACTATATTATATACCTAGATTGTACCAATAAACTCAATAAAAAGAAAAAAAAATAATAATTACCTGAGCCTAACCTCAGCAGCTTGGACCTATAGGCCCAGCCAAAGGCCCACCTGTAATAGAGCTGCACCGGCCCACAAACAACAGCCTGAGCCCCACCTAAATACCACTGGTAAGTAACTGCAGACCTGAGCCAGAAGCCAGCTCAGAACCAGGGTTTGGGGTGCACAGCCCCCAGCCAAAGGCCCTCACAGACAATAGCTATTCAGTGGGGACAGGCCCCAGCAAGAGGCACACCCAGTAACCATCCCAAGTGTGCACAGGCTCAAGCCAAAACCCTGCCCAGACAAAAGGACAGCACAGGGATCCAGAAGGCCACCATTCTGAACCAAGGAATTAGCGCAGGGATGAAGGAGAGAAAAGGCCTCTCAATGGCTTGCTGAGAATTGAAGACCATTGGGTGAGCAAAAAGTCACCTTAACAAAGGCACAGCAGGCTGCAGCTTTTGAAATGAGAAGATATATAAAGAAGTCTCAAAAGCAGACCCCCAAATCACCTAAGGGAACCCCAAAGGGCAACAAAACAATCTGATACTCAAACACCTGGACTCCCTGAACTGGCAACAAAAGAGGATCTAGAAAAAATGAAGTCAGAAATAATTTCTCAGATAACAACAGAGATCGTATCCATAATGCAAGACATGATTAATAAATCTAGAGTAAACACAGATTTTAAAAAACAAAAGAGCTGAGGAACATGATGGAAATCCAACATAGGAAATAAATGGAATCCATAAAACAGATGCTAATAGATTTCCAGGAGATTAAAAACTCCATTGATAGTTTATACAGTGGAATGAGCCAATATGAAGACAGAATTTCAGATATAGAAGACAGGATTGCAATTAGTGACCCAGAAAATAAAAATTTCTTAAAAATAGTAAGGGACCATGAGAAATCAAGCCAGCAGCTGCTAGATGATGCAAAGAATAATAACATAAAACTGATTGGAGTCAATGAAGAAACAGGACACAGTGCAGATGAAATTAAAAAAAAATGTTCACAGACGTAATGGTAGAAAACTTCCCACACAGGGGAAAAGAACTTGACATACAGATAAGTGAGGCATATAGGACTCGAACTAGCCATGATCCAAGAAAAAAAAAAGGTA
>NW_022900938.1:13755397-13815908 GCF_012274545.1 Fukomys damarensis
ATATATATATATACACACACACTAGGTATATAAAGTTAAGATTCCAGAAACCCAGCAGAAGAACAAAATTCTACAAGCAGTCAGAGAAAATAATCAAATCATATAAAAAGGAAAGCCCATTAGAATCACAGCAGACCCTAAAGCAAGAAAAACCTGGAGTGACATATTTCAAGCCCTAAAGGAAAACAACCTCCAACCCACACTGATGTACCCTGCAAAATCATCTTTCAAAATTGATGGAGAAATAAGATACTTTCATGACAAACAGCACCTGAGGAACTTTTTGAATACCAAACCAGCACTTCAAAATTTATTTTTAAATATCCTAGGAAAAGACCCCAGGAAGCCCAGCAGAATTAATCCATCAGGCATGATAAGAAATTAAATGCAAAGGGAGAGAATACAACAAAAAGAAAAAGTCATGACAAGGATAAATCAAAACATATCAGTTATAATCATTAATGTTAATGATCTCAATTAATCAATCAAAAGAAATAGACTGGCACAGTGGGTCAAGAAGCAAGATCCAACAATATGCTGCATACAAGAAACACACTTGATTCAAAAAGAAACTCGTAGGGCCAGGGATTTAGCTCAGTTGTGCAGCTGCCTGCCTCACAAGCACAAGGTCTCCAGTTCAATCCCCAGTACCAAAAAAGAAAAAGAAATTCATAGATTGAAAGTTAAAGGGTGGAACACAATATGCCACGTGAAAGGAACCAAAAATAAAAACCAGGAGTAGCTATCCTCTTTGCAGCTCAAATGGATTTTAAATCAACACTAATTAAGAGAGACAAAGAAGGACACTACATCCTTGTAAAGAGACATTCCAAGAAGAAATGATGACAATCATAAATATATATGCACCAAATACTAATGTGCCCAAATATATAAAACAAATGCTAACATAAATGAAAAATCAAATAAGCACTAATACAAAACTAGTGGGAGACCTCAATACCCCACTGTCACAAAAAGATCAACTAGATAGAAAATAAAAGTTAAGGGCCAGGGATTTAGCTCAGTGGTTCTGTCACCTGGCTCAAAAGTGCAAGGTCCTGAGTTCAATCCCCGGTACTGAAAAAAAAATTTTTATAAGAAAATAAACAATGAAATACTAGAACTCAAACTCTGGAACAAATGAACTTAACAGATGTTTACAGAGTGTTCTACTCCATAAAATCAAAATACACATTCTTTTTAGCTGCACACAGATCATTTTCCAAAACAGACCACATACTTGCTCATAGAACATGTTTAAGTAAGTGCAAAGGAACTGAAGTTATCATATGTGTTATCAGACCAGAGTACAATGAAATTGGAGATCAATAGCAAAAGAAACTGCAAGAATTTAACAAACACATAGAAATTGAATAACACACTTCTGAATAAAGAATGGGTCACACAGGAAATTAAAGAAGAAATCAGTTTCTACAACTAAATAACAATGACAATACAACATATTGGAATCTATGGGTCACAATGAAAGCAGTCTTATGAGGGAAATTCACAGCAGTGAATACCCATTAGGAAAACAGACTGAGCTCAAATGAACAACCTGTTGCTGAATCTCTAGTTTCTAGAAAAAGAAGAGCAGGACAAAACCAAAGGCCATAAAAGGGAGGAAATTATAAAGATCAGAGCAGAAATTAATGCAATGGAGTCCAAGAGAACGATACAAAAAAAATCAATGAAACAAAGGGTTGGTTCTTTGAAAGAATAAACAAAATTAACAAACCCTTAGCCAAAAAAAAAGACCCCAATCCATGCAATTAGGAATGAAAAAGGTGAAATTACAACAGACCCAGCAGAAATCCAGAGGATCATCAATACCTACTTCGATTACCTATAGAGCAATAAGATGAAAAACACAGAAGAAATGGACAGATTCCTAGATACATATGTATTACCAAAGTTGAGTAAACATATAAAAATTCTAAATCCAATATCAATCAATGAAATTGAAAACTGTAATTAAAATCTTAACAAAAGCCTAGACCCTGATGGCTCCACTGCTGAATTCAACAAGACATTTAGAGAGGAACTACTGCCACTACTGTTTAAACTCTTCAATGAAACTGAAAGAGAAGCAATACTCCCAAATTCATTCCTGGCAGCAAGCATCACCTTGATCGCAAAAGCAGAGAACGACCCAACCGAAAAAGAGAACTATAGGCCAATCTCACTCATGAACATAGATGTAAAAATCCTTAATAAGATACTGCCAAATGGAATGCAGAAGATCATCAAGAAGATCATACAACCTGAGCAAGTGGGATTCATCCCAGGGATGCAAGGATGGTTCAACATACAAAAATAAATAAATTTATTATACTATATTAATAGAGCCAAGGACAAAAATCATATGATCATCTCAACAGATGCAGAAAAAATGTTTGACAAAATCCAACACACATTCATGATAAAACCCTACAGAAAATTGGGATAGATGGTTTCTACCTCAGCCTGATGAAAACCATCTATGACAAACCAACAGCAAATATTGTAAACTGAAATCCTTCACAATAAAATAAGGACTAAGACAAGGATGTCCACCATCACCACTCCTGTTCAATATAGTTTTGCAAACATTAGCCAAAGCAATTAGACAAGAGAAAGAAATAAAAGGAATGAAGATAGGAAATGAAGAAGTTAAACTGCCATTATTTGCAAGTGACATGATCCTCTATATAGAAGATCCCAAGAACTCCACCAAAAGTCCTCTAGACTTAATAACCAAATTCAGTGGAGTAGGTGGATACAAGGTCAACACAAAAAATTGATAGCTTTCCTTTACATGAACAACAGGTTCACTGAAAGAAGAATTGGAGAAACAACTCCTTTCACAATAGCATCCAAAAAAATGAAATACCTAGAAATTAACCTAATGGAAGAAATCAAAGGCCTCTACTCAGAAAACTACAGCATTCTGAAAAAAAAAAAAAAAAAAAAAAAAAAAAGAGGACATCAGAAAATGGAAAGACATCCCTTACTCCTGGGTATGAAGATTCAATATAGTGAAATTGGCCATGCTTCCAAAACTGCTATATAATGTAATTCTGATGGAAATTCCAGCCACATACTTCACAGAGCTTAAGAAAGCAATCCAAAAATTCATTTGGAACAAGAAGAGATTCAGAATCACAAAAACAATTCTAGGCAATAAAGACAAGGTAGGGGGTATCACAATCCCCAACTTGAAACTATACTACAAAGCTACTGTGATAAAAGCAGCATGGTACTGGCAAAGAAACAGACCTGATGACAAGTGGAGCAGACCAGAAGATGCAGAAACAACTTCAGACACACTCAGCTACCTCATCTTCAACAAAGGAGCCAAACACTCTAATTGGAGGAAAGACAATAAATGGTGCTGGAAAAATTGGGTTTCAACTTGTCAAAGATTAAAACTAGACCTATATCTCTCACCATGCATTAAACTAAAATCTAACAGGATTAAAGATCTAAATATTAAAACAGAAACACTAATATGGCTGCAAGACAGATTAGGTAGAACTCTTAAAGATATTGACATAGGAAAAGACTTTATGAACAAAACCTCAGTAACATGGTAACTAGCACAAAGAATCAACAACTGGGATCTCATCTTATTAGAAATCTTCTGCATTTCAAGAGAAATCAACAGAGCTAAGAGACAACTTAAAATATGGGAAAAATTTTAGCAGCTGTACCTCTGACAAAAGACTATTATCTAGAATATACAAAGAACTTTTAAAAAAAAATCAACCTCCCAAATTTAAAGACCAAATTCAAAAATGGGCATCTGAAATGAGCAGACAATTCTCAGACAAAGAAGTAAAAGCAGTAAATAAACATATGAAAAACTGTTCAACATCACTGGTTATTAGAGAGATGCAGATGAAAACAACACTGAGATTCCACCTCACCCCAGTAAGAATGGCTGCTATCGTGAAATCAACCAATAACAAATGCTACTACATTTGTGGAGAAAAAGAAACACTTCTCCAATGTTGCTGGGAGTGTAGACTGGTGCAACCACTATGGAAATCAGTATGGTGATACCTCAAAGAAGTAGAATTAGAGGTCCCACTTGACCCAGCTATTCTTCTGCTGGGTATCTTCCCCAAAAAATTAAAACACCATATCACAGTGATATTTGTGCACCCATGTTCATAATGGCACAGTTTGTAATAGCTAAAACATGGAAACAGCCCAATTGCCCAATTGGATAAAGAAAATGTGGGTTTTTTTTTAATAAAATGGAATACTACTCAGCCATAAGGAATGAGAAATTAGTAGGAGAAAGATAATAAGGGAAAAGAAAAAATATGGGAAAATGAAAAAAGGGAAATGAAGTGTTTGTAAATGGGGAGGGGAGGAGGGGATGAAGGAATAGCAGGGACAAGGGGGAAAATGAGAACTAAGACCTGTCATGTGAAGGTACAAAATCCCAATGATGAATGTAACTGTACTGTATACCTAAAATGTACCAATAAACTCAATGAGAAAAAAAAATAAGAATGATAAATTAGAGACATTTATAGCTACGTGGATGCACACTGAGGCCATATTCTTAAGTGAAATAAATATGACACACATGACTAAATACCAAATAGTTTCTCTGGTGTGAGAAACTGAAAGTGTAAATAAAGATCAAAATGTATAATAGATAATATGAAATAGGAAGAAAAGATCCAAAGAGGAAGGGGAAGTGGGAGAGGTGGGGAAAGGAAAAAGGGAATGGAATTAATATGAAAAAAATGGAATCAATGTCTTTGTAAATAGAGAGGGGTGGAGAGGTTGAAGGGAGGGAGAGGAATGGGGGAAAAAATAAGAATCATGATAGGTTATGTAAAGGCACAACTCTCCAATGATCAATGTCATTATAATGTATGCCTAAAAGGTACCAATAAAATTAATTTTAAAAAAAGAATTACCTGAGCAATACATAAAATTGCCTATAATTTTGATACCCTTTTGTTTTCTCTAATTAGTGTATTCTAAATAAACAGTGGGGAAAATAAGTGCCTGTTTGTCCTGTATAACTAACAGCTCTACTAAGCTATGTGATCTACCCAGCCCCAATTCAAAGGAACAGACTCACTGAAAGAACTGGAGAAATAACTCCCTTTACAATAGCATCCCCCAAAAAATGAAATACTGAGGACTAGCCATACTCTCTCCCTAACAATCCCCTTTTTCGATTACTTACAGAATTCTTTCTATGCCAGGTCTGAGTTCTATATTACACTCATAAAAGAATGAAAGGCCCCTGTGTTCCAAGGTGATTATGACAAACTTAGGATTCAGTGTCTACATGTTTGACCTGGAGTAGGATCGGACTAAAGGCCATTTAACTAAATCAGAGGAGAGTCCACAAAAGTGAGGCTCAGGATTTTCATTCTAGTAGTAGTTGTCATAGGTAGGACCTGCAATCAAACAGAAGCAGGAGAAATATATCCAGTATCAATCAGATATTGTTTTCTATTTGTGAGAAGATAAAAATAACAAAATGAATATACAAAAACATTATCAGGTGCAAATATCATAAAAATCTGTTTGGAAAAGACAATTTAAACCTAAGAATCTCATTAAGTTCATTACATTTTTTTGAGTTAGAAAGAAAGGTTATGAACATATCTTTTTTTTTTTTTTTTTTTTTTTTTTGGTACTGGGGATTAAACTTGGGTCTTTGCACTTGCAAGGCAGGCCACCAAACGGCTGAGCTAAATCCCCGGCCCTATGAACATATCTTTGAAGCCAAAGAAATGAAAGCTCAGTGAAGCTATTATCCTATCTAGAGTTTATAACTTCTCATATATCAATAATTAAAAGATGTGTAAAGCTCAAATGCAGGGTGCAGGGCCGTATGATCATCCTGTTGGAATCATTGAGTAACTGACAGTAATTACATGTTTGTTTTCTCCTGAGATTTCTGTTAAAATTCTAACCTCCAATGTGATGTTGGGGCTTAGCCAGAGCATAGATTATGAGGGTAGAAACCTCACGAATGGTAGCAGTGCCCTTACAGAGGAGACACTAGAGACCTTCCCTGAGCCTTTCTTCACATTTGGCACAAGAAGTCATCCTAGCCAGAAAGCAGGCCCTCCCCACTACTGGGTGTCCACCCAAGAAAAATGAAATCAGTATTTCAAAAGGATATCTTATTTACACTTATTTTTTCACACCAGAGAAACTATTTATATGTGTCTTATTTATTTCACTTAAGAGTCGGGCCTCAATATGCATCCATTTTCCTGTGAATGACTCTAGTTTCTCATGCTTTATGGCTGAGTAGTATTCCATGTTATAGAAAGCCCACATCATCTTTATCCAGTCTCCACCTGATGGGCAACTGGGGTGTTTCCAAGTTTTAGCTATTACAAACTGTGCCACTATAAACATGAGTGTGCATATATATCATTTTGTAAATAGGGAAGGAGGGAGGGGGTGAAAGGAGGGCAGGAATATGGGGAAAAAAATGAGAACCAAGATCCGCCATGCAAAGGTACAAGATCCTGATGATAAATGTAACTGTACTGTATACTTTAAAAGTACCAATAAAATCAACGAAAAAAAAGGAATCTGTACTCACATGACTATTGCAGCGCTATTCATAATAGCCAAGATGCAGAAGATACAGCATCAACCCAAGTGTTCATCAATGAAAGAAAGCATAAAAATATGTAATCCATATACAACATGGAATACCATTTGTCCCTAAAGAGGGGAATCTTATTATTTGTAAGAACTTGCTGAATTTGGAGGATATGATGCTGAGTCAAATTAGGCACAGAAAGACAGATATGATCCCAGTTATACGTGGAAAAGTGAACTCAGAGAAAAGACGAGAATAAGGTTACCAGAATCAAGGAGGCAGGGGTAGGTATTGTACTGCACCCAATGTTGGTCAAAGGATACAAAATTTCCCTTAGGAATAAATTCAGTACAGCAATTGCACAACATGCTGATTGTAGTTAGTAACAGTGTAGTGTGTACTTAAAAACTGCTAAAAGATTCTATTTTAAATGTTCTCACCACAAAAGATGACAAGCATTTAAGTGACAGATATGTTAATTAGCTTTAGCCATTCCACAAAAAAATACATATATTAAAACAATGTTATACACCATAAGTATATACTTTTTACTTATAGATTTAAAACAGATAAATAAAAATTAAATTCTTTAGAAAAAGAAACTAAGTATTTGCTTCTCCATGAAAGGAGGTAAAATAGTAGGAAAAATACTCCTGTCTTTTGTCCAGTCCAGGAAATGTGGCAGAGCTGTGTTTCCAAACATTTCTCTTTAGGTTCAACTGTCACAATTCTTGTCATATCCTAATTCCATTTGTGTCCATTATTTAGTTAGAGTCTTTCTTGAGGTTAAATTTAGCTCTTTCCTATTTATAAGATCCTTGAGATCACAAGTTTGATGCACTAATAACATTTTCTACTAGTAAACACTAAAATATGTAATTCTTTTCACATAGTATCTCTACACTGTGTCCATGCGATGATTTAAGTCACCACACACAGCTGTAGTGAAACACACTCAATGCCACACACAGGGAAACACCAGCGTGTAGTGAAATGGTGCCTTTGATCAAAACTGCCATATACACTAAATTTTCTCTAGCTACCAGCAGGAAAGATTTTCTGTATTTGGTCCTCCTCGAAAAGAATCACTTATCCTAAAAGCACAGCTCAAGAAATGTAACATTTACTCCATGTCAAGTGACCTGGTAATGCCAAAGAGTCATTTATTTTCCCTCCAGGAACCTAATGCCAAGTGAATAAATTCTCTGGGGGAAAAAATACTCCGCATATCCAAACAAATATTCCTATGACAACCCAACTTTAGCATTAATTCCTCCTGTGGCCATTTAAAATACCATTGGGAAACAAAACTAATTCCTGACAAAGCAGACAAAGGACCATAAAATAAAATGTTCCCCAAAAAAGCCAGGCAAGATCCATCCTGTAGGACACATTGAGTTCTAAAACAGGTAATGAGGTAATATGTATGAGGAGAGCATACTTTTACAAATATATGTATGTTTACACATACAAGGAAGATTAGAAGGAAGTACACAAAAATAGCATAATATTACAGTAATTATCTCAGCATGTTAAGGTTGCAAGTGAGTTCATTTTCCTATTGATAACTTTTTCACATATTACAAATTTTTTAGGAGTCTTTTTCTTATATCAGAAATAAAATATCATTTTAATCTTTGATTATCATTTACTTAAGACCTTTTATTGCAGAGATATAGAGTGGGTGTGTGTATAATCAAGGCTGTCTTTGAAAAAAGGGGGGCGTGACTTTTAAGAAGTTTAAACCACTTGTTCTTTGTAAAAGCCTTACTATACAGCTTTCTATTCTTATAGTTCCATCTGACCCAAGTGTATTTTCTCTTATCTCCGCAAGTAAAATCCGTATCTCTGAGGTCTTCCATGAAGCTCAAGGTTAGAAACAATTTAACCTGGAATTGTGTAGTACTTTGTTTTTAACTCATTTGTGACAATCTATATTCTGAAATGATTTAGAACAAATTTGAGATCAAAGACATCATAAGGATCACTTTACTCAACCTAGTTTGCAAATGGGATAATTGGGGTTAAATTACATTATGTGATAATCACCAATTTGCATTACGACTTAAATGTTACACTGAAGACCAGACTCCCGGCAATATAAAGGATCCTACACCCCTGTTCTCTCTATTTGGAATGAGTTGTACCTTTCTGGAACCCATGGTTAAATAATTACTACAATGAACGGCAAACTCTCAACTGAGAGTCCTGTATTTCTTTTCCCCCAATGAATTAATCAAATATCTGATTATTAGTTCTGACACAACATGAGGCAGCCATATATTGATTAAAGTTTCTTTGTTCTTGTTTTTGCATGCCCTGTGTTCTATGCCATGAAAGGAGAAAAAATAGTTCATAAAGTTAAATCTGATACTTGTTCTGTCTTGACTGTTCAAAGTTTCCTCGTAAGATATTTCATTCACATATTATGGAATGGATATACCTCACTGTACTGGCGAATAAACAGTGCTGATTTCCAAATCTAGCAAGCAATTCACAGAAGGATCTTGCAAGAAAGATCATACCTTAGGGATCCATTTTAAAAGATTCCTCAACTTCCGTTCAGTTCACACTTGCCTACATTATTTTCAAATCTCCCTAAAACACCTTCCACACATGGAACACAGATTTTTAACAATGTTCAGATGATCACGGTTAGCTAATGGAAGGGCAGCATGCAATCATATAAAGATTTTATTATATTTACTTTCACATAGTATGGGAAATGGGAAAATACAACACACATTACTATAGCATTATAAGTGCAATTAAGGGGGAAAATAGCCATTTCTATGCATAGTGAAAACAATACATTTTCAGCCTCAGTCAGATTCTCAGACTTAGAAAAATCACTGTGCTTGTAATTGTGAAGGAAATTAATATGTTCAAAAGGCTGAAAATAGATTATCAAATATTTTATCAAAGGCACTATTTTATAACATTGTTTCAACTATCTAAGAAAGGTAACCTCTCTAGAACATGCAAGTCTTTCTCAGATGCCACTCAGATTCCAGTAAATCGTCTATTAATTCTCTTTGACATTTTGTTCTTAGATAAAGCAAACTGCTTCTGCACCAGCTCCCTGGGCTTTCCTCTCTTTCTAAAATATTGGTTCTCTCCCCCTTTTGTTAAGAAGCCAAATGATTAGCTTCAGGCTCATGACTGATTTCCCATTGTTCATTCACTTTAACCTCTCTCACTGCGCCAACAATCTGGACCCCAGAGAGATTTGTCACAGTTCTCCAATTCTCTTTCTCCCTTGGCAGAAATTTTTTATTTGATTTTTCTTTTCTTTTACTTTTATAAAAAGAAAATTTCTCACTTTAACACTTCCTATTAAATTGTCCTTTGGTTACAAGAGGAAGAAAAGGCCTTACCTTCTTGGAACTCATGCAATGTTGGCAGGGAACACTGTTGCTTTTTTATGTGTATGTGATGAACTACAGAAGTAGAAATGATGGTTTTAAAAAAAATGGTGCTGCCTTTTTATCTGTGTTAGAATCTATTCATCATAATGGCAAACCTTGATTTGATTCAATTATGGAATAATCTATCTTCTAAACATCTTCCAAGTTAAAACAATCAAGAATTAACTTAGAAACTATGTAGGAAGAAAGGCAAAAATGAAAGTCTAGTCTCTAAGAAATGTAACTTTCAGGTAGCAAAGTACATTTAATGATATAAAAAAACACTCTTGAAATCACTGAATTGGGACATTTGTTAATATTTGTTATTATCATTAGTCATAGCAACAATGAAATTAATAGCTATCATTTGTTGAGAGCCTTCCATCGGCCAGACATCATATACTGAAGATCATATTAATCTGTGAGGTATATAGTTCTTAGCTTCCTTTTCTACACAGTCTCATAGAGGTTGCTTAAAGCCAGTGTCACACACCACAAGCTTCAAACTTATATATAGCTATGGTGCAATGCAAGAAGAAAGTCAAATTAATTATTTATTCGATTCTGCACCATTTGAAATCTATAAGATATTTTTCCAAAAACAAGAAATGAAAACAAAAAACTCATTCTCTTTATTCTGGAGCAGTTTTTGAGTGATTATTTTGTAAAACAATACAAGGTAAAATGCTGCACATAACCCTCAGTTTTGTGAGTTATGAATGCAGTTATATACAGGAACTACTCCAGACAGAGTAAGACAACAAAATTCAAAGGTTTCATGAGTCATTTGATAATTAGTTATTAGCCCTATTGTAAACTTTGTCTTTATATTTGAAAACACTGATATGTCTTTTTTTGTTGTTAAAAATCTAAAATGTATTTTACCCTTTGAAAAAATTAAAAATATTTTAAGAAAAGAACTCTAACCCAATGTGACAAGTAGTACCCTCCCCAGAGGTACATATAAAATGTTACTGGCAACAGTGGATGGCGAAACCAGATAAGCGAATCCAGGAAAGCTTCAAAGATGAGCTGGTCTTTGAGGTGGTCTCCTGAGTCATAAGTGTATTATAATCTCCAGAGCTCTTCAGTGAACCAGAAATTTAGCTGAAATCCAGCATGGAGCAAATGAAGGAGTCCTTCATATTGAAAATGCTTCTTTTTCTTGTCAGCAGCCTGAGGTGATCTGTGCCAGTGGCTCTCCATTCATTTGACCATTCACCAGTTTATTCATCTTGCACCCAACAGTGAGCTTTTACAAGGGTCTCATGTCAGAGTTCCATCATGCTTAGTTACCATCAGGCTCCACTTCCCATGCAGCCTGATATGTCTTTTTTGCCATAAACCAATCCACGTGAGTAACTTTGGTTCTCTTTAACTTATTCATGTGTATTTCAATGCCATTTGAAAGATTTTTAAAATTGTGTAGGCACAAAAAGTTTCCTACAACTCTAAATCTGGTTGTCTTTACTTGTAGCTGCAATAAGGTGCAGCAAAAGAATTCATATGGAAACAACCTGAATAATACAGGCTAATTTTCATCTATGATTCTTTTTCTTTCTTTTGGGGTTGGTACTGGGGATCAAACTCAGGAACTTGCATTTGCAAGGCATGTGCGGTACTACTGAGATAAAACCCCAGCCCTATGCTTCATTTTTTATTTAGTATCACAAAGGTGGGATGGTCACTCAAATGATTAAAAATCAGTTTTAAAATATAAAATATACAGATTTCTTGTTGACTTTACCATAAACAATTTAAAGTTCTCCTAACACTTTTTCACTTGGTAAATAAGACTTTCCAACTTTAGTAAGAGCTACAACCCTACAAATCAGGAAATTAGGCTCTTAATTATTTAAAATAATAGAAAATTACTTTTATACAGTCTTGTCCCTTCTTCTTAAGATTTCCAAATCGAAACAGTGGTGCCATTACTCCATTTCTTATTTCTTATTTAAATACCTACAGCATTCATTCATTTTGAATAGTACTATAAAAATGGATTTTGTTGTAAGTCTTTTGATTGGGGGATGATAAAAACAACTAAATGGTGAGGAATGGAGGACTTAAAAAGATAAACAGAGCCTCTCTTACAAAAACATGATTTCGTGTTACACAATCAAATGAGAAGACTTTAAAAGAGTTTAAGTGATGTCCTGGGCACCTATGAGCTACACAACATAATATTTTGATTTTTTTTTAAATTGTTAAACAGATGAGATACTTATGGACTATGTTTCCCTTTAAATGCTCAGGGTTTTAAAAATCTAACAGAGTGGGCTTTGAGCTTTCACCTAATTTTTCATTCTTGTGAAATTCAATGGCCCTGTACACCGATGATCTCTCCCTCATCTAGATTACAAATCAGTCTGGAAACACTGGTCACATATCCCAACAGATCAGTGACTTTGGCAAATAAAAAGATCTGATGAACCAAATCCACACTGTACAGTCAGGCTTGTAATCCAAACCCAAGGGACACATGAGAAAGGCAAATAGAGAAAGTAGCAAAAGCGGCCAAAGAAATAAAGCAGCACAATAAGAGAGAGGATTTTATTGTACTAAGAAGTTGACAATTTTCCACTCTGCAAGCTCTCTGTACATTAAAACAAAAGGAATTAACCTGACTACCAAAAATAAAAACGAACCAAAAATAAAATACAGCATTTTTCCTTTTCTTCAATAGCCACAAATAATATTGCCTGAAAGGTATGTATGTGTATAGGAAAACAATTTCAACATATCAATCTATTAAATAATGTCATGTAGCAACTAATCTCAGAAACTTCAATAATTTCCTTTTAATTCTTAGGAGAGGAATTTTATAAACTAGTGACCTGAAAATAAATCAGTGGCATAGAAAGCTGTACATAAAAGCACTCAAGAAAGAGGCTGAATGAGCACTGAAATCCATGCTAATGGCATGACTGGGATGGGGCAGAGCTACCAGATGCCTAAAAGTGCATAGGACATAACACTGGACAGACAAACAAATATCTTCAGAATCTGTTATATTCCAGGAGCTATATCCATATTACATATTTCATCTATTTTTAATCTAAAAAACTCTGGGATATAGGCAGCAACAACAAAAACAGTATTGTAAAAAGAAAAGACCTGGGCCGGGGATTTAGCTCAGCGGTTCGGTGGCCTGCCTTCCAAGCGCAAGGACCCGACTTCAATCCCCCAGCACTGAAAAAAAAGAAAAGAAAAGACCTAGGATATAGGGAAGATAGGTCAAGTCACAGTAAAGTCTCAAGACTGTTCTGCAGACTAAGAAATGACATATACAATCTTCTTTAAAAACATAAACCACATACAGAAATGTGATGTGACAGTTTAGGATTTTATGATTAACCACTGGTTCAATATGCCATAAAAAACATCACCTTTCTCTCCTTCGTCCTGAAGTCCCTTTGAGATAACAGTGAAGGGAGACAAAAACTAAATAAGCACCACGAAGTAAGACAGTATGCTTTCTACAGGTACAGTATTAGGCATTCTCACAAAATTCTGGAAGATGGGAAAACAAAGAAGCTCAATTTGTAAATCCAGGCTCACAGAAGCACAACAGCTCAGCTCACACATGAGGGAAGGCATAACAGGGGCGGCTGTCATTCTCTCTTCAGAGCAGATGTGCATTCGTCTCCAGCTGCAGCCCCACAGACTTTCCACTGCTCACAGTGAAGATCCTGTTTGGGAAGGACTATTAGTGTATTCGAGCTGCGGACACAGAGCAAGCCTGTGCGTCTAGCATACCTCAATGGACCTGCAGAGTAAATAGGAATGACTTCCTCCAAGAAGTCAAACTCACTAAAGATTTGCCATGGGCGAATTTTGTCTCCCCTCAAATTCATGTATTGAATCCTAAACCCAAGAACCTGAGTATGTGGCAGTATTTAGAAATAAGATCATCAAAGAGGTAAAATATTAAAATGATGGGGCCAGGGATTTAGCTCAGTGGTTCCACTGCCTGCCTCACAAGCACAGGGACCCAAGTTCGATCCCCAGTACCAAAAAAAAAAAAGTAAAATTAAATTTAAAAGCAGATAAATCACAAACTAATTTTTCTGCGTTCAAGACCAGCCTAGGCTACATAGTGAGTTTCAGGTCAGTCTCAACTACATAGTGAGACCCTGTCTCAAAAAACAAAACACAAAACACAAAACAAAAAAAAAAAGCGGGTGTGGTGGTACACGCCTATAATCCCAGCACTCAGGAGGCTGAGTCAGGAGAATCGCTGTGAGTTCGAGACCAGCCTGGGCTACATAGTGAGTCCAGGTCAGTCTCAACTACATAGTGAGACCCTGTCTCAAAAAAAAAATAAAATAAAATAAAATGATGTCACTTGGGTAGGCCCTACTGCAATGTAACTGTCCTTCCGGTCAGAAGAGATTAGGACACAGACACTCACAGAGAGAAGACCATATCAGATGAAGAGGGAAGGCGGCCACCCACAAAACATGGACAAAAACCTCCAAGGAAATGAATCATGCCAATGCCCTGATCATGAAGTATGAGCACCTCAAATGGGAGGAAAAGTGATTTTTGTTATTTAAGTCACTCAGTCTGTGGTACTTTGCAGTGGGGCCCTGCACACTGATAGAATCACCAGTCTCACCCCTACTAAATGAACCTTACTTTGAAAATTGTGAGTTCCACACTAGCTAACCAACCCCTGAAGATGGAGTCCAAAGAGAAGTCTAGATATAGTCAGTTATCCACTCAAGGCTGACAATCCTGTACCAGTTACTTATATGGATCAATATCCTCCTCATTTTGAAAAGTATAATTGCTCAACAAAACCTCAACACACATCTTTAAAAAAACGAAACAAAGTAAAATTGAAAAAAAAATGATTCTGTGTGTTATTGAAAAATAAGACAGAGAGGCAATCATTTTCTAAAAATCTACCTTAGATCCTCAGAATGTTTCCATCTGTTATGAAATGAAGCGTCAGTCTCAGGACAGAGATCTACCTCATCTGGAATTTCCTTTTGGTACCAGAACATCGCCACCTGTTTCTCTGGGCTCCAGACAGCTAGAAACAACAATTAGTGAATGAAAGAGAAAAATCAGATGATAAAAAAGAACACAGCAGACAGGATTTCCCTGCCTATGACCTTGTGATAGCTTCAAAAATGTGGGAAAGATTTAATTAATAACAGAACTAGTGTAGTATACAGTGGACCCTCAAGTTACAACCGGCTTGAGATATGAACAATTTGAGCTATGACCAAAATTTTAGTTTTAACTTACAAACAAAGTCTTGCATTATGACCTGAATGCTGGCCACTTGTGCTTCCAGATGGTCTCAGATATGATTTAACCCTTAAAGAGATCTGGAACATCTTTTCCTGAGTGAGAGAAGCCCTGGGCCAACGTCTCTCTGAGACCACTGAGATCTGCCTGTATACAGGAGAGAGACTCTGAAGGCTGTGCAGAGGAGCCTGAGCCTTCAATTGACCAACTTGAGTTACAACCAGCCCTCGTGAATGAATTGGGTTTGTAAGTCAAGGGTCCATTGTAATCTGATAACAAATAATACAGGAGTCACAAATTTTAAATCATAACTGTGATAAACAGATATTATTTCATTTGCAATGAGTCTGTCCTAAGTTTCTACTCACTGATAAGCAAAAAATATGTAGATAAGTGATGATAGGTAAGCTGGTGGGTAGGCAGATAGATAAAATAAGACAGATAAATGTACTTGCTAAATCCTCAATCTTGTAGAAAATTTAATATAATTCAATCCATTAAACAGATCTTGGACAGCAGTTCGTATGGACTACATCAAGCTGCTGTTATAGTAGACAGCTGGTGACCTCGCATCCACATCCCCTTCCTGGCTGTGGGCCCCCAGCTGAACTCACTGTAGACCACTGACCTGTTGCCTCCACCATCAGGCCTCCACTCCTCAGATCCACATCACTGTGGACGGCCCCTTGGCAGGTGGCTGGAATTCCACTCGGGAAATCTAAACTTTAAACCACTACTCTGTCTGGCCCTACTTTGTTACGCTATTTTCATCTAGCTGTGCCCCAAGTGTTATGTAGAATGACCCAAGAAACAGTCTTTTTCACAGCTCTAACAAAAACTGAGGAAAAGCATGCAGCTCAAAGAGCCCGCTCTGCCCTTGACATCATCCCACAAAATTAAAGTCCCTCCTGCTCTAAGATACCACATCCAGCCATCAGCATCCTCTCCCCTACTTTCTCTCCAGTCTGAACAGGCAGGCTCTCCCTATTCCCCTCCCTACCTAGTCTTCTTGTATATAACACCGTGTAGAGCATCCCACCATGCCTAGACTTTGACAAGGTGAAAGGAAAGATAAGAGACTATAGAGAATCTTTTCTGTATAGTAGCCCGGTTTTTAAAACTACATTTAAAAAATATTTATCTACTTATTTACTTACTTACTGCAGTATTGGAGATTGAATCCAGGAATATCACCTAATCCTTTTATTTTATTTTGCGACAAGGTCTTCTTGAACTGCCCAGACTTACCCCAGATTTTCAGTCCTCCTGCCGCAGCCTCCCAAGCTGCTGGATTACAGTTGAACTCTTCCACCACACCCAGTAAAAATCTTATTTCTCACATGAGCAGGTACATATTATCTTTACTCTCCTTGTATTAATGCTATTTTTCCCAAATCCAGACCAAACAGATACAATTAAATTATAATCAGTTAAATCATACAGTAAAAATAGTATATTTCAAGCGACCCCATTTGTCTATAACACTTTAAGCTTTAATCTATTTCATAGTAGAGATCCAAATATTGTGTTGGTCCTCACATGCCAAGCAGAGTTTCCCTGCATCTAAAGGATAAATACCTCTGGAATGCTTGTCCACAGCCTGTGGGGTTTTCAGACCCTTCTCTAAAAGTTCTATGAAATACCTAGCACTTTCTTCTGGGTGTCTTTCCTGCTAATTCTGAATTCTAGTTCTCTTCTGTACTTTCTGTGATTTCTTGTTTCCTGGTGTAAAGCTAAACATGGATGACAGCCCCAAGTCCTTGACTTCCTCCTCTTCCACTCTATACAACTCCCGGTCAGCTGACAGTGACCTACTTCAACAGAGATTTGAAGGTAACAGTGGGGGCAAGAGGCTATCAACTCTATAGAGTGAATTAAATTCAGTATCAGATATTTGTTTTCTTTAAAAAAATAACTGATTTGCCATGACCCAGCTTCCAATTTTCTCCTCTTTTTTTCAATCATTTCACTCTGTACAAGGTTCAGCACAACTTTAACCTTTTGCTTTAATTTTACTACAGAAAGAATGCATCACTGTCCAACATTTTCCTCCAAATTCATCCACTGATGAGTAAAGAAATACATCGGGAGAGAGCCATATAAAACAATACCATCCCATAACAAAAAGGAACACAGCACGGATATACACTAATTATGTCGCTGAGTTGGAGAAGCAGTCCCAGAAGACTACACACAATATGATTCTAATTATACGGAACACCCACAATAGGCGAATCTATAGAGACGGACAGTAGATTGGTGGTTGCCTAGCATTGGGAAATCTGGGAGGAAATGGGGAGTGTGTCTGTTATGAGGTGTCCTAGTTGCTTTTCTCATTGCTAAGACAAAAATACCCGATACTCACAATTTAAGGAAAGAGAGGTTTACTTTTGCTCACGTTTACAGTCCATGGTCAGCTGGCTCCAAGGTAGGATGGTTTGGAAGAGGGATGGAGCAGATGAGAGCTGCTCATGGCATGGTAGACAGAAAATCAAAGTCAAGGGGGATCCAGGAAAGAAGATATAACCTTCCGGTCACACTCACAGCGACCTGCCTCTTCCCACCAGACCCCACCTCCCAACAAGAAGTCACATATAAGCCCCATAATCCAATCACCTCTGAAGGTTCTGCCTAGGTCTGCATGAGGTTTAGGGGGACAATTAGACATGAACCATAGCATGCGGTGAGGAAAATGTGCTGAAATTGAGTGTAATGAGTTATACAACTCTGTGACTATATTAAAATCCATTAAACTGTACATATTAAGTCAATAAAACTTATGATATTTAAATTATATATGAATAAAGCTATAAAATTACAAAACAAATAAAGAAGCAAGTACTTGCATTAGCATTTCCTGCCAACAACTGCAGTCAGTATTACGTAGCCACAGACTCTGCAGCAGGTAAGCAACCATTCCTAGAGAAAGGTCTCCAAAGGACTTTTCCCCTGCAGGAGAATGACGTGTTGTGATGGATCCCATATTGATTGATATTGGTGATTTACTCACATCACCCCTCCACTTGGCACCGATTATAGTTTACCACCACCTGCTCTCCGCTTATCTCTTGCGGTGCCTTCTATTGTTCTGTTCATTCTGTTATTAAATAAATCTATTTCATTTTAAAAAGCTGTGTTTTGGCTCATACTACACAACAAGCCCTTGGAAACTTGGCTCTTCATACTCATCCCTGATATCATTTTAATGGGCTTTGGCACACACAGCAAACTATAGGTAGGCTATTTTCTAAAAGATTTTTCAGAATTGAGGTGGTTATATTAAAATGTCAGATAAGATATTTTTTAAGCATTAGAATTTCTCTTTAAGCTTCTTGAAACTGTTAAGAAAATGAAAAACAAAACAAAACAACCTCTGGTAAACCTGAAGTACCCTACCAGAAAATGATTATCAATTATTGAAGTACCATTTGAACTGACTGCTTTTCTTCATCATGAAAAATATGCAGTAAGTATATTTTTTAATTCATGACCACCAATGAACACTTGCTTTCTGGCTAATGTGGACCTAAGAGTCCAAGGAGTAGGTCCAGTCCAAAGTGGCCAGGAAAATGGCAGCCTGTATCTCTCAGGAGACAGAGGACAGTCTCTGGTTCCAGAAAAGGCCTGAAATAACTGCATCGAAAGCAAAAAGTCTGCAAACCACAGGCAAAGTGGATGATTGGGTCCCTGAGGCAGAGCCTGGAGAAATTCCCTAAGGTTATTAGATTCAGGAGGTAAGATGTACTGGGGCTAAGATTTTTTTCTAGCTGCTGCAGCTGGCCTATAAACGAAAAATGTGTTAGGAAGAACACCGGCATTCTGACTTGGGGGCTTTTTGTTTGTTTGTTTGTTTGTTTGTTTGTTTGTTTTTCTTCAGTGTTTAAAATGTAGTAGTTTCTATATTCAGGCACATTTCTCAAAATCTTATGTGAAAATTGGAAGTGCAACTACCAATCTCAAACTTGAAAAAATGTTCAACTTCAAAACTCGGTGGCCTACAATACACAATAACTTCAACCGGCCTTTATATGAGGCATAGTTACAGGGAGAGGACACCAAGCATTCACCTCGGGCACAGTTTATAATAAATTCCCACATACACCTCTCACATATTCACCATGAGAAAGCACAGATGAGAGAAATAATAAAGTTCCACATCAATACAGTGCAGGTGCTCAATAATGTTTGTTAAAATAAAGATGACTAAGTACATGCCTAGAATAAGTCCTTCCAAACCAATCTCAAACTACCACAAACTGTAGACATACTGGAGTTTTTGAAAGGGTTAGAGATACGAAAACAGCCATAGTAGTCACTATTCCCCATCAAAACAAAAAAGTCATCTGAAAGCCAGACATGCTATAATTATGTTAGTCCTGGCTTTCAATAATTCCCAAAGCACAGCCAGGCATGGTGGCACACGCTGTAATCCCAGCACTCAGGAGGCTGAGGCAGGAGAATCGCTACAAGTTTGAGGCCAGCCAGGGCTATGTAGTGAGTTCAGGGCCAACCTGGGCCAACCTGAATTACAAAGGGAGACCCTGCCCCCAAAAAAAAAAATCCCAAAGCACAGTAATGGACCACCTTAACCGTTTAATCGTACAGTTACTCAGAGGCTTTGAGAGTAATGAGCAACCCATGATGACAATTCAGCAAACACTTCATATTCCCAAAACATAAAATCATAGGGCCCCTTTGAAGACATCAAAGAACATATGTCTCTTCCACTTTGTAGATAAAAATGTTCCCCCATAGTAATAAGTATGCATTGCATCTGCAAGAGAATTTATTTAGAAAAGAGTTTCTTTTCTTACTAAATCAAATGAAAAAAATTATTAAAATAACATGAGCTACAAAGTACCTGAATAGGTAAAGTCTTATTCCTATTGCCAGTTTCCATGGTCACTTATGTGCGATTAATTATTCTCAAACAATATTCCTTTGTGACATTGTTCCATATTTCAGAAGTACAAAGAGTTTTTGATGATCAGTTTTGCTTGTGATATCACTGGTGAATGCTATTTCCTAACAAGTGCTGATAACAGGTGTTTGAACCACTGCATGTGGTAATAAATAACCTTGCACTCTACAAGATTAGTGAATGGGGGCCACATAACAAGAAGCAAAATAGGAAAGCCTTTAAGAGGAGAAGGAAATAAAACTATGAAATTGTGAAATGATTATTTGAAGTCAGGTCAGTGTTTAACATAATAGTAATTCTAATTACACGCACAGAATATATTTAGAAAAATAAAATTGAAAGTTTACAGTGAATAAAGAAAACAATGTGAAATAGGAAGAAAAGGGCTAAAGGTGTTGGGAAAGTGGGAAGGGTAGGGGAAAGGTAATAAGGGAAAAGAAAAAATATGAGAAAATGAAAAAATGGAAATAAAGTGTTTGTAAATGGGGAGAGGAAGAGGGATGAAGGGAGGGCAGGGACAAGGGGAAAAATGAGAACCAATACCTGTCATGTAAAGGTACAAGATCACAATAATGAATGTAACTGTACTGTATACCTAAAATGTACCAATAAACTCAATTAAAAAAAGAAAGAAAAACAACTAAAATTCTTAAATATGCCTGTTTTTAAACTATAGATAATATGATTGGCTTACAAGAGCTATTTGAACAGTTTCTGACACTTTTTTAAAATTTTATTTTATTGGCTGCTACTGCCACGGACTGCATCGTTAAAATGAAAATGTCATACAATGCGTCCTTCAGCAGAAAGCCACCAGTGTTCTGTGTTATTAACAACAAGCATTTTTATTATTCATCGAGAACTTCTTCATCTCAGTGCCTCTGAATGAAAAGGAGTTAACTTGGTGAACAGTGTCCTCTATTTATTGCACACTTTTTCTAAAGCCCTGGAAACTTCCAGCTGACAAATACAGACATAGTTTTCATTTCAGAAACATTAGCTTGCTGCACCACTGGGTGAAATCCAAGCATTTAGTCAGGCTTGTTTCCCTTGCTGCCTGGCTTAACACATGTAATGAGAATCATCTCTCTCACGTCCATGCCAACTGGAATACACAAGATGCAAGGATAACAGAGCCAGCACTTTATCAAGATAGGCATGGCCGCAGAAAAAAATCCCATACAGTTTATTCATCGAGAACTTCTTCATCTCAGTGCCTCTGAATGAAAAGGAGTTAACTTGGTGAACAGTGTCCTCTATTTATTGCACACTTTTTCTAAAGCCCTGGAAACTTCCAGCTGACAAATACAGACATAGTTTTCATTTCAGAAACATTAGCTTGCTGCACCACTGGGTGAAATCCAAGCATTTAGTCAGGCTTGTTTCCCTTGCTGCCTGGCTTAACACATGTAATGAGAATCATCTCTCTCACGTCCATGCCAACTGGAATACACTAGATGCAAGGATAACAGAGCCAGCACTTTATCAAGATAGGCATGGCTGCAGAAAAAAATCCCATACATCCTTCCTCAGGTGGCAGGCAACTTCTAAGCACTATAACTAATGAACCACAAAAAACTACTGATAGACTACAGTGTTGTATTAGTCTAATAAAATTTCATAACTTAAACTATTCAACCCATTTCTTCTTTTAAAAAAAAAAACATTTGTTCTTTTAAGCTGTATTACTATAACCATGCCTAATAATATATTTTTTCCATTTTGAAAATAAGTATACAAGGAACATGGAAATATGATTTGATTTTTAGTTGAGACATTTAAAGGGCTAAATGTCACATCAATCAGAATTTTATTTTCTAAAGAATAGTTTGGGTCATGAAATTACACACTTTTATATAACCATATATAAATCTGGATAGTGGTAGTTTTTAAAATTTAGTTGTACGTGCAAATTTTAGCCTTTTTGTTCAGTGAAATGTGAGATACCATACTATACTATTTTACATACATATTCTAATTTGAGTTTTTAGTCATAAATGAAGTAGATATTTTTCATTATCCTCATTTTAGAGATGAAAAAACTAAGACTTAGGGAAATTGGGCAACTCACCTAAATGGGGCAGATTCCAAATTCAGGTCTGCTTTGTCCCTTAACCTCTAGGTTACATAATCTTCCTAGGAAGTTTTGCCCTTATAAACAATGACCACATGCTTGTACCATTTTCCATTTCTATCTTATTATTTTATTTCATTTTATACATTTTATACTATTTGTTATTTCTCACTGTATTTTATTTCAGCTAATTATACTAGGTTAAATTAACAATCCATCAAAAACTCCAAGTTCATTTCCTGCACTCTTGAGGAAAGCAATTCTTGCCACTTGATTAATATTCATGTATTCATGCAATAGATTTCTTCGTTACTATGATAGATACTAACAGCTACCTATCTCAGTGGCACTGCTAAGCCCCTTCCCTTTTCTCACCTCTGATTTTGAGTCTGAATATTTTGATCACTTTTTTTTTTGAGTCTGAATATTTTGAATTTTCACCTACCAGGCTTCCTTTCCCCTAGGGGTAGCTACGGGATACGGTAACATGCGAGCACAAGGCTCCCGGAGAGCTGGAGAAATATCTCTGCTGCCTCCCCGCTTCCTGCTCAGCTCATAAACATGATGCTTACAACTGTAAACCTGTCTTATATATGAGACAAAACATAAAAGGACCAAAGAACAACATAGAGTAGACACAGAGAAGTCTTGGGGTCCACCATAACTATGGCAGTTGGCATTTAGGCTTCCTGTAAAGTGTCAATAATTCTTTCTAGTTAAAGGATCTTGTGGCTACATTTTCTGTTACCTGTAACTAGAAACAAAACTGAGTTCTACTCATGTCTTATGTATGTGCAGGCTACGTTCCAGAGAACACAGCAGATGTTCTCATGAAGCTCACATTCCCAAGGAAAAAACACTCGGCAATAAAAGGTAGAGAATCCGAAGTGCTGTGAAGAACAGTAAGCATGGTAAAGAAATACAGAGTGGTACAACGTGCCTGTGTAAAGTTTCTCTATGGAGATGACATTTGATCTGAATAAATGTGGGGGAAAATACCTTGACAAAATCATTGCAAGCTAAGACAATAACATGTGCAAAAGGTACCACAAAAACACTTCAGATACTCAAAGGTACACCGATGACTGGTACGGTTGAAGCCAGTGAATTAGGAAGAACAAAACACTGTCACAAAAAGAAGCAATTTAGTTAATACACATATACTTTCAATTTAAAGCCTTTTATTTATGTGTTAGCATTTAACTTCTTAAAAAGGCATTCATCTGAGTGTTGGCAACTGCTGTCCTTCACTAAAAAGATTTTATAGTGTGTTATTCTATCTCAAATACCATTTAGCTATGACAACCTTGGAACAATTTCAAGCAAATATAAATCACCTGTTCTTAAGGACAATGGTGATACTAAGGAACAGTTAATTTTCTTCTAAATTTGATTTTTAAAAGGTAAGGAATGAATAATGATATATTCTGGGACCACAGAATTTAGCTCCCTGAACAAAGTTGTGGCATATTTTTCACACTTCTTTTCCTAAAATGTTCTCAACACTAACCTAAAGCACTGTCTTTCTAACTGAGTTAGCACCAAAGAATGGGAAAAATTAAGCAATTTCCTCACAACATGTTCTGAAATTCTGACACCCACATTTAATGATGAACTATAGGGTTCCTTCAAGTCACCATCTGTTAGCAGGGCTGCTTTAGGAGCAGCGGTGCAAAGATGTTAGATATTTCCCTCCATGAAGAGACAGCTGGTAGGCAAAACAGAAAAATGTGAGATGCTAATACGGCCAATTAATCTGGTTTCCATAGCCCTTTGTATAACATTATGGCAATAAGCTAAGGATGATTGCTTTTCACCTTGCATCAAAGGGGAAAAGTGATGGATATGCAAACAGGTCTACAAACTCAATCCTAGGAAACAGACCCCAAGGAGCAAGACTAAATTTTCTTTTAATGTATTTGAAATTCTAATTTTAGTATGTAGCTGAGTTCATGATCAAATAAGTCTTCAATAAAATCCTCATCAATCTAAGTGTTGAATAAGAGGATAAATATGGGCATATTCATAGAAATTTTAAAATGCTTTCCGCCACATTGGATTGAAATATTTATGAAAGCTCTATTCAGTCACAAGAAATTTTTTTCTGTATGAAAGAATTTCAGATAGTCGTTGAAGAAATGATGACAATAGAATATCACCATTTTGGAAGATATCATTTCAAATGAAATCATTGATTCAAGTGAAATCACTGATTCACAGAATAATTATGAATGGATGAAATTATTATTTAATAGGTTCACTGTTAACTTTTCAATGGGAGCTATCAGACAGCTGTCACCAAAAACTACTGATTAAGCTCAGTGTTCCAACAAGTGGGGCAACCTGACATTATCTCTGCTGATGTGGTGGAACAGAAAAGACATACTGTACGACCACCTAGGGAATATTCTGACCAAAAAAGAAGTCCTAGAACTTTTGTTTACAGAAAATAGAAAAGGAAACACATATAAACATAAAAAAGGCAAAGAGACAAAATCAGAACATGGACATTCTAAAAGACACAAGTCAATGACACAGGAAAAAAACTAGTGAGGAGACTGCTTTGTATGCGACTTGCTTAAATCTTTAAAAAGTTCACCCCTAAAGAGACTTAAAATTAAGGAAATGTAATTATGAACTGTGTATGAAGTGATATCAAATAATTATTTTAAAGTTAACTATGATTCTAACACTATAAGAATATAACTTTTCAAAAGTTTACATGAAGTTTACAGAGGTAAATTATGTGTGGAATTTTCCTTCACTTAAATTAGTACAGAAATTAGGTTTGTATCAACATTGCTCTAACATTCACTAGATATTCTCCTATATTATTATTTTTTGTACTCATCAAAATGATCAAAATTAAACATAAAGAATAGAAGTACAAATAACCAATAAATATATGAAAAAATGCTAAGTATCACTGTCATTCAAGAAATGCAAATTAAAACAACACTGACATCCTATCTCACTCCAGAAAAAATGACTGAGTATCTTCAAGAAATCAACCAAAAGAAAGTGCTGGTGAAGATGAGGGGGAAAAGGAACCTTCTCCATTATTGGTGGGAGTATAAATTGGTACAACCACTTTGGAAATCAGTATGGAGATTCCCCAAAAAACTAAAACCAGAGATTCCATTTGACCCAGGTACTCCCTTTCTAGATACCTTCCCGAAAGAGTTGATTGAACATCATAATCTGATAAATGGATAAATAAAATGTGATATTTATACACAATGAAGTGCTACTGTACTATAAAGGATAGATGAGGTATTTTTAAGTATGACCATAGTCTTAAGTGAAATAAATCAGATGCTCAAGTTTAAATATCGCATTGCTTCACTTTTGAGAAATTCAAAGTATAGACAAGGAGCAAAATGGGATAGATACTAGAAAGTAGGAAGAACTTGTTCAAGTGGGAAGGGGAACAAGAGATATGAAGAAGGGGGAAAAGTGGAAGGCAAAAGGATTTAAAGAAAATTTTGAAGGTAAAGATAGAAATAAGGTTTTTTAAATGGGGAAGGGGAAAAGGAAGAGATATGAAGAAGGGGGAAAAGTGGAAGGCAAAAGGATTTAAAGAAAATTTTGAAGGTAAAGATAGAAATAAGGCTTTTTAAATGGGGAAGGGGAAAAGGATTGGCAGGAGGGGACAAGAAAGAGATAAAAATAATTAAGAGCCAAGGATTTAGCTCAATGGTTCCACCGCCTGTTTCACAAGCACAAAGTCCTGAGCTCATTCCCCCGTACCAAAAAAAAAGAATTAAGATGTGTTATGTGCATGTACAAATCCAACATGATGAATGTGATCATTATGTACTGCAAACATGTACTGATAAAATAAAATAATAAAAAGGAATAACATGCTTACAGAAAAATATAGTGATCATTTTGTAGTGCTTTTCAAAATTGTATTGCTTAATTGAAACTTTTAAGTCAAAATTTAGTCATGTATATCTCCAATTTAAATTGACTTTCCTTGAAACTGTACTACAAAGCCATTGTGATAAAAACAGCATGGTACTGGCAAAGAAACAGAGCTGAGTATCAGTGGAACAGATTAGAAGATGCAGAAACAACTTCAGACACACTCAGCCACCTCATCTTTGACAAAGGAGCCAAGCACCCTCACTGGAGGAAAGGTAGCCTCTTTAATAAAAGGTGCTGGAAAAATTGTGTTTTAACTTACCATAGATTAAAACTAGACCTTATCTCTCACCATGCACTAAACTAAAATCAAAATGGATTAAAGATCTAAATATCAAAACAGAAACACTAAACCAGCTGGAAGAGAAGTTAGGTAGAACACATGGAGACATTAGTGTAGGAAAAGATTTTAAGAACAAAACCTCAGTTGCCCCTGACCTATCAAGTGGGATCTCTTCTTATTAAAAAGCTTCTGCACAGAAGGAAGGGTAGGGGTATGGGGAAAAAATGAGAACCAAGACCTGTCATGTAAAGGTACAAGAGCCCAACAATGAATGTAACTATACTGTATATCTAAAACATACCAATAAACTCAATGAGGAAAAAAAAAACTTCTTCACAGCAAGGGAAAGAACCAATAGGGTGAAGAGACAACCCACATTGTGGGGAAAACTTTTCACCAGCTGTTCTTCAGACAAAGATCTACTATCTAGATTATATAAAGAACTTAAAAAAATCATACCTCCCAAATTTAAAGACCCAATCCAAAAATGGGCATCTGAAATGAACAGACATTTCTCAGACAAAGAAGTAGAAATATCAAATAAACATGAAAAAATGTTCAGTATCACTGGTCATTCAAGAGATGCAGATGAAAACAACACTGAGATTCCACCTCAACCCAGAAAGAATTTCACGCTATCATGAAATCAACAAATAACAAATGCTAGTGGGGCTGTGGGGAAAGAGGAACCCTGCTCCACTGCTGGTGAGAGTGTAGACTGGTACAACCATTGTGGAAATCAGTATGCAGATTCCTCAAAGAACTACGATTGGAGGTCCCACTTGACCCAGCTATCCCCCTGCTGGGTATCTTTCCCTAAAGATTTAAAAGAATCATACTATAATGAATGTAACTGTACGGTATCCCTAAAATATACCAATAAACTAAAAAAAAAAAATAGTTATACCATAGTGATATATGTGCACCAATGTTCATAGCAGCATAATTAGTGATAGCTAAAACTTGGAAGTACCCCAACTGCCCATCAAAAGGAGACTGGATAAAGAAAAAGCATTTTTTAATATAAAATGGAGTACTACTCAGCCACAAAGAATGAAGAATTAGAGACATTTATAGCTAAATGTATGTACATTGAGGCAATACTCATAAGTAAAATAAATAGGATGCCTATGTGTAAATACCAAATAGTTTCTCTAGTGTGAGAAACTGAAAGTATAAATAAGGACTAAAAGGTACAATAGATAATGTGAAATAGGAAGAAAAGGTGCAAAGGGGAAGTGGGAGGGACAGGGGAAAAGAAAGATGGGAATGGAATTAACATGAGAAAAAGAAAAAATGGAAACAAAGTCTTTGTAGATAGGGAGGGGTGGAGGGAGTTGAAGGGAGGGCAGGGGAATGGGGAAAAAAATAAGAATCAAGATGGATTATGTAAAGGTCCAAATTTCCAATGATGAATATCACTACACTGTATACCTTAAACGTACCAATAAATTAATTAATTGAAAAGAATTGACTTTCCTCTCTACCTACAGATAAGTAAGACACTTGATTTATACAGGCACTATCTGTGTTTGAGATTTTTGTTCACCAAATTGTGGTAATTGGATTTAACAACACAGTTAATGTAATAATTTGTACACAAAGATTTCAGAGCTATTTATTCAAAACAATAAAATGACAAAACATTAGCTAATGTTACCCAAATAAAAAGAACCCAAATCAACACAATTAGAAAAATAAAATAAAATAACAAAAGATTCGACTGCAATCCAGAAGATTAGTAACTACTTTGAAAACCTGTACTCCAACAAGATGAAGAATCCAGAAGAAAAGGACAGATTCCTATATACATATAAATAACTAAAAATGAACCAAGAAGATACAAAGATCCACAATAATCTAAGAAGTCAATGAAACTGAAGCAGTAATAAAAATCCTGCCAACTAAGAAAAGCCACAGAACCCAGTGAATTCACTTCTGAATTCTGCAAGAACTTCAGGGAAGATCTAATTCCACTACTCCTCAAAATCTTTAATTAAATTGAAATAGAATAATACTCCCAAAAGCATTCACTACCCAGAATCCAGACGAGGGCCCAACCAAAAAGGAGATATATAGGTCAATCTCTTTAATGAACACGGATAAAAAAAATCCTCAACAAGATACCAACAGAATGTAACAAATCATCAAAAATATTATACACCTGTGTGAATAATCTGCAATAATACATAAGATCCTAATAAGATTACTGACATTTAGAAATGGGAAGAAAGGAGCTAAAGGTGTAGGGAAGGGGGGATACATAGGGGAAGGGTAATAAGGGAAAAGAAAAAAATGTGAGATAATGAAAAGATGGAAATAAAGTGTTTGTAGATGGGGAAGGGAGAAGGGGGTGAAGGGAGGGCAGGGGTAAGGGGAAAAAATGAGAATCAAGACTTGTCATGTAGAGGTACAAGATCCCAACAATGAATGTAACTGTACTGTATCCCTAAAATGTACCAATAAACTCAATTAAAGCTGAAAAAAAATATTATACACCTGACCAAGTGGGCTTCATCCTAGAAATTCAGGGATGGTTCAATATATGCAAATTAATAAACACAACTTGTGACATAAAGAGGAGCACAGACAAAAATCACATGATTGTCTCAATCAATGCAGAAAAAGCCTTGACAAAATCCACATTCACTCAGAATAAAAGCCCTAAAGAAAATAGGTGTAGAAGGGCCTTATCTCAATCTGATAAAATCCTTATAACAAATCTGCAGCCAACATCATATTAAAAAGGGAAAAACTGAGGCTTTTCCTCTAAAATCAGGAACAGCAAAAGGATGTCCACTCTTGCCACTTCTGTTCAGTGTAGTACTCAAAACTTGCCAAGTACAGTCAGGCAAGTGAAAGAAATAAAATGATATAAGAAAGGCAGAAATCAAATTATCATTATTCACAGATGACATGATCCTCTATAAAAAAATAAATCCCAGCAAAAGACTACTAGAATTAATAACCCAATTCAGTAATGTAGGATACACAATTAACACAAAAAATCAATAGCATTCTTGTACACTAATAATGAACTCACTTGGAAAAGAAATTAGGAAAACAATACCACTCACAATAGCACTGAGAAAATTAAAGAGTTAGAAATTAACATATCGAAGGAAGAGAAAGCTCCATAATGAAAATTACAATAGTCTGAAAAGGAGATTAAAGAAGACAACAGAAAATGGAAAGAAATCCTCTGTTCCTACAGAGGCAGAACCAATATTGTCAAAATGGCCACACTGCCAAAACTAATATCAGATTTAATGCAATCCCAAGCAAAATAACAGCAGCGGGGCCAGGGATTTAGCTCAGTGGCATCGCCGCCTGCCTCGCAAGCGCAAGGTCCAGAGTTTGATCCCTGGTACTGAAAAAAAAAAAAAAAAATACCAGCAGCATTTATCACAAAACAAAAGAAAATCTTAAAATGTATGTGAAACTAGAAGACACACAGAATAGCACAACCAGTCCTGGGCAATAAGAGCAAAGTAAGGAGATATCACAATCCCAGACTTCAAGTTATATTACAAAGCTACAGTGATTAAAAAAACATAAACACAGAGGTAAGGGGAAAAAATGAGAATCAAGACTTGCCATGCAAAGGTACATGATCCCAACAATGAATGTAACTGTACTGTATCCCTAAAATGTACCAATAAACTCAATAAAATTTAAAAAAAAAAAAACATAAACAAAAACAGCAAGGTACTGGCACAAAAACGTTGAATGTAACTGTACTGTATCCCTAAAATGTACCAATAAACTCAATAAAATTTAAAAAAAAAAACATAAACAAAAACAGCAAGGTACTGGCACAAAAACAGACATAAGGATCAGTGGAACAGAATAGAGAATGAACAAACTCCCCAGTCACATTTAGCCATGTGATATTTGACAAAGGTGCCAAAAACATAAACTGCAGAAAAGATAGCCCCTTTAATAAATGGTGCTGGTTAAACAGGCTGTCCAAATGAAAAAGACTAAATCTAGACCCATATTTCTCCCCTACACTAAGCTAAAATAAAAAGGAATCAAAGATGTAAATATTAAAATAGAAGAATAATCTGTAATAGGTAAAAACTCAAAGATATAAGCATAGGCAAGGCCTTTCAAAACAGAATCCTGGTGGCACAGAAAATAACATAAAAAATCAATGCATAGAACTGTAACAAATTAAAAAGATTCTGTACAGCAAAGGAAACAACCAATAGAGTAAAGAGACAACCTGCAGAATGAACATTTTTGACCAGCTATTTCTCAGAGGACTGATATCTGAGGAATATATAAGGAAAAAAGAGCCCACCAAAATAAAAATAACTCTTTATATGGGCCACTGAAATAAATAGACACTATTCAAAAGAAGTATTGATGGTGAATAAATGTGAAAAAAAAGTACTCAACATCTCTGCCCATTAGAGAAACACAACTTAAAACAGCGAGATTTCATCTCACTCCAGAAAGACTCCATTAAGAAATTAAATAATAACAAAGGCTGGAGAGTCTTCAAGGAAAAAGAAACACCTCAAAATTGTTGGTGGGAATGTAAACTAGTACAACCACTACTGATATAAGTACAGAGATTCCTCAATAGAATAGAATTAGAATAAACCTAGAAATTCTAATCAACCCAGATATTCCTCTTCTAGGTATCTTCCCAAAAGAGTTAAACACATCATAGCACATTGATCCATGCATATCCATGTTTAGCATAATAGCTAAATCTTTTTAGGTGGCCTACACACCCACCAACAGATGAATGAACAAAGAAAATGTGATATTTACACGCTATGGAGTACTACTCTGCCATAAAGAAGAATAAACAAATCATTTAAAGGAAAATAGATGGATGCAACTTGAAACTGTAATATTAAGTGAAATAAATCAGATACACAAGCTTAAATAATGTATAATTTTTCTTATGAGACACTCAAAATACAAATAAGTTAAAGAACAAAATAAAGAATAATAGGAAACAGAGACAAGTCTTTTGCAAAAGGTAAAGAGATGAAGGGAGGGAAGACAGAGGGAGAGATGAAGGGGATAAAAATGAATTAAGATGTATTATGTACATGTACCAAATTCCTGGAATGAGTTCAATCCATGTGTACTGCAAATATGTACTAATAAAATTTTTTAATTATAAAGCAAAATAAATTTATAGACAAAGATTTTCTATTAACCTCTTCCTTTATTTCTGGAAGAAATAATTGTCTATGGTTTACTAACCTACTGCTGAATTTATTTTTGCAAAATATTTAGAAATTTGGTCTCGAGTTTAAAAATGAAGTTACTTACCCTATAATATTTACTTCTTGCATGTTTCTTTTCAGAGTTTTTAATCAATATTAGACTTAGAGAAATTTAAGTTTTAAAAAGTTTCTATAAACTAAAGATTACTTGTTCTATGAAGTTTCATTATAACCCCTGTGAAACCAACTTGGCTTGGATAAATGTATGCGTGTATATTATGGTGTATGTGTGAGATGGCATATTTTTAACACTGAGTAAATTTCTATTTCAGACAGGTTATATATTTATACCTGTATTTTACATAAGTTATATTTATATTTTCTATATCTTCACATACCAGTTTTCTAGAAATTTTTTATGCTTTCATGAGCAAATAATTGTGCATATTATTCTCTTATGATTTTTAAATCTGTTGTATCTACAGTTCTATTTACTATATCTGCCTTCTCTCTTTTTAAGCAGTCTTAACATAGATGACTTATTTGATTCATCTTGTAACAAAATCAGCTTTGACTTTTTAAATTTCTCTAATTTTTTCTATTTCACAAGTTATGCTCTTATCTTTACTTCTTTCATTCTCTAGGTTTGCTCCATTATTCTTTTTTAATTCATTATTAGTCTTTGTTGTTTTTTTCTATAAGTGGTTACGATATAAGCTAGACATTTGGATTATCAGTCTATTCTTTTGTACTACATATAATCAAGATATAAATTGTTTTTTAAGATTTGGAAATTTTTATTGAGAGAAACAAAGCTTCTAAGAGGAACAGAAGGGAGAATAGAAAGTGGGTTGCCCCAAGATATAAATGTTTCTTTAAGGGGCTCTTTAACCAAATCCCTGAATTTTTTATAAGAGTTTTCATTGCTTTCCAGTTATAAAATTTCTTAATTGTATTATAATTGCTTCATTAATCTTTGATTTAGTAAATGTTTTTGAATTTCTAATCATAAAGAAGAATTGGTTAACTCCCTTTTTGATCTGTAATTCCACTCTATTGAAATCTAGGGTATCATTAACTTGATATTGATTCTTTTTCATTTGTTGAGACTTAGCTTGTGACTTAGTAGATCATGTGTACTAGAGAAGAACATGAATTCTCTAATTTTTTATACAAAATTGTCCATACAACCATTAGATTAGCCTATTGTTTGAATTTTCTATATTTTTTCACTTGTTGGTATTCTTAGTTACTGATGTCCTGCTATAACTATGGATTTGTTGATGGTTGTTATTCTGCTGATTCTGCTATTCTGTTAGTCACTATCTGCTAGTAAGTACACATAATGAGATTGTGTATATACCGTGACTGCTAACTGTGACAGGCAACTTGATTGTAGTATCACTACCTAGCAGATTAGTGAGGTACAGTTTTGGGTGTGTCTGTGGAGGACTGATGTGCATGACAGCAAACTGAGGGGAAAAGACCCACCCCAGTTGTGAGTGGCATTAACCAATAGGCTTGTAGCCTTGATGAAATCAAAACATGGAAAGAAGAAGGAAGTATACCCTTTTGAAGAGTGCCAGTCTTCTAACGTGGGTACTGCTGTCACTTTGGGATATGGGTCGCCAGGTCTACAGTTTCTTCAGCCTTCCAACTCAGACTTGCACCAGAATTTCTCCAGTGAGCTTCCCAGCCTTCAACTTTGGACTCTGCCTGCATCCTTGATCCCTCCTGTTCTATGGCTGCCATCTTCCTCCCAACTGTTTTACCATAATATAGTGAAAGAAAACCTTTGGAGGTAAGGACAAAAAATTCAGAGGCCTAATCAAGTCCCTTATGTCTGTACACTACCTTGGACAAGCCATTTTATCTCTTCCCATTGGTTTCCTTGTGCCTGAAAGGGAAACAAAGCCTAGTTTACAGGGCTATGCTGAGGACTAAATGAGATCATATAGGTGAAATGGGGTGAGGGGGATCACACAAGTAACTATGCAATCCGGTGGGTCGCACCAAGCTGCAGCTTTAGATTAGTGCTTTAAAATGTGAATTGTCCATTTTGTGGAACTGAAATGACATGCTACTTTGCCAAAAGCTGAATTAAGTATCCCTTTCAGTAGCGAATGAAGAAAAATGTTAAGCTGCAAAAGAATAGAAATGTGTTCAAATGTTGACTCCAGCATGTCTTGTATGACAGAGCAAATTAATTAACGACATTGAACTTCAGCTTTATCATGTGTAAACTGGAGATAATAATGATATGAATATTTTTATTGTGCTTCACTTTATTGTATTTGACAGAAAGTGTGTTTTTATAAATTGAAAGTTTTTTGCAGCCCCATATTGAGCAAGTCTATTGACATACTCTTTCTAACTTGGTGTACCTATGTCACATTTTGGTAATATTTGTGATATTTCATCTTTTTCATTATTACTATTATCATACATATTATGGTGATCTGTTATGAGTGATCTTTGATGTTACAATGGTAATTGTTCTGGGTCACGACAAACCATGCCCATATAAGACAGCACACAATTGATAGATGTGTCTGTCCACACTGCTCCTCCAATAGGTCATTCCTCCATCTCTCTCCTCCTTGGGATTCCCTGTTTCCATAGACACAACAATTTTGAAGTTAGGTCATTAATAACCCTACAATGGCTTCTTCGTCTTCAGTGGGAAAAAGAGTAACGTATTTCTGAATTTAAATCAAAAGCTGGATATGATTAAGGTTTCGAAAAACCTGAGACAGGCTAAAAACTAGGCCTCTGGCACTCTTTAGCCCAGCTGTAAAAGCAAAGGAAAAGTTCTTCAAGGAAATCATGAATGACAAGAAAACAAACAGCTTTACTGCTAATATAAAGTTATAGTGGTTTAGATAAAAGATCAAACTAGCCACAATATTCCCTTAAGTAAAACCCTAATTACAAGCAAAACCCTCTCTTTATGTGTATGAAGACTGAGGAAGCTGAAGAAAAAAAAACATGAAGCTAACAGGGTTGTAGATGAAGTTTTAAAAAAGAATAAATATAGCTGGGGATTTAGCTCAGCAGTTCGGCGGCCTGCCTTACAAGCACAAGGACCCAAGTTCAATTCCCAGTACCAAAAAAAAAAAAAGAATAAATACAAATAAATGTGCAAGATGCAACAGCAAGCGCTGATACAGAAGCTGCCATAAATTATCCAAACATCTAGCTAAGGTTATTACTGAAGGTGTCTACATTAAACAATAGCTTTTCACTCTAGACAAAACATATTATATTGGAAGATATCATCTAGGACTTCTGTAGCTAGAGAGGAAAAGTCAATGTCTGGCTTCACAGCTTAAAGGACAGGTTATCTTGTTATTTACCAGGCCAAAAATCCTAGGGCCTATAAGAATTATACTAAAGCTACTCTGCTTGTACACTTTAAACGGAACAACTAAGCCTGAACAACAGTGCATCTATTTATAACATGGTTTACAGAATATTATACTGTACTAAATTCTCACTGTATTATACTCACTAAATTTGCAAATCATTAAATTCTCACACAACTCTTTAATGTTTTTGTGCCCTTAGCCTTTTAATATTATTAATGTAAATCAATTCAGTAAATAAAGTGTCAATTAAAGTAAACAACACACAGAACTAGAAAAACAGTCCTAAAATGGAAACAAACTTTAGCTACAGCAATTCTAAACAAACAAAAAAAAAGGCTGGCTGGAGGCATCACAATACCCAATTTCAAATTATTCTACAGACCAATGGAGCAGAATAAAGGGTACAGAAACTCAGACAGTATGGCCATTTGATCCCAGACAAAGAAGCCAAAAAATATATGTTGGAGAGAAGACAATCTCTTTAATAAATGGTGCTAGGAAAACCATATATCTGCTTCTGGTAGAAAATTGAAAGTAGATCTCTATCTCTCACCCTGTACAAAAATCAATTCAAAATGGAACAAAGATCTAGATATAAAACCCAAAACTATAAAACTTCTAAAAGAAAACATAGAGGAAACAGCTAAAGTCATAGGCACAAGCAAAGATTTCCTGAATAGGTCTCTAAGAACACAGGAAGAGACACTTCTTGAAAGTACATATACCAATAAGTATGTGAAAAAATGTTCAACATCTTCAGTCATTAGGTAAATTCAAGTCAAAATTACACTGAGATTTCATCTCATCACAGTCAGAAGGCATACCATCAAGAATTAAAAAACGTTAAATGCTGGGAAAAGTGAACCATTCTAAACTGCTAGTGGGGATGTAAATTATGGTAATAAGTATGGAAGTTCCTTAAAAAGCTAAAACTGGAGTTGTCATTTGATCCAGCTATACAACTCCTAGGAATATACTCAAAGGAATTAAAGTCAGCATACTCTAAGGATATCCACACAAGCATGTTTTCTGTGGTACAATTCACAGCAGTCAAAACATGGGGTACACATCAACAGATGAATTGATAAGAAAATATGAGTACAGTGGAGCATTATTCAGCCATAAAGAAGAATGAAATGCTTTCATTCTCAGGAAAGTGGATGGATCTGGAGACTGTCAAGTTGAATGAAATAAACCAGGCTCTGATAGACAAATACCACATTTTCCCTATTATGTGGAACCTAAAAAAGATAAGAAGAGACACTATTAGGCAAGAGAAAAAGAGTTAGAGCACAGGGGAAAGGGATATTATGGCACATAATTTGGGGCAAAGATGAGCCAAATATATTATACACATTGAAACCCTCTGAAAAAATGTGAAACCAGGGAGGAGGGCAGAACAAGTGAGGTAATAGGGGTAAAATTAACAAAGTCCTTTAGTGTGCACGTATGAATCTGGCAAAATGAAACCCACTAATCTGTATAACCTATGGGTGCTCCAGAAGTCTGGCTGAGCAAGGTGTGCCACACCAAAGTCCAGGAGCAAGCTACAGGACACCAAAAAGGCATGCAAGCTGCCTGAACTAGTATGTAGAGAGCCTCCTTGGCCACGCTCCTTGCGCCCCTCTAGTTCCCTAACAACTGATGACTCTCCAGGCTCAGCCAATCTCTGTATGCCACCTCTGTCCCTTTCCTCCCCCATGCAAATTAAATCCTTGCTATATATCCTGTAATGTGACACAATAAAACGGAAGTGATTCTCTGAAATCCTCCCGGAGTTGGTCTTGTCTGCACTTCTCACCCTCTCTCCACAAGTCTCAAAAACCGACACCAGAAACTACAATAACCAATAAAAAATAGAGTAGAAACGCAAAGTAGGTAACATATAAATCTGTATAACTCAGTAAGCCAATATTTATTGAAAGCCTATTTTATGTAAAATTGTTGTACATTATTAATATTATATATTATATAAATTATTTTGATGAAGTTAATAGTGCCTCACATTTTAGACCTAAAAATTGCTACTGTCAGGAAGCCACTGTTAATCTTATCTGTCATTATCTTTCACTGCCTTCCCCTATGAAATAAGTAGTTAAATGAAATAATGTGATTTTAATTTTCTCTTCCTCTCCTTGAATTCTGCATTAGAGGTTCAAATAAATGACCACAATAAAATGCTCACTAATCCTTATTAATAAAAAGTTCTTCCTTTGCATAAAAAAGGATTACATATGGAAAACCAAAGCCTATTTTATATTCACCCACAATAAAAGCTCATCTAAGCTATTAGCCCTCAAAATCTAACCCAGGAAAGCATTTATATAGAGGCATATTTCATACATCAGAAGCACTAAACAGGATTTTTAATGTATATTTAAAATAAGGTTCAAAAATATTCAAAAGAAAAATATATAAACGTGCATATATTTATAATTATATACACCTATATTTTATATAGTTTTATAAACACACGTAGTTACACATAGTTCTGTTGCTTCTAAATTTCCCTATTATTCATGAGAAATAGCATACTAAGAAATAAGTCAGTTAAGAAATGGCAACATATTTTTCCAGAGTTGTGTTCCCTATTAAAGATTTCTTCAGAAAGAAAATAGTTTGAAAGCTACAGTTCTTTCTAATTAAGTACACATTCAACAGGAGAAAACAATGCTTTGTGATGAGTAATTCAAAATGGGGAAATTGATAGAAAAATCTAAGCCATCTAAATTATTTCAAAAATATGAGTAAGTTTGAGAAGAAACAATGTTGAGTTAACAAAAGTGGCTGATGTCTACTTGAAGACCATGAGAGATGGTAGGTAGAAAAAGACAGTGGAAATTTCGACAGTAATATGGGAAAGAATTCAACCTAGATCAATGTTAGGCAAGAAAAAATATTGTAAACCTATCAAGGCTTCTGATTTACAATGATGAGTTCTTAAACTGTACAGTTTCTACACAGAGCTTAGAAGTCATTATGTGTCCCAATCAAAATGTTGTTTAACAAGTGCATTTAGTCTTTGCTTAATGACTTTCATTAGTACCTGAAACCCCTGCTGTTTAAATAAAAAGCTCTTAAATGAAAAATAAAAGAATTTCAATTAAATTTAATAGGAAAATTAGGATGTGTTTCACCTCAAAACAAGACACCCAAACAATTTTCACAGCTAGAAAAATATATCCATTTATATTAGTAATGAACAGCAATGGAAAGTAAACAAATATTTGTACATAAAGTACAATGTTATTGCACTTGTACTTCTGAAACATTTTCTCCTCTAAACTTTCAATATTGGGTGCTCATGATAATTTTGCGCTTAGACTACACTTAATAAAATCATAGCCAGACATGTAGCACATGCCTGTCATCCCAGCACTCAGGAGGCAGAGACAGGAGGATCACCTTGATTCCGAGGCCAGCCTGGGCTACATATTGAGCTCAAGGCCAGCCTGAAATATATAGCAAGACCCTGTCTCAATCAATCAGTCAATCAAAATAACACCCCACAAAAATACCCTTTCAGCAAAATCAAGGACAATAGTATGGAAAAACATAACAGACTGTATGGTATTACGGAATGAATAGAATGAACATTCACAGAAGATACTACATCCTCATCTCTCACTTAGAACATGCACACAGAACAAAATGCTTCGGATTTATCCACGTGTGCCCGGCAGTTCAAATATGAGCGACAGAGGCCTCCACCACAGCAGCACCACATATTCCCGTCAGCAATAGCTCTGTCATATTTAGCGCATGGCCCCAAGGCCTGAGGACAAGGTCACCTGGCAGTCGCCACCTACACACACACCAAAACCACAGGACTACCTGTCTCCAGGTCTCCATTCTGCCCCCCGACACACTTATAGATACAACTGACGTTGATTACACCTGAAAAAATTCACATGCAGACGATACTGCTGAGCCTTCCCAGAATGAAAGCCAAAGGTGCCCTTCCCAGCTGACATCCTGTGATGCATGCTAGATGAAAAAGTCTCTCCCTACAAAAGCTACACCAGAAAATTAGAAGAGTTTTCTGTGCCACTAGAGACACCGATATCAACAAAGCGACACAAGAAATTATGAAAAAGCAAGGGAACGTAACACCTCGAATGGAACACAATCATTCTCTAACAACAGACTTGAAAGAAAAGGAAATCTCTGAAAGGCTGAGAAAGGAATTCAAAGTAACAAATCTCAGGAAAACTCAGTGCTAAAAGAATTGAGATAATTTAAAACAATTCATGTTCTCAGGAAAAATTCAACAATCATAAAAAGCAGAATAAAATAAGCTTTGGAATTGGAGAATTAAATCAATAAAATTTAAAAATGCAATCGAGAGTTTCAAAACTAGACTGGATCAAGCAGAAGAAAGAATTGCTGAAACTGAACACAGATTCTTTGAAATAACCCAATCAGAAAAATATGAGCATATAATAACGTCTGACTAAAAATTATGTCGAGTACATTGTCAAATGTTTCTTTGCTGGAAACCAGAATGTTTAAAAGTCATTTTATACCATATGTTTTGGTGAATAAGTTCTTACACAAAAAAATTTTTCTAAAAGTCATTGTGCAAAATGGTTATCTCTTTGCAAGAGTTATTATGGCAAAAAGTCATTCGTTTAAAAGGCCATTTTAGAAGTTAAGTTTGAACAAGTAGAAAATGTAAGTAATAAGAATTTTTTAAATGCTTACTTAAAGCAAGTTGGACTGTTCATGTAATCTAACCCTTAAGATTATTTATCTAGCTTATCTTTCATAGGGATTTTGTTAAAAGAAAAAAATGCACTGGTTTAAAACTTTAGCTTCAACTGCAGATTTCCTCTAGAAGACCTCTACAAAATATACTATCATTTTGCTATAATTTAGCCTCATTCTTTAGAACAGAAAAACAGTAATTTATCACTATCAACCACACAATACAGTGGACCCTCGAGTTATGAATAACTTGGATTATGACCAGCATTTTAGTTTTAACTTACAACAAAAATCTTGAATTATGACCTGAATGATGGCTGCTTGTGCTTCCAGATGGTCTCAGATATAGATTTAACCCTTACAAAGCTCTGGAAAGAACATTACAACATTCTTTCCTGTGTGGGGTTAAGAAATCCTAGGCCAATGTATCTCTAAGGACACTGAGATCTACCTGTCTAGAGAAGAGAAACTTTGAAGGCTGTTTATAGGAGCCTGAGCCTTCAATTGACCAATATGAGTTACAACCAGCCCTCGCACATGAACTGAGTTTGAAAGTCCAAGGTCCGCTGTACCTACAGCAATCGCAGATGCCAAAAACAATTACTTGTAGAGCAATGCTGAAACTGTCCTGTTTCATGAAGAAAACTTCTTTTACTGGGAAAGTCAAGAATGGCATGAGAAGAAATGGATATCTATTGTCTTAGCAACTTTTTTTGTTGTTGGAAAAAATACCCAACACTTACACCTTAAAGGAAGAGGGATTTACTTTACTTCACATTTTTAGTCTCTGGTCATCTAGCTCCAAGACAAAAAGGATCTACCAGAGGAAACTTTCTCGAGTCATGGTGACCAGGAAGCAGAGAGAAATACTTTGAGGCAGGGAGGGAGATACATATACTTAAAGGTCATAGCTCCAGTGTAATCAGGCAGTGCTTATTTGAGAAATAGATTTAATGCAAGATATACAAGTACATAAGAATTTACAAGATAGGCTTACAAAGGGCACCCACAGAGTTAGATGTGGAAAAGTACAAAAGATCTGTCTACACACTAGAGATCTGAAGGGTCTAATCGAAGGCCTGGAGCCCACTGTAGTGTCCCATGGGAGTCTGCATTAGGAGGTTTCTGCAATGAAAGGCTGGATGCTAAAGAATCTGCACTGGAAACCAAGAGATAACGTCCAAGGTGAAGGTGAAGACTGGAGCTCCTCCCAAGAAACAGAAGCAGCCTTACTTCTTTGCTTCCCTTTTATACCATTCTGGAAATAGTCCTCCCCAGGGTGGGTCTTTCACACCCACAACTATGCTAAACCAATATAGTTGGGTGTTTCTTACTCAAATTGACACAGTCAGTTAACTACCACACTGAGTGATCCACCTTCAACCACGTCTTACCTCTTTACAGCAAGTCAAAAGCCTCAAAGTTGGGGCTATCTCCAGCCCTCATCTACTTACCAGGTAATCAAGAATCACAACTCTGTTCATAAAAAGGGCTCATCTAAGACTTAGAAATGTAGATGAAAAGGAAAATTTTCCCTATTCCCAGGGGTCTGAAATTAAGCTGATAAAAGACAGATTAACAGAAGAAAGGGCAATTTTATTTAATATGAAGTTTAATTTTAACATACACATAAGCCGTCACTGAAAATAAAAAAAAAACCCAAAGAGGTAGTTATACACCAGAGGTTATAAACCATTTTAATAAAGGGCAACACATTTATAGACAAGTGACATAACAAAGGAAAAAGGGCTTGGGCCTCTAGATTGAGCAGACTATGAGAAGGTTAGTATGAGGGAACCAAAGGAGGGTGTTATTTTAGCAGGGTTTGTGTAGACTCATTTCAGGCAGAATTTCCCATCACCAGTGAAAATAGTTGTTTTCCTTTTCCTAATGAGGGAGAAGTAGACAGAAAGGAGGAAACAAAGAGCTTTTTCTTTAATTGCTGTTTCTTAATTGCCTTCCTCTTAAAAACAATCCTTATAGGAGCCGGGGATTTAGCTCAGTGACGCCACACCTGCCTCACAAGCACAAGGTCCTGAGTTCAATCCCCAGTACAAAAAAATAATAATAATCTTTATACCATAGTGGCAAATTTGGGGTTGATATATTCTTATTCCCTCCATTATCACTATTGGTTTTTGCATAAACAGAAATCATTTGTCTCCTATGATGATTTTCTTTTCACTTTGTTTCCTTCCCAAAAGAATTTGTGCATAAATATAATTGGATAAGCCGGGCATGGTGGCACACACCTGTAATCCCAGCACTTGGGAGGATGAGGCAGGAGGATCACTGTGAGTTTGAGACCAGCCTGGGCTACACAGTGAGTTCCAGGTCGGTCTCAACTACATAGTGAGACCCTGTCTCAAAAAAAACAAACAAACAATAAATACATAAACAAATATAACTCGGCAAAAAATAAAGTTTAGTCTCTTAAAGGACATGGCTCTGCCTTCATCATTTTAAAGATTTTTCATTCTCTATCTCAAAATCACCTCTCATATGGACTCTATAGAATTCTTTGTAAGTTCATGTCTCAACCGCCATCACTGAAACATATTAAAATATATTTTCATATTCCATATTTTAATATTTATTGAGAATTCAATATGTACATGCAACTATGCTAAGTGATAGAAATACTCTGGTGAACAAAAGTACAGGGTCACAGCTCTCCCTGAACTTACAGTTTTGAAGATATTTAAGAAGTAAACAAATCTGTAAATACAGAATCATGAACTAGGGTGAGAATCATGAAGGAAAAGTACCCCAAAAGGAGAGCAGAGAGAAGTACTTCAGCCAAGAGCATGAGGATGGTGTCTCCATAGAGCTGAGATGAAGTCTGTAAAGGAACTAAGGAGTTAAACATGAAAAGGACTAAAGAGGTATTATAAAGAGGAACAAGAAAAGAGGCAGACACAAGAGGAAGCCAATGAAGTAAGCAGGAATGAGTTTATTTTTTGGTTTTGAAGAATTAAGTAGTATGGAGAGCACAGCCATATTGACCTGTGATTCACCCGAGCAGTGTGGACGTGCCGTCGCCCATAGCAACGGGCTAGTTCAACTGGTGGTCTGATCTGTTGAACGGTTTACTGGTGCAAATGTAACGGTTTAACGGTTTCCTTCCGGAATGTGTGGGCGGCACTCTCTAACAGCCGCGCAGCTGGAGAGTATAAAAGGAGAGGTTCGGTAATAAAGAAGGACCATGAGAAGAAAAGTGCCTCCCGTCTCTCTGTCCTCATCCTTTCAGGTTTAGGACCTGCTGGCAGGATCCTGACGTCGCGGCTCGCGCCAAAGTAGGACCTGGGATTTTTATCCTAAATCCAGTGGAGAGCTTTAAAGGATTCTGGAAAAGAGACATGTTCCAATTTACATTCTAAAATAGGAGTTCTGGCTGCTGTATAATAGAGAACAAAATAGAAGGAATGAGAGTAGATGCCAGGGAACCATTTAGAAGATTGGAAAGTGGTCCTGTAAGTGCTAACAAAGGAACACAAATAGTGTTTCCTGCAGCTGTTCATGAACAATTGCCATTGTACATTAAATATTTTTTAATCCAGAACTAAATCAATAGGTTAAAAAAAATAGATGCTGAAATTGTATTACAAATTAGCCCAACACTTCAGAGTGGTGCCTGAGGGTCACTAAACAAAGATAGTATGATATATGTAGTCATTCAGGTATAAATGGAGAGATCCAAAACAAAAGAGCTAAGAACAATACAAGAAAATGATGAAATTATATCATTCAGTGGAAGTAGGACTACAGGAGATAAGGACTCACACCCAAAGCCACAGAATTATTAGGAAGTATTTGTCCATTTAGAGTTGTAACCTGTACTTTCCTGAGTTTCCTCTTCCACAAAGCAGTGAAAAGAATGGTTTTCACTTCATTGTGTTATGAGAATTAAGCTAGTAGATATAAGCACTTAGAAGACTATCTCAAAAATTGTTTCTGGCTGTGGCCGTCGATCTTGATTCTCAATCAGAATGGATTAAGAAACACCGCAGAGATTGATAAAGCACACTTTGGGGTGTTTCCAGAGAAGAATGGCATGTAGGCCAGCAAACTGAGGGAAAAAGACTTGCCCTGATTGTGGGCTATAGTGTTCCAGATAGGATAAAAAAAAAAGGAAGAAGAAAAAAGCCAACTTTTTCTGGGAAGTTTGATTCGGCTTGAGTGCATCCCTAGTGCTGCTGCCATAACCTGTGGACCTCCCATATTTTAGATCTGAACTCTCCCCAAAGGTTTCACATTTGGAGGTGGGGCCCAGTAGGAGTGGGCAGGTCACTGAGGGCATGACTTGGAAGGATATGTTCTTGTCTTAGCTCATCGCCTTGTTCTCCACTTCCCTGCCATCACGTGAACAGCTTTCCTCCACCGTGTTGTTCCACCATGCTGTTTCCTCCCTGGAGCTAGCCAACCATGGGCTGAATCCATGGGAACTGTGAGCCAAAATAAACCTCTTCTCCTTTAACTCATGGATGACAAATATTCTGTCCCAAGGAAAGGAAAGTGACCGATACAATTCAGACTCCAGCTGCTTCAGCCTTTCAATATAAACATTTCCCTATTGATTTGGTATCTCTAAAGAATCCTAAATAATCAAGGTCCTGAGTTGGAACCCCAGTACCCCCCAAAAATATCCTAAATTAATTGCATCAGAATATAAACTTTATATAAATAAATTTAAGTAAAATGTCAAATATACCCCATGTTTTTATGTTGTAATCAAATAATGAGCAATTCTTCATGACAATCTAGGAAACAAGTTAATATTTACATCTTTTCTATATAAATTTTGATTTATATGATTTAGCTGTTCTACTTCAATAACTTTCATTTTTATTAGTTATTATACCTTTACTGTCTTCAGAAATTATGTTTATTCATTTCACAGTTCCTTGAGTTTAATAAGATATTTACTCTTAATAATATAACTCTAAGTAAAATAGTACAGATAGCTTGAAATTTATTTTATAGTTAATAATATAATGAAGTCTATAGATACAGCTTGTTTTCAAGGCTAGAATCAAGTTAGAAAATATAGTAATCCCCTTCAAGATGAGGAGTAAAAGTCTGAGACATGAGGGAAATGGAAAGGGCATCCTTGTGTTTTGAAACATCATTTGAAAAAAAGGAGTATTTTCAGGTATGAGTCACACTGCCCTTCCAACGTTGCAAGAGCAGTAGAAAGTATATGATTACATTCCAATACCTAAATTTGTATATATCAGATAGCTATTTGGAGATATAATTATTTACCATATAGGATTAATTTTTCTGTCAGAAGTGCTGGTAGAAATCAACATTAACATTTTTATACATTTTCTTTTAAAATGGTTACATGATAAATATAGATATTACAAAAGATTAAGGGATTGAAAATTCTGTTACTAAAACCTAAACTGTGTTCTGTGCTTGAATTTGCTCTCATGGAAATTTTAAAGCACTAGCAGTTTGAGCACATTCTCCTTTATACATAAATGCCATTTATTTCTTGTAACTTGCTTTTAATAATTGTTCCAATGATTTAAATGCATGCAGACTTCTGAGAAGGTACTAAAACTGTATACCAGAATAAAAGGTAACATTAGATGACTCATTCTCTTTATGATCAAAGCTGAAAAACCTTGTCTTGCTATTATGTTGTGAATTCCACCAAAAACTCCACAGTCATTTATTGAATGTTTCTTCTTTCAGACATTCACTTTCTAAGCTATTATATAGTAAGTGAACTGGTAACTTTTTTTCAATATTCTTCAAAATTCCATTTTAAATACCCTGCAGCAAAGACAATACTAGCTATTACCTAGTAGAGGGGTGAGCCAGTTTATCCTTTCTAGAGTTTGACATTTAAAAGACTGGAAATATATACTAAGAACATCTTAAATTGATGCTATAGATTAATATTCTGCAAAGAACACATTTGCATTAATTAATTTTGAATAAATATTCTACTCTGAAAGAAAAATAACTGTCTTTCCTAAGCAAAGTATTCTTTTGATGTTATATAACCTTGAGATATAATTTCCAGTCACAAAGAGTATTTGATCATTTTGCTCACATAAGAGCTTTTGTACCTCTATTACAGCATTTTAATGAGTAAGATTTTTTTAAATCAGAAACTCTATAAGCACAACAGTAAAATCTTGGCAACTGATAAACATCAATTGTCAATATTCAAAAATAAAATATTAGTAATAAATTTTAAGAACTGTTTTGGGGAAAAAATAGTCTATGAAACCTTGATGTGACCACGTGATGGTGGTTTGTAAAAAAGAGACCTTTCTTACCTCCTTTAAAATCTCACTCAAGATCACTTTGGCTTTGGGTGAAGAAATATTTTAACTCATCAATCACTAAGAAAAACATCATCTTTGCATGTTTGGGAAATTGTATTTCTGGTTTCCAGTCCTGGTAAGAAGACAGCAACACATCAGTGTGTTCACAAGACTTCCACAGTCTCTAATAAAGAGATGAATCAGGGAAGTGTTCTGTGCAATGCTGATGACAAAAACTATACCAGGTCACAATGTCATTTTTGTAGGCATCATTCATGCCTTCTCTTCATCTTCTATATTTAGTTTATCACCAATTGTTAGTTCTCCTCCAGCATCATCTCTCTTCTTATTCTTTCTTCTCCTACCCCAGATTTTCATCATGTATAATTAGAAGAATCTCGTAGGTCAGTAGATCATAGCTATCAATCTGAGAGTCTGTGTGGATATATCACAGAGTTTTACAGGTACAGAACAAAATGAGAAAATAAAGATAATGCTACAATGTTTTAATAACATCAAGTTTATTCACCTTAACATTCTGTCCTTCACTCTAGAAATATGTCATTCTATGAATTTGATGTTAAAATTCCATTCCATTATGAATAAATAATACATGATAATTTACTCTTTATTTTTTGTTAAGCATTTTTTAAAATATTCTTCCTTAACACAACAAACAGTTGACAGTGGCATTTTAGTCCTCAGGAACTTTTTTGGAAACCTTAGTGATTTATGAAATCCAAAATTCTGTAAAACAGTAGTACAGCTAATCTCCTGGAGTCTGGTAACTTCCACAGCCATCATTTGTTAAAGTTGTAGGACTCTGCCTAAAGCCCGGGACCAGGCCAGTTCACTCAAGAACCTTTGATAGTCTTTGTTGCATTGCAAATTTATTCCAACCCCAGCAGCAACCTCCAGTCAACCAAGGGCCTCACTTTACCACTCCTGCAGCTCCAGGCTTTTGATCATGTGTTAACTCCATGCCATCTACCCATCTATCTACCCATCCATCTACCTATCTATCTCTCAAATCTAAATACACATGGCACTATTCCATTAAGCACTTGCTTGTTTCAGTTGCCTTCTAGAACCAAACTCCATGATTCACTTTCTTGGTGAGTCAGCCAGTTAATTGTCTCCCTCTTAAGTTTTCACTATTTCCACTAGTTTGTACATCTTCTCAAGGAGGCTGTCTTTGAGAAAGATTAGTATAAATTTAACTATGAAAGGCAAAGCCATTGCTTTCAACTTAAAAGATATCTAGAAAGACTAGATTTTTGTTTACTATATGTTTCAGTATTACAGAAACAGTAGTGTTTCACAGATCCACTGATGAATCAAGGATGTCCATGAAATTTTGTTTAGAATATTTTAAGGCTATATAAAAGAATGTGTGTGTGTGTGTGTGTGTGTGTTAAGATTTTAAGACTATATTTAAGAATATATTATAGGTGGACCAGGAATTTAGCTCAGTGGTTCTGCCACCTGCCTCTCAAGTGCAAGGTACTGAGTTCAATCCTTGGTACTATATATATATATAATACATGTACACATATAATCATATCTAATTACTTTGGTCACTAATTTAAACCCTTTTGACTGCTTCTCATTGAGAAAAGTTACTAATACTGATGTTTATGTTAAAAGCAAAGCAAAGCAATCATGTCTTTTCAGGGCAGAGTGATGAGAAAGAATCTTTGTAAAATGTGTAACAGCTTCTTATTCTTAACCTACACTCAGTTAATACAAAAACTTAATGTATAACATTTTGAAAAAGCATCAAATGGCTTCAAATTTTTGGAAATGTATGGTCTTATAAGGTTTGAACAAAAAGTCCACTAGGAAAATAAATTTCTTCTATGTTGTCATTTGTGTACATGTGTGGTGCTGAGGTGGCTGGCACATAGGAAAAATAGCTCTAAACTTGAAGTCTGGAAAAAACCCAGAAAATGCGGCATACACACACTTACATGTTGCCAAGTGAACATGGCAATTTATCTGCCTCTCTGAGTTTCAGTTTCTTCATCTGCAAATAGGAGGAAAATTAAATACCCTTCAAAAGTTATCTGAGGATTAAATGAGGAAATGTCTATGAAAAAATCGTAATATTATTGTAATACTACAGGGAAGTTGCAAGTTGAACAAGGCTTCATTAAATCTGTGCTCAAGAATTGGAACTGCGGGCCAAAAGAAAAATGAAAGACAAGCTGCCTGCAGTCAAAATACCTACTAAAAGAAAAAGCAAAAGAAAGCACCTTGCATACCTTCAAAACTTGCAACCAATGGTAATACTTCAAGTGACATGAAAATATTTGTATTATGTAAGTTTCTATTCACTGCTAATAAAAAAAATCACTGCATTTCTTATTCCACACAGTCTGACTGACAGGTTCAATTTTCTCTTTAGCTAATACAAAATGAGCAACTCAGCAAATAATTATGCACTGTGTCATAACATAAAATTAAAGAGATTTATGGGGAACATTTTAAAAAACTAATTATATGTGCTTCTTACAAAAAGTATTCTTGGCACGAACCACTCCAATAGTTTAATGAGGTCAAAAGTCAATTTACAGTAGTGTGGGAGTGCGTAAGAGGTAAGGAAGTGCAAATGGCAATTGTATGCTGCATGCAGAAAGAGTGCTGGAATCTAAAAGGCCACAGAGACAAGAAGAAAGGAACGAAGTAAGGAGCTTCTTGGGCTCCCAGTGAGCAGGCAGATGGGAGAGGAGACACAAGTAGAATGAAAAGCCAGATTGCTGAAGTTTGGGACACAAAAGAGAGCCAAGAAGATGGCAACAGCAAGCACCCCACCAGCCAGTCTATACACAAACATATTTTTCCCCTTTCCTCTGTTAATCAGATGAAAGGAACTGCTTATTTTTCACAGTGCATAATTTGCTGAAACCACAAATGTCCTTCAAATGCTAAATGAAGTGAACATTTACTCTTCTATATCTTACCAATGAAGTATTTGACATCTTCATGTTCCTGACTTTTTCGCACCATTCTCTTCTAATCTCCTTGAAATTCTCCTCTTCCTAAGGCTCTCCCAGAGTCATCAGGATAGCCTAGGATACAGTGTGATAACAAATAACACACTGGCATAACCCAGCGCAAGTGTGTGCTCCATTCAGTGCAAATCCAGGACAGACAGGTTGGAGGGACTTCAATGTTGATAGTCACAAAGGGAAATAGATTGAGAGTCTCCTTCCTAACATTTCTTAATCACCAAAAGAAGGGACGCAGCTGACTCATGTTTTGCCTCTTAAAGCTCCTACCAAAGCTAGGTGTTGTGGTACACATCTGTAACCCCAGTACTTGAAGGATGAGGCAGGAAGTTCACAAATTTGAGCCCCACCTCAGCAACTGGGTGAGACCCCATCTTGAAATTAAAAGGGCTGTGGAGGTAGCTCAGTGTGAAGACTGTGGAGGTAGCTCAGAGTTCAATTCTCAGTACTAAACAAACGTGCAAATCTGCCAAGATACAATGCACATCACAAATCATGGTTCATTTCCCAAAGCAAATAGTACAGGCACAACTTTGCAGGGACCAGAGAAATGAAATCCTACCCTATGTCCAGAAAGAAAAAGACAGGAAAGTTTGTGAACAGCCTCTGTTACCAAATCCTCTCCCTCTACTACGTAATAAAATTCAAGCCTTAGCCTCCTCTTTCCATTGGATATATTCCTTCCTGAGATCACTCATTCATTCCCTATGACAATGCCCACCCAAATCTACCTATTGCACAAACCTCTCTCCTAAACTCCAGACCTATTTATCTCTACTTAGATATCCCCAAATCATCTTTCACATGGCATGGCTAAATATAAGCTAGTCACCACTCCCTCTTTAACTACATTTCTGTGTTTTTTCTTCCTATCACTTTCTTTGCACTGTGGCTTATATGCCCAGGACCAAACAAAATACCTTGCATCTAAGAATCATGCAAGAAAATCTTTGTTAAATGAGTTGAATGGATGATGAAGGCCATGCTCATGGTATCTGAAAATATTCTTCAGCCTCAGTTTGTATTATTCTAAGGCCTCAAAGTGATTGTGCAAACCTTTAAAACTCAGTACCTTAGGTTGAGAAAGTTGAGATATGAACTTTAAAAGCAAGATTCCAGACAAGAGGAAATCGGTCCACAAATACATAAGGTCTGATCAATATATCATGAATATTTTATATATTTTTAATGTATTATAGTAAAGGTACATTGCCATTAATCTCCTTCAAAATACTTCCCTTGCTTCAAACACAATTCTTGCCCTTTCTGAAGCAGTTCTGGAAGTGCTCTTTTGTGAGTGTCTTCACAAAGTGTGATCCAAAATACAGTGAATGCTGCCACTGTCACCCAACAGAATGACAGGCTTATAAAAGCATTATAGTGCATCCACATCTACCTTATTCACTGGTTTTGGCACTATGGGATTTCTGGCTCTTTCTCAAAGTCAAAATTGCCATGAAAGATAAATGTTTTCAACTGACTTAGGCATCAAGGCAGCCACAACAGTGCAATTAAAGACAATATTTTTTAAAGTCCTCATGTAGTTGCTATTAGAATAAAGAAGATTATGTTAGTTATATATTCCTACATAACCAAAATTCCTCCAAAGCATAGAAGCTTAAAACAACAACTTTATTACTGCCTGGTTCCTGTGGGTCAGGAGTTTGGAACAGCTAAACTGGGTCATGTTTCCTACGGCTCACTTTTAAGGAAAATGTTCATTAAGTAAGACACCATAATTCTGTTTTCATTCAATCTATTTTATCACCTTTTTTAACTTGTACTAAACCCCAATGATTTAAGAAAAACAAAATGTAAACATAATTGTTTTCAAAGTATTCAGTTATAGATATATCTTCACTAATTTTTTTAATTTAAATTTTTATTAGTACGTTTGCAGTACATAATGATTACACTCGTGGAGAGTTGGCACATGTACATAACACCTCTTAATTCTTTTTACTTTCCCTTTCTCTTCTTTCCCCACACTCTCTCTTCATCTTTTATTACCATTCCACTTGCACTAAAATTGTGAATTAAAATAAATGCTAAGAAAGGAACTCTTATGTTTTAAAATGCAGGCATGTACCACGTAACACAGTTTCAGTCAAGAACAGACTGTATATACAATGGCGGTCTCATAAAATCACAATGAAGCTGAAGTGTTTTAATACCCTAGTGATGATACAGCCCCCCTTCTTATACCACTGTGCAAAACTACTCTCATGTTTGATACTGGTGTAAAGAGGCCTACCATGCCACTGCTGCTCATATAAAGCTAAGACACATACCAATGTTGTACAATCCATCAAATTTCATGGTGATAATGAACAGCTTTGTCACTGGTTTATGCCTTTTCTGTACCATACACTCTACCATTATGTCAGAGTGCACTTCTGCCTATAAAAGCTTTTGTAGTAAAATAATAGGCCACATTAAATCAGCAGCAGCTTCATACGTCTCATGTTTACCATGTCCCTTGATTACAGCAAGAGGCACATCAAGTTACACCACACTGGACTGTCTGAATACAGTGATGTTCTCACAGTGGCAAAATTACCTAATGACACATTTTTAAGAATATATCGCTGTCACTGAGATATGACTGTAATTTATTTCTCTTAAAATATTCAAAACTATGTCTAAAACTTAAAAGGTACAAGTATTAATGGTATCCACTTAAAATAATTATTTAAAGTGAATGTTTAGTTTTTTGAAAATTTAATATCATTAAATACTTTAGGAAAATGAAACCATTCATAACCCAAAAACATTCCAGCTAGTTATCAATGTGCTACCACACTTAATGGATACCGCACCTAAACATACATACATACATACATACATACATACATACATACATACATACATACAAAATTAAGAATAAAATGAACTATTTAACATTGCAAAATATCCATTATCAACCATGTAAAACCATCAAGAATATATTACTAGCCCATGAGCACTTTTAAGACCACACATGGGACACAAAGTAATTCAAGAAAATGACCTGAGGCACTGAGGGGTCTACTGCATTCAGGCTGGTAGGAAGTGCTGGCAAGTTATTTTGTCTTTTCTATCACTTAGGTGTCTCCTCTGCTCACATTCTCCCATGCTTTGAAGTTGTGTCCTTCTCCAGTGTGGCCACTACCACAACACACCACCTTCACAGCCTAGAAATGCAGTTGCATCTTATTTCAATGAGTTCAGGAAAGAGACCTTGAGAAGTTTCCCTGGGGCCTGAAAAGTGAGTCCTGAATCAATGCGCTGTAACTAAATTTTTCTGAGGGCACTTTGCTCTCTCCTCACCTCTATCACGGGCAAGTAGTAAGAAGGAACAGAAGTGCTCTGCTTGGTTGCAGTAGTAACCCTGTACCTCACGGAGGCTGTTGGACGAAAATCACACTCTCTTATCTGGGCCCAATCACCAGTGAGTAACTAGAGATTTGGGACCTTCAGGACAGATACAGACTGTCACCTTCAGGTAGAAGGCTGAGAGGAGTGTGATTAACATCTGTTATTGGGAATATTACATTTGCTAGGGAATAAAGGGCAGGCAAGAGCCTTGGAGTGATTTTTCTCTCAGTATATTAAAATTGTCTATCTTGTTGCAATGGAAAGAATCAAAGGAAGATCTAGCATAAGAAGGAAAATCACCTCTAGTTTTGGCAAACTATTTTCTATTTAAAGATCTTTCAATTTAATTTTAAATACCACTGTCTCATTTAATCTTAATTTCTTTTAGTTACTAGACGGGTTAGTTTATATAACTACAGCTTATCTTCTAGTAGTTGTCATTCACAGGGAAATTTTCTGTAGTTTTGTATATATTCTGAAGAGTGAATATAATCATACAGAATTTTTATAATAGTTAAAATCTAAAATTAAACACTTTGGGGAAAAATCTTCTAAGAAGGTGTTACACTTCCTTTTTTTTATAGTCATAGCATTCCATAGTTAATTTTATGAAAGGCTTAGTCTTCCATCGAGCATGCAATAAAATGGATCCCAAGTGCTGTTTTTATTTCACTAAATGCACCCTGAAAATGATCACACTCTTTTATTTGGGAACAAAATTCAGTTGTAAAGAAACAGAAAATGCAATCTGAGATCAATAGCCTATTATAGTGCCAGCATGAGGGATAATTTCAGCTCAGTTTAATCTACTGAAATATGTAGCTATATTGTTTATTTGCTTGTTCATTCCTACATGTGAAGTGACATACATTTAGCTTAATTTTATTGGAATAAAAAGGGTAGAATTCAGGAGTATTCAAAAGTATAATAGAAAATTCAAAAGCAACAAGCTAACAACCTGCAGGAGGAAAAAAATCAATATAAAATATAGATTCTCCTTGAAAGTAAAATTGGAATTTTAGTATACAATATTCTCACTTAAATGAACATTTTATTTTTAAAAAGTTGATAGGCAAGAAAACAGAAGAAGCAGGCTAGGTCTCTGAACTAGAAATCAAATTTAAAGATGCACATTTCAATTTCTTAGTGTTGGGGTTTTGTTGCTGTCACTATTATTTTTGGTTTTTGATTTTGATATAGGGCCTTGCTGTGTTTGCACAATCTGACCTAAAACTCTTGGGCTCAAGTGATCCTCCTGCTTCAGCGTCCTGAGTAACTGAAACTGCAGGTAAATGCCACCATGCATTTTAAAATAGGAAGCTTTTAGATTACATAATCCACTTCTGTGACTTCAGGGATGAGCCAGTAATGGTCCAGAGAGATCGAGTGACTTGCTTAAGATCAACCAGCTGTCTATCCGCCAGGCAAGGTGGTGCATGCCCACAATCCCAGTACTAGGAAAGCTAAACCAGGAGGATCATGAGTTAGAGGCCAGCATGGGCTACATAGGGAGACCCTGTCGGAAAAAAAGAAAAAGGGGGAGGGGGAGTACACGCAAAAGTAAAGAAGAAAGAAATGAAGAAAGGAAGAAAGGAAATCTGACGGATGTATTTTTCACAGCTGGTTGAATGATGTAGGAGGTAGGAAGCCTCCAGATTTGAAATGTTTCTAAGAGCACAGGCTCTGTAACTAGAATCTCGGTTTTTCCACTCAATAGCCATGTGATTTAATTTTGTGAGGTTACTTCTCTTTTTCCTCAGTGCTGGAGTCTAAAACAGGAGACACTTCACCACCTACCCCTAGGATGGTTGCGATGATTGCACAGGTTAATAGACATAAGCTCTATGAACGGTGCCTGGCACAATGGTATAACAGCACCGCCAAAGTCGCACACCATACAGCCTGTGCAACCCCGTTATGTGTGGACAAAGGCAATGAACTAAGTGCTGTGTGGATTCTGGATTGGAATTCTGAGAGAGAAAAAGACTCTAGTGGAAAAACAAGACATTTGTGGGATATCTAAATAAAGTCTGGAGCACTTAATAATAATGCACCAATACTTAGTTATAGAATATGTACTATTGTAATATAAGTTGCTAACTTGAGGTGAAACTGGGTAAGAAATGTAAAATTAATAATTTGACAATTTATACATATAACAAAACATCAAATGTATCTTTTCTTTTTTTTTTTTTTTTTTTTTTTTTGTACCAGGGATCGAACTTGGGTCCTTGTGCTTGCTTGGGAGGCAGGCGGTGGAACCACTGAGCTAAATCCCCAGCCCTCAAATGTATCTTCTATCTAATTATTTGTCCAGAAAAAGAAAAAATTCTATACTATGCTTATAACTTTTGTGTGAAACTAAAATTATTACAAAATAAAAAGTTTGTTTTCAAAGGCTAATAAGATTTTTTTTTGTTGTTTTTTTGGTACCAGGGATCAAACTCAGGTCCTTGCGCTTGCAAGGCAGGCGGCAGAACTGCTGAGCTAAATCCCCGGCCCAAGATTGTTTATATAGTGTTACTTTGACTTTTAGTCTTAAAAATCGGATTCCTGAACTCAACTCAGGAAGAAATTTTACAATCATTATTTATCTTTCCCTTGGGATCAAAGGTGAGTTAAGTTGACTCACTGAAAACATATATTAATTAGAGTCAAAAAACAGAAAAAAAGATAAAATGCCCCAAAAGCAGTATAACATCAAGTAAATAATACAGTTTTCAGTAAAACAGTTATAAATACTTCATCATTATTTTAAAATATTCATATCAAAATATTTTATTTATATAATAAAACTTACATTGGTTATGCACTAAATCCAATGAACTTCTTTAAATGGCTGCAGACACATGAAAAAGCCTGTGCCTACTTCTTAATTATCTATTTGTTTTGATACTTTACTTACAAATATACTATGTTTGCTATAAATGGTTCAAGCAAAAGAAAAGCCTAATGTTTTATTTCACAATCATCCTTTACCGTGTAGCTTCATTTTCTCTTAAGGCACAGCATGTCCAGTTTAAGTCCCTCAGGAAATCTCCCTCTCCATCTCAAAACTCACTTTGACCCGGCACTAATTTGCAATTAAATACATTCTTTGAGTATTTTTATTGCAAAATAAAGTTAGTCATTTCGTAGGACTCCACCACTTGGATTTCATAAACGATGACAGTGGAAGTGAAGTCCAGATTTCTAACATGGCCATGTCTCCAGCTATTTGATTTTCTCTTATGAAAAAAATTCTTCAACAAAAACAAGAATAACATTATCTGGCCCACTAAAGTCTTTCATTTCTAACAGAAGATGAAATTTTCTTGGTATTCCTTTCAGTTTTTTTCTATGTGACTTGCTGTGACCAGGACAATTGCTGGGGCAGCTTTCCACAGAAGAGGAAAAATGAACCATCTGCATGAGGGTCACCAAAGAGGCACATACAAAGCTTAGACTGTCAGCGTGTTGCCTAAACCTATTGCTCCTGAATCCGTGTCTTACAGTAGAACCAGGAAAGATGCAGTTTTAAAAAGCTTCTCATAGCTGGGCGTGGTGGCATACGCCTATATTCCCAGCACTCAGAAGGCTGAGGCAGGAGGATCACTGTGAGTTCAAGACCAGCCTGGAGTACATAGTGAGTTCTAGGTCTCAACTACATAGTGAGACCCTTAAAAAAAAAAAAAAAAAAAAAAAAAAAAAAGACAGCAGAGATAGAGGACCAAAGGAAAGAACTGTGTTAAAAAGAAATTGTTGTTTTCAATTGGAGGAGATAACATCATGGGCACTTCATGACAGAATATTCAGTAGCAGGGAAGTGAGTAATCAGTAGCTGTATAAGAGGTAAGAACTGTTGTAAGGGGCAAGAATGGTGCCCTAGTAAAACAGTTGCCCTTGTCTGGGAGGTCAGACAACTCCTCAATACTTACAGAAGTGAATGGAATCTTTGATCACAGGAGACTGTAAGTAATCAGATACAGTCAGTGAAACACGTGGAATTTCTCCTTATAACAATTTGCTTAGTGAAAAACAATGCTAGCTCAGACAAGAGTGTTCCTAGAAGAGGGAACAGGGAGGAAAATAAATTCCCTAGCAATTTTCTCATTTACACTACACCTGAAATGTGCAAAACAAAAATGTAACTTTTTTATAAAGTTCATTTAACATATTCAATCAACTCAAATTTTGCCTCCTTGCCAAACCTCCGCGATCTATCTAAATTCTAATCTTTAGAATTCCAAGATTACCCTTCTGCGCAGCCAGTCATCCTGGTGCTGGTCTCTTGAGACAGCTGATATAATCCTAAAGGAGGGCAAATAGTTTGAGAATCACAGTTGTGTCATCTGAAGCTACAAAGTGTTACCTTCGCCCATCTGTGGCCTACTGCGACCTCACCCCTCCCACGTGAGTTCACTGACTCACCTTCCAATCAGATCTTGCTTGCTGTGTAGATTCCTTATGTAAACTAGAGCTGACTCACATTGAGAGGGCAGCAAACTGCTTTGGTCATTTTCCCAACAAGACCCCTTCCAGACACAACTGGGTAAAGACACAACTTTATCATCCTAGAGAAGAGAGGTCTGAAACCTATGTCTGACTACCTCTTTCCCACACATTCATGGACCAGAAGGAGCAGGCTGCTCACCTTTCTGTCTGGCAGGGTCTCCCAGGTAACACATCCTTTTTCTTTTCTTTTAGGTACTAACTGCTCTGCCTGAATGATAGAAGGGATGGCTTTGTTATATTATAGAAGAAAATGTGTGATTTGAATACTCTTGGTATGATTCTGAATAACAAGAGCCTTGGGTCAATGAGGAACAAAGGGTTACTTAAGATTGAAATATGTTAGTTTACCAGTCCTAAGGAATTCTCTCTTCCACACCAACAATCATAAACATCGGTGTTTTCTACTTGCTCTGTGTGATTTGGAAGTGAAATACAAAGACCTCACTTTCCACAATAGTATGGCACTAAAAGCATGACTTTTTCAAACCAGTATTTCATTCTATGATTATTTTAATTATTCATATTTTATTGTCATTGCTGTCCTTTTTACTTTAATTCTGCACTGAAGTGATTACTCAAGGGGCACAGTTTTTAAAAATCAAGTCAGTCAATAAACATCCTTTATTGCTATCTCAACTACAAGCCCAAAATATATCAACTGACTACATTGAGGCTCCTTATGCATTCCCTTTTAAAGGTCACTTCTCTAAATTGAAGAGTTTCTATCAAACTGGCATTGCCTGTGTTTTGCTCATCATTGTTTAACCTGTAACACCCTGTTTTCCTCTTGGGAGAACAAAGCCTCATTAATACACATAGCTTTGACAGTCAGCGCTGTACAGCTTCCAAAGCTTATTAGCACTTACACAGTACAACCTTACTGAGAACTTTTCTTATCAAATAATCCACTGAAAACATTATAGAAATATAGTTTCCCCAGAGTCTTGCAAGTTAACTTTGTACCTAATGGACCAAAAATTTCTACTTTATTGACTGTTCCCATTCAATGTTTAGTAGATTAATTCTTAATCATGCAAGTTATGAAGGAAGAAGTCAGTTCATTGGAGCAAAATGTTTTTTGTAATATGACAATGTGAACAATTTTTAACTAAACTATAAATATATTAGAGGTTAGATAAAATGGTAAGACAGTGATACCATATTTTTTATAATTGACACATAAGTTTTAAATTCCTTTTTTTTTTTTTTTTTTTTGTGGTACTAGGGATTGAACTCAGGACCTTGCACTTGTGAGGCAGGCAGCAGAACAACTGAGCCATATCCCCGGCCCCCACGTTTTAAATTCTACAAAGGAAATATTTAATAACATTGATCTATTGCAGCCCAAAATTTTACATTTAATTGCATTTTTATCTTGTACTATATTCGAATTTTTCTATTAATATTTTGTGTTTTATTTTGTTTCATATTAATACAGACTTTGGGAAACATTTATCATTCTATTAAACTGGTAATAAACATCTGCCAACCAAAACTGTCTATATTTATAATTATTAGGTTCCCATCTCTTCCCAAATATTCTAAGGAACATTAAAAATAATTGGTGTTTCTTACCTTTAAAAACAACTTCTACTTTTCTGGAACTAGATATCCCTACTCAATGAAGGCATATCTGTACCAACTTAGATTCTATTTAATTTGAGCAAATTTAATAAACCCCTATTATATGCAAGTACTACTACACCAAGTGATGAAGGGGTAAGTAATCTATTTTTTTTAATTTCCTTTCAATTCTCAAGAAGCTTATACCCAAGAATCAGAGAAGTTGATACATGTTTAATGGCTAAATAATAATCAAACAGATTTCAATTTGAGTACCCTAGTCATCCTAATATAAATGATAAAATGGGTATTAAGTGGTGGGGATTTGATGAGATTCTTTCTTGTGGTGTCACTAATGGCCCTTCTACCATGAACAATGCTCGTGCTTCTACAGCTAATGGGAATGACAAGAAATTTAAAGGAGATAGACCTCCCTGTTCACCTTCCCGTGTTCTCCATCTTCGAAAATTCCACATGATGTTACCGAAGCAGAGGTCCTATCATTAGGTCTTTCATTTGGCAAAGTAATCTCTTGCTGTTGAAAGGAAAGAGCCAGGCTTTCTTAGAAATGGCTTCTGAGGAAGCTGCCGTTACTATGGCAAATTATTACATTCCCATTACTCCCCATCTTCGAAGCCAGCCTGTTTATATTCAGTATTCCAATCACAGAGAATTTAAGACTCACAATCCGTTTAATCAAGCTAGCGCCCAAGCTGCACTGCAGGCTGTCAGTGCTGTCCAGTCAGGAAATGCGGCCCTTCATGGACCTCCTTCAAATGAAGCCACAGTCCTACCTGTATTCGGAATAATTACTGGAAACCTCTTTTACCGTTACTCTGGAAGTTCTTCATCAGGTATGTTCTAATCTTGGCACGGTCTTGAAGATTTACAAAGAATAATCAACTTCAAGGGCTACTTCAGGACCTGGACCGAGGGAATGCACATTATGCCAGACTGGCTCTGGATTGCCGGAATATCTGTAATTCCTGCTGCACTCTGCGTGCTGACGTCTCCAGGCTCACAGCCTTAATACGAAATATAATAATGACAAAAGCAGAGACTTCACACACTTGGACCTTCCTTCTGGTGATGGCCAGCAATCTCGTGAACCCCCTATGGCTGCTGCTCTTGGTGAGTAGTTCCTTTTTGGGTACAAAACAAGTTTTTCTCAAGCAATGTTTCATTTATTAATCCATGAAAGTCAACCCCTCTCCCCTTTGGGCTCTCTCCTGATTTCTAAAGGATAGCAAGAATCATGGGATAAAATGTACCCATTAATTAAATCTTAGTATTAGGGAATTATCTTAGTTGCCAAAACAAGTAGATGTTGGAAACAGAGTTAAACATTTATTTTCATAAACCACACAACTATTGCTTCAAATAAGCAGTCTCAAATGGTAAGTGATTTAAATATGTTAGCTTACTGTCAACAGGATTTTGACATGAGCTTTCAAGAAAAAATATTTTCCCTTTTTAAATAGTGATATTTTAAATCAACAGCCCAAATTAGTTATATGTTCTTCTTTCATTCAAAGACTGTTTTAAAATATATATATACTGCTTTGCCTATAAGCACTAGAACTTCCATCTTTACCTCATTTATGTTAAGTTGTATTCTGCATTAATAAAAATGCAGCATTTTAACACCCTAGAGAGCTTCCCTCTTATTTAAAGTAAACTTTTAAGAGGCTCAGGGTTTTCATAGTCCAGCAGTGGAGAACTTGCCTAGCATGTGTGATGCCCGGGGGTTGGTCCCTGTCATCATCATCCTCATCATCATGTAAATCCCTATATAAAGGAAAAGGGATGGATGACGGCCCAGTGTGGATGTATCATTGGGTTAATATAGTCTAGTTTTGATCTCACAGCTCTCAAAAGTGTAATTTATTTTGATGAAGTTAAATTTTAATACTTTATTTATTTTCCTTTCTCCGATTTTATCTTTCCCAAATAACACTCAGAATATTGCTAATTGAGACCTTAAGTAGTGTTCAATCCATCTGCTTTTATAGTCCAAAAAATTAAAGTATGAAGACAATCAAGTGATTGTCCAAGATTTTATGCAAAAAAATTTACAACTC
>NW_022900938.1:13815947-13822340 GCF_012274545.1 Fukomys damarensis
TTTTTTTTTTTTTTTTTTTTTTTTTTTTTTTGTACCGGGCATTGAACTTGGGTCTTTGCGCTTGCAAGGCAGGCCACCGAAATGCTGAGCTAAATCCCCGGCTACAACTCTATTTTAAAGTAAAAGCTTTTTAGATATTTATATTCCAATTTGGCAGAACCAAATGTTTTTATCATTACCATTTCAATAACAAATTATAGAAATGGGGGCAAATTCAAGTTTGCCAAAATTTAGCTATCAAATATGGAATTGCAGTTACTCCAATAACTGAATATATACCCATGGAGTAATTAATGTTCTGTATAATGGGAAGAGGACATTTAAAATATATGACTAAGAATTGTGATTTTTGCACATAAAAATCAGAATGTTCCAACCTTTTCATTGTTTTTCATAGGTCCTTAGACATTGCAAAATAATGTCTTCATCCTAAAATTAGTGAGTCATTAAAGACCCTTTTTATGTACTGTCTGAAAGTTTCTCTACTTTGTTTCTGATATTTGACACAGTTCTTTATTGCCTTTTTTCTCTTGGCTTCAGAAACACCATGCTTTCCTTACTTTCTTCCTATATCAGTACCTATTCTTTAAGTTCTAGGGATCAGTCATAGGCATTCTGTCCCTGATTTTAGTGATTTATGTTTATACCTATAGGACAGTTTATAAAACAGATAAATGTATTTTTAAAGACCCATGGCACTACCACTCAGGTTAAGAAATAAACTACTTAAGCACAATGATGAAACACACTTTGTACCCCTCTTCATGGATTATTTTCCTATTCATCATGTCCCAAGATAAAGCCCCAAATTTGATTACTGTCCTACATTTGTTTTTTCCTGTTGTGTTTTTGTTCTTTTACACTATATATTATATAGTCCTAAATGCTAGTTTAACTTTTTACATTTATATTCAGAAATTCACATAAGTGGAATCATGCTATTTTCTTTGTGACTTACTTCTTTCATTAGACTTTTGTGATTTATCTATACCCATAAAAAAATTCAAGCTATATTTGAAAATGGCCTTGTGTGAAAGCCCTAATGTGTAAAGGCATAAAAACAGAGATGCTGTATTAGCTTTTCACTGCTATGACCAAATTATCTGACATAAACAATCCAAAGGAGGAAAAGTCTATTTAGCTCACAGTTACAGGAGTTTCAGTCCATGCTCAGCTGGCTCACAGGCATCAACACCCTTGCAGAAGGTTATGGTGGGACAAAGGTGGAAGAGTGGGAAGAAGGAAGGGGGAGCTGGGGACAGTATATAACCAACCTTCAAAGGCACACCCCAGTGACCTACAGCCCTTCCAACAGGCCCCTTCTGCTAATAACCAACCCATTCAGCTATGAATTTATCAATAATTTAATCCATGAGATTAGCACCCTCATGACCCAGTCACCTCTTCAGGTCCCACTTCTGAGCATTGCTACCTTGGGGATCAAGACTTCAATACAGTCTTGGGGATACATTCCATATTTAAACACTAACATATGCTTTGGTTAAGTACCTGCCTTATGCTACTGCAGAGGCAACTTGAAAGGCACCAGGGCAAGAAACATGGGATTCAGAGTTAGACAGACCTAAGTTTGAGTCAAGGTCTACTCCTCACTATTTCTGTAGCCCAATACAAGCTGAATAACTGTCCGGTCTCAATGTTCTCATCTGCAAAATGGGGACAGTTATGCCTAGATTGTTTTATGGATGAAAAATTTTTTGTGGTGTCTGATATATGGTAGGTGCTCAGGCACACATACCTTGGAAGAGTCATAAAGGAAGAGAAATTGAAGGCTACATGCAGAGGAAGTATACAGCATTCTGAAAGAGGAAGTTATGGCCAAAATCTCAGAGATAACTAAACCAGAAATGTGGGCCGCTCTTTTCTTGTTTTTCTCGTTATGGCCATCACCAAACATTCAGACATAATTTTAACAAAGTAACATAGTTTTCAGCACAGGGAGACTTCAAATAAAAACTCAAATTAGCTTCTTTAGGTAAAGGATTATTTTATTTAACTCTGTATGCTCAGCAGTTCAGAGAATACGTGCCAAGGCATGCATAGCACAAAGTAGGTGCTGAGTGAATGAAGTGATAAGTGAAAGTGTCATATTTACACATAAATACAAAGTATATTTTGCACTCTTTATGCAATGATCACAAATATGCTACCATGTAATCAAGGAGAAAATGTATTTATTTTATTCAGAACTTAACCAAGAGTTATTCATTACTTCTGAAAATAGGCTATCTTCAATCATTCCTCAAGGTATTTGATGTAAAGCACAACAGAATACTATCTGCATTATTAGCTATTTTATTCAACATGCCTCTAGTATAGATGCATATCATTATGCCTTCTCATGTAATTGCACTAATGGAGTTACATGGTGGAATACATTCATTATATATGATTTATTTTTATTCCTTTGCATAGTACAATTAGAGCATTCTATTCATCTTTCTAAAGTTGTTCGTGCAAAGTTAAATTATAAATTCTGTGTTAAGACAGTAAAGAAGAAAGGCACAATACATATTATACAAAGGAAGCCTTGGGACGGTGCTGCAATTTTAGGGATATTATTAGTAGTGGCCTCACTTTAGCACTGATTTCATATGCTCTTTAAAAATTACAGATGCTCCTTACTTCAATGGCCAGATTACTGTGAAGTTGTGGCTTACTGTTTTTATTCTTCAAACCATTTAGCTGCTGCTTAGAGCTTTTGTTACATATTATATCTAGTAGTGCACAAATTGCCCCATATCCTGAAGATGTTTTCTCAATGCTACTCATTCTAAATTGGAAGATTTGAGAACATTAAAGAATTTCTTTATACTAGTATTACTGGGTAATAATAAGAGATCCATGTTTCCTTAAGTATTATTATGACAGTTATCTAGAAAAGTGTAAGAAGATTTGGTTTGTTTGAAAAGTGAAGGATTTTCTGTTGTATGCAAAACTCTAAACAAAACAAAAAGAGGAGGTAGACAAAAGAAATAAGCAGTTTCCTCTTTATGTTCTTCAATTAAATAATTTTCATTCTGTTATAGTGTATATATTTTTAGAAGCCACTTCAAAGATTTGGAGGAATGGGCTATGGTGCAAACATAGATATACATACTTAGATAATATAGCTACATTACATTTCCTTCACATTTTAATCCTTGTAAAAAAAAATTCCTATCTTGGAAAAACCTCTTTTAGAGAGTATGGTTTTCAAAAGACTAGTAAGTATTGTATGTCAAGTCTAATAAACTATAAACAAGCATTTTTAGAGCGTCAAATAACACTATCTTTAGCAGTACCCAAAGGGCCTTAGAGGTAAACAGTAACATAATTATCACCATGTCTAGCAAAGAATGAAAGCTACCACATTAAGTATATAGTTTTTAAGAAAGCTGTAAGAGTCCTTGTTTTTTGTATAGTCACAGAAATGATAACCTCAAACTGCTACAGCTCTAAAAACACTCCAAGAAATTTGCTTTAAAACACTCAACAGTGTCCTTTTGCTACTCCACAACTCTGAGTGACACTGCTTCTCTGTTGACTGCCATTCTCTTCCAGCAAGGTTAAGCAGAATTTCTGAGTACAGTCTTTGTAAATGAAAGATTTTAAACATATTAAGATTTATCCAACTCATTAGTAAAAGTATTTCTTAAAGATTGTTTAATAAAGTAATTTGTTAGAAGGCTCAGAGGAAGATGGGGGGTTAGGGTTATCCAGCATTTTTGTCCCCAAGAGAGACGGATCCAAAACAATAGCTGAAAAAATGAGAACCAAGACCTGTCATGTAAAGGTAGAAGATCCCAATATTGAATGTAACTGTACTGTATACCTAAAATGTACCAATAAACTCAATGAGGAAAAAAAAATAACAAAAAAAAACAACAGTTGAAAAACTGCATAGAGGTAAAGCATCATGGGAAATTACTAATGTGCAATGGTAGAAAGTCAGGGACCAGATGAAATCCAAAAAAATATTTAGAATTTAGGAGGAAAAAAATTAAAATTAAAAATTAATTTTTAAAAAAATTTTAAAAGGGCAGGGATTTAGCTCAGTGGTTCTGCCACCTGCCTCGCAAGTGCAAGGACCCGAGTTCGATCCCCAGTACCCAAAAAAAAAAGAATTTAGGAGAGAGAGAGGAAGAGAGGGAGGGAGGGAGAGAGAAGCAGATAGACAGATCAACACCAAGTATATGACGGTGCAGTAGCAGAAGGAGACACTCCACACCTCAGTAAAGCTATAGACAAACAGAGAGCAAGAGAAACTCACAGTCATCTCCAAAAGCTCGGAATCTAGCACTGTGCTTCACACAGTCTAAGCAGGCAGAAGGTCTGGGGTCTGCATATCAAGTGGCTGTGGAGGAGAGAGGTTCCCACACTGCATAACTCAATGACATATTACTGTTGCCCTAACTAGGTGCCATCTTAAGAAGGGACCTACGACCTGACCTTACTGCTTGTGGTATCTGAAGTCTCAGCATTTTTAAATATCCAAAAACCAATGGGTTCTCCTCTTTATTGGCTCAGCAAGCTACCACCCTGAGAGACAGCATGGACTTTGAAAGTAACAGCTACACTGACACAAGCTCACCGAGCTGTCTATGGGGTGGGATTCACAGACTATGGCACAGGAGGAAGTAGAAGGCACTTTCACTTAAAACAGGCGGTTTGACCTCTGTGAAGAGAAACAAGACCAGTTCTATATAGATTCATGCTGGGTTTGGGGCTAAGAACAAACACTGCAGAGCCTAGTGGATCATTCGGTTCCCCAAGTTTCCTGATCCCATCCCAGATCATGGTGGTTTGGTCACTTCCTCCATGCTCAGAGGCATTGACAGCATCTGCTGCTGAAGTGTGGACAGATTTCGCCACATGGATACAGGGGCTACAGAGCAAAGAGGCATCTGCCTAATTCAGTCTACAGGCTGGGGGACGGGTGGTGCTTGTGGTTACTTCTGATTGTTGCCAAGAACCTGTGTGCACACGTAGAGCCCACTACTGTGAATGTGGTCCCTAAATGCAATGAAATATAATTCTTTAAAATGTATTACAGCAAAAGACACATTTCCAGTAATTCCCCTCAAAATACTCTCCCTTGCTTTACACACACTCATCCCATCATTCTTGCCACTTTCTGAAGCAGTTCTGGAAAGTACTCTTTTGTGAGCATCTTTAGTAGTGCTGTCATGGCTCCCTGGATGTTCTGAGTTGATTCAAAACATTTACCTTCCATGGTCATTTTAACTGGGGAAGAGCTAAAAGTCACAGTACCAAACACGGGGAATAAGGTGCATGAGGACACATCTCATTTCTATTTGGCAGAAACTGCCTTACCAGAAGTGATGCGTGACACAAAGCATTGTCATGACAGAGAATAAAAACATTTGCCCATTTCTCAGGCTGTTTTCTATACATATGGCTTCCTGTAAAATTATCCCTTATAATATTGACAGTTCACCATAGTGTCCCTGAGTGTAGACTCAGGTCACAAAATTCTATCGAGGTCAAAAAACAATCAATATCACCCTGTTGGATTTTCATTGAAGCTTTTTCTCACACAAGGAGAATTGGGTGAAATCTCTGATCCCTTGTCTCAGGAGCATAATCATAGACCCAAGTTTTATCTCCCATGATGACATGTTTTGAAAAGCTGGAATCTGAAGCAGCAAGATTGTGCAATTCCAATGAAATGCATTGTTCGTGATCCATGATTTACAGCACATTTCACTTCCTGTACTGAAGGTCCATGCCTTTCTGTTAGATAGCACCTGGCAGCTGTATTTGTCATATATTTTTACCACACCAAGTAGCATCAGTGTTCTGGCCAGCAAAATTAGGCAAGGCAGGGCCTTGACTCTATACAGCCCTATCTTGTTTGTCCTGTTTTCATGATACTGAGAAGGAACAGGCCTGACTATACCTATCCACTACCCACACTCTGCCATTGCTGGTGGACTCCAAAACTAGCATCTCCTTAAAGAACCATCTCCATCTTCATTTTAAACACCTCAGCCAAGAGGAATTTTTCATTTTTTTGTGGTTTGTGTTCTTTGTTTACATACAGCCCTATCTTGTTTGTCCTGTTTTCATGATACTGAGAAGGAACAGGCCTGACTATACCTATCCACTACCCACACTCTGCCATTGCTGGTGGACTCCAAAACTAGCATCTCCTTAAAGAACCATCTCCATCTTCATTTTAAACACCTCAGCCAAGAGGAATTTTTCATTTTTTTGTGGTTTGTGTTCTTTGTTTACCCATTTTCCATATTCTTATATCTATTTCTAAGCCATTTGATTGGATCATCTTTCTCATTATTTCCTTTTTATATGCATTTTACTTTTTTTTTTTTTTTTTTCCCAGGGTTCAAACTAGGGCCTTTACTTGTTGGG
>NW_022900938.1:13822424-13824555 GCF_012274545.1 Fukomys damarensis
TTTTTTTTTTTTTTTTTTTTTTTTTTTTTTTTTGTACCAGGGATCAAACTAGGGACCTTGTACTTGTGAGGCAGGTGCTGGAACCACTGAGCTAAATCCCTGGCCCTCGTTTTACTTTCATTGATATCTATTTTTAATCTATTCTACATTATCCTCCTCCCCCTTTCATTTGTATGGTTACCAGTGTAGATGCTATTATTCATAATGAGTTTTACCGTATCTGTTCTGTTTTACAGATGTTCTGTTTACCGTTGGTTGTGTTCTTCTCCCAAATCAGTGCTGGGATCAAGCCCAGCACTTTGAACATGCTGAACATGAGATGCAGCCTCATCCCAGTTGGGAGAAATTGCACTTTACTTCATACTTCTCAAACTTAGATAGGTATCTCAATATAAGCAACACAGAAGGCAAAGGACCCAAGCTGATGACCCATCCTAAAGCAGACACAGGTGAGAGGCCTGAAGATCCACTACTAGATATTCACCCACTTAGCAACAACAAAGAGAACTGCACAAATGTTATGTCACCCTCCTCATGAGGAACCCTAGTATGGATCATTACCACACTCAGGCTGCAGTGTTAACAAGTCTGGAGGCATAATCACAGATTGTTCACTTCATGTATTCTGCTGTCTATAACATAGCTACTTAATTTATCAGAGGGACCCCAACAGACAACTTCTACAGAGAAAGAAGCTCCCTCATGTCCCAACACAGTGGATACAGAGTGAAAGTCCAGGAACCACACTAATAAGCTACAGGGAAACTATAAAACATAGACCAAGTGGAATTAAACCTAACACTACACAACAAACTAACATTCTAGACCACAGTGTCAAGATAAAGCTGTTCCGTTCACTTAAAAGTGGAAGAGATATCCAACCCAACAGAAACAGAAATATAAGAAACATTTTTTTAAAAAGGTAACATAATTACTTCAAAAGTTCACTATTCTCTAATAACTGACCCTAAAGATATTGAAATAGGTAAAGTGCCCAATAAAGAATTCAAAAAGATGATTTTTAAAAGACCAATGAATTACAAAAGAACACAGAAAAAAAACTGAGTGAAATTAGACAATGCAGGGCATCAATGAGAAATTCAATAGACTCTGAAAAAGAACTGAACAGAAATCTTAGAAATGAAAAGCTTCATAAGGAAAATTTAAAACTATGGAAAGCTCCACCAATAGATTAGAGCAAGTTGAAGAAAGAATATCTGAGCTTGAAAACAAGCCTGATTATCATAAACAGTAGTACAGAAAAAATTAAATTATGATCAGAACTCTGAACAGGATTAAGAGATTAAATTTAGGAATACTAGGTCTTGACAGAGTAGAGGTATACTCTACAGCCACATAAAAGCTATTTAGCGAAATAATAGCAGAAAAATTCGCAAGCCTTGGGAAAAATATGAACATAGGAGGCATTTAGGCTCCTAAATAAACACACCAAAAAGAACCTCTCCACCTCATAATCTAGTTAAATCACATACGGTACACAGAAGAGAAAGAATACAGAAAGCACCAAGAGAAACACCAACTTAACTTATAAAGACAAACCCATCAGAATAACATCAGATTTCTCAGAAGAAATAAAGTCCAGGAAGGAACAGAGTGACATATTTCAAGACATGAAAGAAAATAACTGCCAACCTAGATTACTATATCCATAAAGTTATACTCCAGAATTGAAGGAGAGACAAAGACCTTTCAAGATAGCATAAAGGAATTCATGACCATTAAAACAGCATTACAGAAGATACTATAAGAAATCCTACACAGGGAAGAAGAAACATCATCATGAGAACTTGGAAAAGAACAAACCTCACTAGAACAGTAGAGAAGTAAATGAGAATTATTGATTCAGAAAACTATCAAACCTCTAAGATGAATGAGGGATAAAGAAAGGAACATAGAACATTCAAAACAACCAAAGAAAAATAAAATGACAAGAATTAATATCTTTCAATAATAACCCTGAATGTAAACAGTCTTAATTCTCTAATTAAAAGATGCAGATTGGTTGACTGGATTAAAAATAAGATACAATTTTAGTCAGAAGAGACAAAGCTCAGGAATGATAAAGGAACAAACCATCAAGAAGACAAGGACGGTAAGAATATACATATAT
>NW_022900938.1:13824571-13857423 GCF_012274545.1 Fukomys damarensis
GAATGTTTATATGCCAAATTTCGTAAAACAAACACTACTCAACATACAGGTAGGCACCATACTATGCCAATGGGTGACTTTAATACCCTACTCTTGCTGATAGATAGATAAACTACACCATAGACCAAATGGACAAAAGACATCTATAGACTATTTCATCCAACAGCAGCAGAGCACATTCTTCTCAACAGCTCTTGGAACATTTTCCAAAAATAGATCATATTTTAGGCAATAAAGCAAACCTTAATAAACACAAAAAGCAAATAATTTCTTGTGTTTTATACCATAATGGAATAAAGGGCCAGTGATCTAGCTCAGTGGTTCCACTGCCGGCCTTGCAAGTGCAAGGACCAGAGTTACAAAAAAAAAAAAAAAAAAAAAAAAAAAAAAAAAAAACATAATGCAATGAAACTAGAAGTCAACAGCAAGAAAAACTGCAGAAAGTATACAAACAGGGAGATTGAACAATCCACTTTTAAATGATAAGTGTGTCAGTGAAGATATCAGGAGATAATCTAAGAATTGGAAAATGGAAACAACATACTAGAATCTGTGGGATACACTGAATGCAGTTTGAAGAAGGAAGTTTATAGCTATGCGTAACAACACTAAAAAAATCAGAGATATCTCAAATAAATAACCTAATGATGTATCTTGAGGTCTTAGGAAAACAAGAACAAGCCAGACCCAAAACTAGAAGAAGGAAAGAAATAATAACGATTAGAGAAGAAATTAATAAGAGACTAAAATAAAGTGAAGCAAGGAGTTGGCTCTATGAAAAGATACACAAGATTGATATACTCTTAGACAAAGCCAGTATTGCCTTAATACCAAAACCTGGTGAGAGCACAACAAAAAAAGAAAACAGTAGACCGATATCCTTGATGTACAACAGATGCCAACTTCCTCAACAAAATACCTGCAAGCCAAACTCAACATTAAAAAGATGCTGGCTCCTGGCAGCCCAGCGCTGGGCCCAGACCCAGGCCAGCTCCGCATTCCGCACTGGGGCTCCTTGCTCTGGCCGCCCACTGTCCCCCGCCATGGCGTACTCCTTGGGGCAGCCCGGCCTGCCGGGCATGCAGAACTTGAAAGCAGACCAGAGGAGCTTTGTACAAAACTAGAAAAGACTGGAAAGGCCTCTTTTGGCAAGGTGTTCAAAGGCGTTGACATTTGGACTCAGAAAGTGGTTGCCATAAAAATCATTTATCTGGAAGAAGCTGACGATGAGATAGAGGATATTGAACAAGAAATCACAGAGCCGGGTCAGTGTGACAGTTCACCCATAAGCACATATTACAGACCCTATCGGACGGACAGGGAATCGTGGATAATGACGGCGTATCTTGGTGGCAGCTCCGCACTGGATCTGTTAGCACCTGGCCCTTTAGATGAAACGCAGATGGCTACCACATTAAGTGAACTACTGAGGAGGAGACTCCATTATTTGCATTCAGAGAAGATCGATAGAGACATTAGCGCGGCCAATGTTCGGCTGTTTGAACAGGGAGAGGCGAAGCCGGCTGACTGCAGAGGGGCTGGCCAGCTGACAGACACACAGACAGAAGAACACCTCCGCGGGCACCCCGTTCTGGACAGCGCCCGAGGTCATCCAACAGTCTGCCTACAACTCGAAGGCAGACATCGGTCCCTGGGCATCACGGCTATAGAACTGGGAAGAGGGGTCCCCACTCCGAGCTGCACCCCGGGAAAGTTCTATTCCTCATTCCAAAGAACAACCAGAACAACCCCCCGTGCTAGAAGGAAACTACAGCCAGGCCCTGGAGGAGTTCGCTGAAGGCTGTACGAACGAGAAGCCGCGCTCTAGCCCACAGCGAAGGAGTCGCTGAAGCACACGTTTCTAATTCGAAACGCAAAGAGGTCGTCCTACCTGACTTCGCAGGTACAAGAGGTGGAGGCCCCGCAGGGCCTGGACGCCTCCAGCTCTCACAGGAAGCGGAAGCAGTCGGCCAGGCGTGGGGAGGCCGCGTCTCTGGGTCTGGATCTTCATTCACAGTCCAGGAGGAAGAACTGAGCGCTTCAGCCCTCGGAGGTGGAAGGAAGATGAAGGACATCCCAAAGACGCCCCTCTCCCGCGTTCATTGACAGTTATCTCTCTGTAGAGCTGAAGGAAAGCAAGCGCGGGAACCTGGGCCCACCGAAGAGCGCGGCGCCGCCTGGCGGAAGCGGCCCGGTCGCAGCTCCCTCACCGCGGCGGCCCAGCTCCACAGCGGCCGCAGAGGTTCTCGAGGCGGCGGCGGAATGTCGTCCCACTGAAATCACTTTGGCATTCAGGGTCTTGTTTTTCCTGTTTTCTTCCTCGTCCTCCTTTCTAAAAGTCAACCAGAGCGTTTGCCTACTGCTGAAGAGGCGCCAGCGAGGGAATGGAGTGACCCGGATGCGACCGGAAACACGCCCTGCTTTCTCACATCCTGGAGCTGTGAAGTTTCTCACTCAAGGCGGGGAGAGTCAGCTCCTTCAAGTGATGGGTTTTTTTGTTTTGTTTTGTGTTTTGTGTTTATTTAACCATAGTGCACCTATTCGAGGAAAGTATCTATAAAAACAAAAACCAACCCTGAGATGTATATTTGGGATTCTGATCAGGCAAAGGAAGACAGGAAACCTCAGGAACCCTGCTTTAGGTGGCTCGCTCCCCCAGGGGATGGAGACGTGCCCTGGCGGATGGGTGTACAGATTTGTATTTAGTGTCATTTTCACGGACAAATGGACTAATGCAATATAATAGAGAGCCTAGAAATAAATCAGAGCATTTTAGTCAATTAGTTTTTGACAAGCATGCCAAAAGTACACAGTGGGGAAATTACATCACTAGATATCCACATGTTAAAAAAATGAAGCTGGACCTTTATATGTATATAAAAAGTCCACTTAAAGACTTAAGATCTGAAACAGTAAAATTCCTAGAAGAACGCATAACTACAGAGCTCCTTGACATTGGTTTGGCTTTGATTTCATGGATAGGACACCAAAAGCACAGCGATAAAAGCAAACAAAACTACCATATTATCAAGTTAAAAATTTTCTGCACAGAAAAAAAAAATCATGGGAGTAAAAAAAAAGAAACCTATACAATGACAGAAAGTATTGGCAAGCTATACACTAAATAGGGGCCAATCTCCAAGTGTATGAGGAGTTCATAACTTGGTACCAAAAAGAAAGAAAGACAAAGGAAAATCTAGCAATCCAACAAAAACTGGCTAAAGACTTGAATATACACATTCCTCCAAATAAGACATACAAATAAATGCCCAGCAGGCACATGAAAAAATACTCATCATCACTAATACCAGAGTTGTGCAAATTGAAATCAAAATGAAGGATCAACTCAGTCAATTAGCTGAAAGATACTTACTGTCAAAAAGAGAAAGACAGGGTTGGGAATTTAGCTCAGTGGTTCTGCCACCTGCCTCATAAGCACAAGGTTCTGAGTTCAATCCCCAGTACCCCCCCACACACAAAAAAAAAGAGAGAAAAAGACAAGTAAACAAGTGTTGGTGAAGATCTGGGGCCATGAGAACCCTCACATACTGTTGATAGAAACACAAAATAGTGCAGCTGCAGTATGAAAGTTCCTGAAAATATAAAAATAGAATTACTGCATGATCCGGCACTCCCACCTAGACAAAAAAAAAAAAAAAAATTGAAATCAGTATATCAAAGAGATATTAGCACTTTCATGTTCTTTGTAGAACTGAAATTAGAAAATGTTATATATAAAAACAATAGAATGTGTTCAAGGTTAAAAAAAGAAAAAATTCTGAGCCAACCATTGATAGCACATACCTGTAATCCCAGCACTCAGGAGGCTGAGGCAAGGAGGATCTCCGTGTATTCAAGGCAAGCCTGTGCTACACAGTTCAAGTTTAGCCTGAACTACATAACAAGATCCCGTTTCAACCTTCCCCCTTAAAATGGGGGGGGGCAGCACACACCTGTAATCCCAGCACTCGGGAGGCTGAGACAGAAGGATCACTGTGAGTTCAAGACCAGCCTGGGCTACATAGTGAGTTCTAGGTCAATCTCAACTATACAGTGAGACCCTGTATCAAAAAACAAACAAAAAAATTAAACAGAATTAAACCACAGAGGAGAAATTATTAAATTGGATACAAACATAATTGAGAAAATCTGTGAAACCAATGCACTACACTAAACATAATTGAAATATCAGAACTTCCTTGAGGCACTTTAGGGCACTAGTACTCAAACTTTTAGAAATCTCTTTACCCTCTCAAAAATTACTAAGACCAACCCTGCAAATTCAAAACCCAACAATACACACTCATTCCCTTTGCCATCCAGAAGATCCTACCATCACATGTGCTGTAGCATCTGATGCACTCCTCTCTACACTCTAAGAACACAGTAGAAAAGTAAAGAAGATCTCTATTAGCATGAAAAATGTCTGATTTCACGGGAACCTTGAAAAGTTATCAGTGGCTCCTTGTTTTTTGTTTTGATGTAATACACATAGACTTTAATAAATATATAAAAAGCACTCTTCTTATGAAAAGTGTATCTTCTTAAAGATATAAAAACAAGCCGGGCGTGGTAGCACACGACTGTAATCCCAGCACTCGAGAGGCTGAGGCAGGAGGATCACTATGAGTTCGAGACCAGCCTGGGCTACGTAGTGAGTTCCAGATCAGTCTCAACTACATAGTGAGACCCTGTCTCAAAAAACAAACAAAAAAAAATTCCATAACAAAATAATAACAGAATACCAATGCTTAATACACTGTGCACCATAATCTTAAAAGAATGGTCAAAATGTTACTCAGAGTACAAGCCATAGACAAAAAAGACTCTCTTGATGCACATGAAAACAACACTGAGATTCCACCTCACCCCACAAACAATGGCTGTTATCAAGAAATCAACCAATAACAAATACTTCTGGGGCTGTGGGGAGATAGGAACCCTTCTCCGTTGTTGGTGGGAGTGCAGATTATTGCAACCACTGTGGAAATCAGTATGGAGATACCTCAAAGAACTACGAATAGAGGTTCCATTTGACCCAGCTATCCCTCTGCTGGGCATCTTTCCAAAAGAATTAAAAGAATCATACCACAGTGATATTTGCACACCCATGTTTATAGTGGTACCGTTTGTAATAGCTAAAAATTGGAAACAGCCCATTTGCCCATCAGTTGAAGACTGGATAAAGAAGATGTGGTTTTTCTATAAAATGGAATACTACTCAGCCATAAAGCATGAGAAACTAGAGTCATTCATAGGAAAAGGAATGTATACTGAGGCCATACTCTTAAGTGAAATAAATAAGACACACATGTAGATACCAAATAGTTTCTCTGGGTGAAAAACTAAAAGTGTAAATAAGCTCCAAATTGTATAACTGACAATGTGAAATAGGAAGAAAAGGGCTAAAGGTGTGGGGGAAGGGGAAAGGGTAGAGGAAAGGAAATAAGGAAAAAGAAAAAATATGAGAAAAGCAAAAAATGGAAACAAAGTCTTTGTAAATAGGGAAGGGTGGAGGAGGCAAAGAGAGGGCAGAAGCAAAGGGAAAAAATGAGAACCAAGACCTGTCATGTAAAGGTACAAGATCCCAATGATGAATGTAACTGTACTGTATACTTAAAAAGTACCAATAAACTCAACCAAAAAAAAAAGACTCTCTTACAAAACAGAAACATAGAGATTATAACACAAAACTTTCTTTTCAGTGAACTAAAAGAAACTAGTAGTACAAACAAAACAAACTGGCATAAATATTGAAATATTTGTGAGACAATGGAAGAGAATTTTGGAAAGTATTTCAATTTCTCCCTACCTCTCATTTTTTCTTTATATATGTGTATATTTTGAGTTTCTCTTGTAAGAGTAACCATGCAATAGTTAAGCTTCTGTATCTACTAATGCCTCAAGTTTATCTTTCTTTATGGAACAATACTATTCCATTGTGTATAAATACCACATTTGTCTATTCATCTCTTGACGGCCATATATGCTGTTTCCAATATCTAGCTATTACAAATTGTGCTGCTATGAGCATGGATATGCATATATCTCTGTAAATTGGTGACTGAAACTCTGGGGGAAGATACCTAGAATAGGGATAGCTGGGTCAAATGAAATTTCTATTGTTATCATTTCAAGAAATCTCCACACTGGCCCTTCCTGCTCCACAAGGAACAGGGGTCTTGCACTGGTAACATTGATTACTTCTGGTGCCCGGATGGAGGCCTGAGATCCCAAAGAAGCCCTGCTACTGCTGCGCATTCTAGGCGACAGAACAGTGATACAGCAAGTATCAGAGTCCCTAGAACCCATGCTTGAGCAATCTGGACCACTGCTACTCTCTGTGCTGTGTTGAATCGGTCCACGCGGCTCTCACTGGTGGTTGATGCTGCAGGCATCAGCGCGCACAAGTGTGCTCAACACTAGCGCCTCAAGCTGCAGAACTCTGGGAGCAGCTTTGCGGACCTGGGTCTGGTGTCTCCGGATGCACATACTAGAGGAGGCTGCATTCGAAGTCTTTTTGTCCAAACCATGTGGTCGAACAATATCCCCTCACCACTTTGCAGTCTGAATGTCCTTTACTAGGGGAAAACTGTCAGTGGCAAACTTTCAGCTACCTACGACTGCTGCTTCAACACCTTGTGAATGCACCACTCCTAGACTCCCACTTTATCCAGCTCCACAAGGCCTGGTCCTGGTGCCTTTAGGAGGAGTAGCGGATCAGGTACTCACTGTGGTCCAGGTATTGGGCAGATGTTTGGGCCCAGTGGTGGAAACTAGGGAGAGGCTATGAGGTACTTAAGATCAGGCTGCAAATATCCAAACAACCTTCAGCAGAAGGGATAGTGGCCACTCCTTGGGCTCTCTGGAAGGCCCTTAACACCAAAGTGGTTAGACTGGAATGGCTCACCTTCATGGTGCTGGATGAGAGCTTCCTGGAGCTGGTGGACAACAACTTGGGGAAGAGCCAATAGCAGAACACCTAGCTGTCTTGCAAAACATCCTGAGCCAGGGATTTAGCTCAGTGGTTCCACCACTTGCCTCACAAGTGCAAGGGCCCAAGTCTGATCCCCAGTATACACTGAAAGCTCAGTTGGCAAAGACAGGACCCTCTTTACTTTTCCTAGTAATTTTAAGAGCTCCAGCACTGCGAATTGGTTAGGGTATATTCTGCATGGACACAAAATCCCAAACCTAAGTTTGCAGAAAGAGATGCCAGCATTAACTTCCAGAAGGGCTCCTGAGGCATCCCTCTCTTTACAGTCACAGCCTCTCTGGTCCTGGACAGGACTCATGAAGAGCTGCCTATTAATTATGATTGCCACCTCCCCCTGCAAGAACAGGGCACATGGGCCATGTGTGGAGCAAGTTGCCAGGCAAAAGTATCAGCTTTGTGACCCATTCCTGCTTCAAAAGATAGAACTCGCAGATTTCCAGGACTGGCATCATTGGTGAGAGATCATTATCCTCAACTAGTCTGCTTTTGGCTGGCTGAAGTGTGACGATAGAACAGAGATTTTTTTGTTGATGTTTTGGGTATGTGAGCACCTTTGTCAGCAGGAGGCGCTGGGCTGCTGAATAGTCAGGCTGAAGCAGATAAGCCAGCATCCAGGTGGACTCCCAAGAGACATCCAGTTGTGAAATAGTCTGACAAAGACCTATGTTGCTCTACTGCAAAATTAGTCACTGGAATCATGATGACAGGACCCCAACAGTAGCTCGCTGGCTCAGCCACTGAGATGAGAGAATGAACACTGGATGGACTAAGAGAGTTAGTACCTCTTCTGCAGTGACCTGTACTGCTCATCACTAAAGATAGAACCTGCACCCTTTTGCCTGAACACTCCTCAGCCAGGAGCCCTCTTCCGCGCTGACCGGTTAAGGGTAAGGAGACTCTGAAATATGTGTGAAATGAAAAGCTGCTTTGAGTATGTTCATGATGATGCTGGTCTTGAAGGTCTGATTTTTTTTCCCCCAGCTCAAAATCCTTTCTTGGGCAGAAGAATCAAAGGTCAACATTTTACAAGCTGAGGTGGAGTCAAGTGCAGAGAGGACTTGTTAGAGCCTGAGCTACAAGGGGAGATTCTGCCTTGAGTCAATACCATCGACAAGCAGCACAAACCAGGAGAGTCTAGGCTTCCACAAACTTAAAGAAGAAAGCATGGGCTACACAGGGACCCTTCCTCCCTGAATTCCCAGAGGCAGATTAATGATCAGAAAAGAGATTTACCTGGAACGGGAATGTCATAGAGAAAGCCCCTTAAGGCCTACAGGCTCCTTATTGGCCCACCCTTTTGTAACAATTATGTGTGGAAATACACCTTGTCCAAGGCTAATCCTCAACCTTCCTCGTTCCCTTGAAGTACAGACTTCCATGAAGGGCCCGGTCTTCTAATGCCTTCTGGCTTCAGAAGGGATCCTTCTATGTATTTTTAGTAGGTGTGATGCCTACAATGAAACCTAAGCATATTGGAGAAAGATGCAGGCCAGTCTTTTAAGAAATGAAGACTCTTGGGCTGGGAGTGTTGCTCATTAAAGATCTCGTGCTAAAAAAAAAATGAAAATCTCCACACTGATTTCCACGGTAGTTGTAGTAGTTTACATTCCCAACAATGTAGAAGAGTTCCTTTTCACCCACATCCTTATCAGCATTTATTATGAGATTTTTGATGATAGCCATTGCTTCTGGGATATGATATAGAATATGGAATGCTTCATGAATTTGCAAATTATCCTTGAACAGAGGCCATGCTAATCTTCTCTGTATGGTTCCAATGTTAATAATATATGGGAAAGGAACTGATCTTCTCTGAAAAACCCTGCAGACTGTCTGACCACAGCTGCCTAAAACATTATGACTGTAGAGAGGGATTATTGCAGATCAAGTGCAGAAGTTATCTTGGGCTTTCCTTAGTCTCTTTTAATAGCCATTTTCTATTAATCTCTGTATCTGACCTAACATTTGCATGACTAGTGGATAACTCTTGGAATGTATAGTTAAGCAAACTTCAAGCCTCCACCAACCCTAAAGCTAAGAATGCTGTGAGAAAACATCTGAAGCCTAACAGAACAGACTTTCTGGCCTTGCAGAAGCCTGCCTACATGTTCCCTACGATGTATTTGGTAAACACAATGATGCATGACTGTCCCTTGCTCTGTGTGTCTGTACAAGTTCGTGTAACTTCTTCCATGGTGGAAGATGTCATTCAGGGCAACCTGAATCTGTCTTCACATGCATGGTCACTCATATTTGGCTCAGAATAAACTATTTTATTCTCTTTAGAGCTGAATTATCTCGTGATGACACTCCCACCAGGTCCCCAAACAACACTCTGAGCATCTACAGAGGAAGACATCCAAAAGCTGAGGGGAATTCATCATATACAACTAGCTTATCTACCCCTAACTATATGCCCTGAAAGTCTGAGCAAAATCGCAAGATATATTTCCATGAAGAGAGTCTCAGCATCATTAATACTCTGTGGTGCTTATTATCTGCAGACCAAGAAAGACAGGAAATTGCTGTCATCAAACTGGACTCTGAATTCTGTGAGGACAGCATGACTGATCTGGTTGATAGGTTACCATAATGGATAGCAGCACAAGCATGAATCAGAATGGACCGGCACACATAAATATCTTTAGCATAGTTAATTCATCATGGTGTCCCTAGAATGAAATTAAATGGGCAGCCTAATGAAGTCTTATTTGATTTGTAGAAGCAGGATAACCTCCAAGTTGTGATCCTCCTATCTCAATCTCCCAAGGCCTGGAACTATAGGTATGCACCACCATGCCCAGACATGCTTACATGTTATAGTTCTATCACTTAAATGAGATTTCTAAAAAAATTATATGGCCGGTCATCTGAAATGAACAGACATTTCTCAGACAAGTAAAAGCAGCAAATAAATACATGAAAAAATGTTCAAAACATTGGTCATTCGAGAGATGCAGATGAAAACCACACTGAGGTTCCACCTCACCCCACAAAGAATGGCTACCATCAAGAAATCAAACAATAACAAATGTTGGTGGGGTTGTGGGGAGAAAGGAACCCTTCTCCACTGTTGGTGGGAGTGCAAACTGGTGCAACCACTATGGAAATCAATATGGAGATACCTCAAAGAGCTGGGACTAGAGGTTCCATTTAACCCAGGCAACTCTGCTGGGTATCTTTCCAAAAGAATGAAAAGAATCATATCACAGTGATGTATGTGCACCTATGTTTGTAGCGGCACAGTTTGTAATAGCTAAAACTTGGAAACAGCCCATTTGCCCCTCAGTTGGAAACTGGATAAAGATGTGTTTTTTCTATAAAATGGAATACTACTCAGCCATAAAGAATGAGAAATTAGATTCATTCAGGAGGAAAATGGGATACATACTGAGGATATACTCCTAGGTGAAATAAATAAGTCACACATGTGTAAATACCAAATAGTTTCTCTGGTGTGAATAAACTATAATAGTACATAAGATCCTAATGATATAATTGACATTGTTAAATAGGAAGAAAGGGGCTAAAGGTGTAGGGAAAGTGGGAAGGGTAGGGGAAAGCTAATAAGGGAAAAGAAAAAAATATGAAAAAATGGAAATGAAGTGTTTTTAAATGGGGAGGGGAGGAGAGGGTGAAGGGAGGGCAGGGACAAGGGGAAAAAATGAGAACCAAGACCTGTCATGTAAAGGTACAAGATCCCAATAATGAACGTAACTGTACTGTTTACCTAAAATGGACCAATAAACTCAATGAGCACAAAAAAAAAAAAATTATATGGCCTGTGAATTGAAAAGGAAAGTTCACAGTAACCCACACTCTGCCTTGTGGTATTCATTCGTTGAATTTTGCTAAGAATATCCTGATGATTGTATAAACACTTTCCTAAAAGAGTAATATGGTCTGAGCTGGATCAATAAGTTATAAAGTAGATTTGCCTTCTAACCATAATTCTTCACAACCTACATAAACTCCCCTCTGCACCCTTAAAGAGACCTTCTAACCCATTTCCCAATAGGACACAATCTGGTTTTTACTGGAATTGGTGCTCCCTGAATTGCCCAGCAATTCTAAAAAAAATTTTTTTTTTCTGAGCCTCTTTGGATAACATACAAAGTTTGGTCAACTTATGTTGATACATAGTGTGTGTACTTTTTACATTATGTATATAGTACATAGTATCTTACACAGTGTGTACAATGTACTGAGTATATATGAGTGTGTGAGTGTGTGTGTGTGTGTGTGTGTGTGTGAGTGTGTGTGGTTTTGAGGAAACTCCTTTTTAGGAACACTTAGAAATTGCAAGGTCCCATTTTTTGTTTTTCTGCATGTTAACAGAAGTTTTCCTTTGTCATAGTCTCCATAGTTACACGTTCTAATTGTGGCTGAAGGAACTTGTCTAACCAGAGCTGAAAGCCATTGCTTCAAATGGAACTAGAATTTTATTGAAGAACTATTTAACATAAATTTAAAAGACAGTGTTTTGCTGATCAAACTCACGTGTTGCCACTGCCTCAGGCAGCCAAAAGGTAATGATATGAAAAATACATCCACATTTTAAACACTGGAATATAAGCTTTTGATTCCTAATTTTAAGCAACTTTGGTTTTAAAACAATAGTTTGAGGAGGGAAATAAAAAGCAAATGGAGGATTAAGATTGGCTTCAGATACAGTTTAGGTTTAGCTTGCTACAGATCATCGGTGTCTTTTTTCCTGTAAGAATTTAACTCTAAATTCAGTTAATTTTTCTAGAGCATATTAATTTGAATTTCCTAGAAAAGAAAATATAGTAATGATGTAATCTAGAAAGTATAAAAGGCTTTTCAAAATAGTGTCTAATATCAAGGATATAAGTTACTCCACTTTCTACTACTGAAGCTAACAATTATTTACCCTGGATATTGTGAAAACCACTGTAATTATCACAGACATTTACATAACAAAAAAGTCTTATCAAGATACTCTTCTCAAAAGTATACAATAGCATTCTGATTCACTGAGTACATTAGTTACCTACTACTGCCATAAAGGAATACCACAAATTCAGTGGCTTCAGTGCAAATTTATTTTCTTACAGTTCCCTAGGTAAGAAATCAGGCCGATTTCCAAAATCAGGATATCAGCAAAGATATATTCCTTTTTGAAGATGGAGAATTCAATCTCCTTGCTTATTCAGGTTGTTGGCAGAAGTCAGTTTCTTGCAATTTGCAGCCTGATGTCTCTCTAGTTCCTGTAAGTAGAGGGTCATTCTCATTTTAGAGGCTCTACTGAGGGCCTAGAAGTGGAGTGGGAGTGGGGCCCACGTTCAGGGCCACTATGATTAAATTAGGTCCACCTGAATAATCCCAGATACTCTCCCACTCTCAAGGTGCATGCCCTTAATCAATTCTACACAACATCTCACCATGTAACAAATCTGCAGGTTGCGGGGTTTACACTGACATATTTGGAGCTATTATTCTGCCTACCATAAAGTACAAAGCCAAAGCCAAAGTCCCTGTAAAGGTCTACATTGGAGGATCCTATGTGATTTGCATTTCCACTACCTCTCATTGATTTTTTTTTTTTACTCATATTCCCCTTGCTCATTCAACTCTAACTTTCTCTATGCTATTCCTGGAAAACACCAGACAAACTTTTGGCTTTAACTTTAATGTTCCTGCTGCCTGGAATGTTCTTTCCTCCTTCCACTCTGCTAAACACCTCATCACCCTGCAAACCTTTGTTCAGACCTCACCTTCTCAATGAGGCCTACCACGAGTGTCCAGCATTTCTGATCATTTCTTTGTCACAGCACCTGTAACTCTCTAACTTACTCTATTTTATCACTGTGATTATTTTCTATTGCTGTTCTTTCTCCTGGAATATTAGATCTACATGAGTGAGGAACTGTCTTTATTTCTATGATATATCTCAAGGCCCTACAACATTTTAGGAGCTCAATAAATATTACCTGAATTGGCTGCTGAACAAAGTTTTCCAAATACTGACTGATGGAACTACAGGTATTTACAATCTATGCTCTTTTTTGCAGGTCATGTAGACTACAGCACAGCTATTTGAAAAACTGAATTGCATCTCCTTAACTCTTACTTATTTCTACTTTTTAAATCAATGACACAAATCAATAGTTCCATGTTTTAATTCATCAAGGTCAATATTTCTTTTATTCTATTCCAAAGAAATTTTTTAAAAAATGATTCACATATCTCTATCTTCCCACTCTCTCTGAGAAATATTTTGATCCTTTACAATAAAAGTAAATATGTACAATAAGGCTTAAATTAAGCCTCAAGAAAATCAGGAACAAAAGTGTAAAAAAGATGTCAATATTCAAAAGCTTATTCTCTGAGAAATATTTTGATCCTTTACAATAAAAGTAAATATGTACAATAAGGCTTAAATTAAGCCTCAAGAAAATCAGGAACAAAAGTGTAAAAAAGATGTCAATATTTCCAAAAGCTTAAATATGGCATTTTATTTTTATCTGATGTTACTGCTTCTGTTTTTAGTGTACTCTAAAACCTTTTCATTTTGGACACTTCTGACAAGTCACCACAAGATGGAGGTACATCTGTAGTTTGAAAGGTAGGTTTCTGTAGTACTAACACAAATACTGCTTTCAATAAGAGAAAACCCACCTACTTAAATTCCACTTCAAATTATGTTACAAAAACTGCTTCTGCGAGACTTAACAAGTACTTTTAAGAAACTTGGATGAGATAATTTAAATTTATAAAACATCTTACCCTGATTAACCAAGAAATAAACTGATAATTTAGGACGTGACTGAAAAGCTCCAAAGAAACCTGTTTCAGTGACCCATCTTAGAAAAAGTTCAGTCCTTTCAAGCCTCCCTGCCTCAACCCTAGCACACACTGCAGTGTGGTTTTCCCTAGTTTGCAGAAGCCATGGGCTAAAGAACCCATCTATGTTCTCAGTCAGAGCTGCCTTGTGCAAGAATATCCCTACGTTTCAACCTAACAACAAACACTAACACAAACAAGATATATAAGGAATTTGGCAAACTTTAATATTTGAATACTCATTCATAATCAATAAATGTATCTACTGATGACATTGAGACAATCCTTTGTGTAAAGTTTTAAATTTCTACATGGACAAAAAGAATTTGACTGTACTTTTTTTAAATATCTTTAAACGCTTTTAAAGAGCAGTTTTCAAATACTTTTAAGAAGGCATTAATTCTAGAGTTAAATTTGAACACAGGAAATTCACTGAAAATACGTGTCCCGCACATTTTAAATTCAAATGGTTTAACAATCAACCAAAGTGTCAAAGAAAATATGCTACAATTCCACAACACGGTATTTTTGTATCAAGGGTCTGAGCTCCTGTCCTACTGTTGTCAGTGTACATATATACAATTCAGTGTTCTTACTCTCTGTTCCAGTTGCTGTATAATCTATTACCCTGCAATTTAGCAGTGTAAAACAAGTCATTGCATTATACCTCCCACTGGAGAATGAACAACAACACAGGCTGGGCAATTCTCTTGCTCCAGAGTATGGAATGGGTGCCTGGTGAGACACGGGTCGCTGTACTGAAGGGTATGAGTGAAGCCTCATTCAAATGCTCCTGGTCAACTAGGCTGAGTTAACTGGACTATTCTCCCATTCCTTGAAACCTCAGCACCTCTCTATGACAACTCTTAAGGGCCAAAAAGTACAGCACCATTTCCACTACACAACACTGGTCAAAAACCAAACTGAACCACTGGAGGGGAGAAACAGATGCTGCTTCTCAAGGAGAGGAATGTCAAAAATCAGTGGGCTTCCTAGTCCAACACAATTTATTTTTTTTTAAATTAGGCTCAGAGCAAGCACATTAACTAACGTTATCAACGACTTAAGAGTGACAGTTAATGCTTAACAGGTGCTTGGTACATGCAAAGCATGATTCTAAATAATTTACATGCATTAATTTAATCCTAGAAATCCCGTGAAGATGGTCATATTATTATCACCATTTCATTGATGATGTAACCAAGGCACAAAAAGATCTTGCCCCAAATGAACAATAGGTAAACAGAGACAGGATTTGAAAACAGTCTGATTCAAAAATCTATACTCTTAATCACATAAAAAGAGAACTTTAAGATTCTATTAATCACTACTTTTAAATTAACCAGTTAGACCGGGCGTGGTGGCGCACGCCTGTAATCCCAGCACTCAGGAGGCTGAGGCAGGAGGATCGCTGTGAGTTGGAGACCAGCCTGAGCTACATAGTGAGTTCCAGGTCAGACTCAACTACATAGTGAGACCCTGTCGCAAAAAAACAAACAAACAAACAAAAAAATAGTACTATGGTTAACTAAACTGCATAAATTAACAGAATGTTTATGAAATTAATGCAAGCACATCAGGTAGAGTGAGTATTACAGTCAGATAGCCACTTTGGGGAGGTATTTAAAACTGTCAAAGGGGTGGCCAGGGAATTACCTCAGTGGTGCCGCTGCCTGCCTTGCAAGCAGAAGGTCCTGAGTTCAATCTCCGGTACCTTAAAAAAAAAAAAAAAAAAAAAAAGTCGAAGAGGGCCAGGGATTTAGCTCAGTGGCACCGCAGCTGCCTGGCAAGTGCAAGGTCCTGAGTTCAATCCCTAGTATCAAACAAACAAACAAACAAAAAAAAAAACTGTCAAAGGGATTTTCACTCCCATTCATTATCTTTCAATAACGTAGTTTCAAAATTTTTACTTGAAATAATTTTGGTTCAATTTATCTGCAATTAATTTCCAAAACTGAATCTATGATGCACACATCTTTGCTTAAAAATCTTGGGCTGGGGATTTAGCTCAGTGGTGCCGCCACCTGCCTCACAAGTACAAGGACATAAGTTCGATCCCTGGTTAAAAAAAAAAAAAATCTTATGAACTCATTAAGAGCACTAACTTCAATCATTTTCCAAATTAAGTAGAATCACCAACCCTTTTTACGACTGTATGAGCCTGCAACATCTATTTTACTTCATGAGACTATTGCAGAAATAGAAAATTTATTGTAAAGTATTGCAGAGATAGAAAATGTATTAGTCATTCACACATCATCATACTCTAAGTCATGGAGCTACTACCGGTCAATTCCCAGGAAATGAGAGAAATGGAGACAACATTCCTCACTAAAAAAACATGAATGTATCCAGCAGTAATGAACGAGAGAAAATATTTAGTGATTGCCATTTAAATTCCACTGGAAGTTTAAGGTACGCATGAGATAGAAAACACAAGAATGCAGAAACACACAGTCTAATTTTCTCTCATGTGGGACCAGAGTTAAGTGGATATGAAGGCCTAACACTAAAGCTCACTATGTAACCTCAACTTCAGAATCCATTAGGGCTTCGCCACTGCAATACCCCTATATGCATACAAATGACAATATCCAAATTTCAATGACAGTCTTTAAGAAATAGCCTATGCTAAGGAAATATCAGGTTAAGTAAATTTAGTCTATTATGAAAGGCAATTCCAAGTATATTATGATACTGCCATTGCAATTTGTGTTGAAACTCGATCCCTTATGAATTCAGGACTGAGTCCCTAAGACCCTCTGAAAGAATATGGATAGGCAAGGGGAATAAATGAGAACCAAGACCTGTCATGTAGAGGTACAAGATCCCAACAATGAATGTAACTGTACTGCATCCCTAAAATGTACCAATAAACTCAAAGAGGAAAAAAAAAAAGTTAAATAGTGGGAGAAAAATACCAAAATAAATACATAGTATGGAGGATAAACAATCAGCACCAAGGAGTTTTAATATATTTCTATAAGTGAGCACTAGTGTACACAGAGACAGGAACAAGGAATCTATAGATGACTGGAACTCAGCAAAAATGGAAGCCACTCTTCGAAGCAGAACCTTGCCGTACAAATAATTTATTTCCACTCAGCTCTACATCCACCCTTCTTCAACCAGCTTAATGATAATGGTACATCTGCAGGCTCCATTTCTCCTTTTCAGCTACTGTACTGTACTTTGATATTGGACAGTGCCAACAGAGGGTGTGAAAAAGAACAATACGTATGGAAGAGAAAGAACTATTCCTTCTCCCCAATATGTTTTCAATGCAGCTTGGAGTGAATCAAAATGAGCAAAATAATCACAATGGAGATAAAGAAAAGATTCTTTTAAAAGTAGGGAGCCAGTGATTTACCTCAGTGGTGCCACTGCCTGCCTCACAAGTGTAAGGTCCCAAGTTTGATTCCTGGTACCAAAAAAAAATTGTCCGTGTAAAAGTAGGGAGTGAAACAGAGCCAGAAAATACCAAATGAGTGACCACTGTAAGAAAACAACAGAAATGGAAGTACAATGAAGTCAGAAAGGTTTCACTGAAGCTTTACCTCTCCTAGATGTTCAGGAAAACCAATTTCACATAAAAATGAACAAGAACAAAGTATCAAGGTCAAATCTGTAAATCAGTCTGATAAAAAAAGAATGGCATCTGTATAGACAACAGAGGCATGCCAGAGTCATGCCCCCGAAAAGATCAAAACTGCAACCTTCTATTTCAAATGGGGCTGAAAAGACATCAAGAAAATATGAACATGAAAGAATAATATAAATCACTAGTAGAACAACGAAGAAATGAGGTGCAGAATTCAGAACAGAATCAAGTTAGAAATCATGGCAAAATGAAAACTTACCTGAAGGAATGAGACTAAGAAAATACAAGAAATACTCAAAAGAATGAGTAAAAAATACTATTGAAAAACTCAGTAAGAAATAGAAAAAAAATACTTAATTCAGATCTTCACATACTTTTTTGGGTTGTTGTTTTGTTTGTTTTGTTTTGTTTTAGTTCTGAAACAAGGTTTCGCTGTGTATTTCAGGCAGGGCTTTAACTCACTAGGTAGCTCCAGCTCACCTTGAACTTGTAGTGATCCTCCTGCCTCAGCCTCTAGAGTGCTGGGATCACAGGATGCACATTCTTTATTTTACGAATTTTTCCCCTTCCTACTCAAGTAGATAAGATTACATATTCTAGAAAGTTCAGGACAGTGCTTTTGTTGCTTTTTAATTTACAAAGAATAAAATGTACTTTCTATCACTATCCTTTTCATGTGTTTCCAAATACTCCTGTTTCCAAACTTTGGGAATCAAATAATCAAGCTGAAATACGGCTTTTTTTTTTTTTTACAAGCCTGTTTTGGAAAGAAAAGTGCCAAACTATGATAGTGCATTTGTCTAAATTATTTTATTTACATGCTTTTTCAAAAAAACAAATGTGGGGCCAGGAATTTAGCTCAGTGGTTCCACTGCCTGCCTCACAAGCACAAAGGACCTGAGTTCAATCCCCAGTACCAAAAAAAAAAAAAATGTGTTCCAGAGAAATAATTTTTTAAGATCACCTCACTACACTTTATTAAATTTAGGTAGAAAATGAAGTACATTCCTATTAATAACTAATATTATTACACATTACAAAAACATTGGAAGATGAGAGAAAGTATAATATATATATTAAAATGAACTTTTAAAATATTTTTAGAAATATATATAGGAGTGGTTGGGTATGTTGCTACACGCCTGTAATCCCAGCACTTGCGAGGCTGAGGCAGGAGGATTGATGTGAGTTCAAGACCAGCCTGGGCTACACAGTGAGTTCCAGTTCAGTCTCAACTACATAGTGAGACCCTGTCTCAAAAAATAAAATAAATAAATAGATAAATAGATAAAAATATATGAGAAAATGATTAATATTGAAGAAAATTAAAAGATCAAAGATATATAATATGAGCTTCTAAAAGAAAAATTTAAAACTACTGAACAAGACAAGCAGTAAAAAGAGTAATTCAAGAAAATTTCCAAAAAATTCTAAAAAAAATTTTTAAAGTGTATGTGAAAGTTTCTGGCTTTTTAAAATACAATTAAATGTCCTACCACATGTGCCTCACAAGTGCAAGGTCCTCTTTGATCCCCAGTACACAAAAAAAAGTTCTCACTCAAATTCTCAGATACTATATATTTCAGAATGCTAACCCATAATAACCAAGACACAGTTAAGTAAAATTACTTAAAAGACACAGTTAAGTAAAATTAATTTGTCCATATGTACTAATTCAGGAATAATGAAGAATATACCAGGATCAAAATGAAAAGGAAGGGCAAGCATGAGAATTAAACACATGGCTACTTACACAACTGGAAACAGATAAAGGAAAAGTATAGCATTATAATGTCCAAGCATTCAATATTAGATATTGTACAACAGTAAAAAGAATGGAAGAGAAAACTGAGAATGGGAAAATAGATACCCACCTCCAAAAAAGGTTTTAGAAGTTTTCAACAATTACAGCAACAGAGGCAGTAAAAATTGTTTTCTGTACATAACATGGGAAAAATTGATGATTGATATTACTATTACCCATCTTTCTAAAACCAAAATTCCAGAAGATATGACTACAATAAAAAAGAAATTAAGTTTTTTTTAAAAAAGCTAGAACCTTTAATTTGAATTCTATTAGTATGAGATCATGAAGTAATTTATGATAATCAATTTAGTAGCAGCAAGCAATCCCAAACAGCCAGACAGAGATTTTTCTGAAAAGTCACTTTCCATTAAGGAGAAAAAGGAGCTAAGGCATATTGGAGACATCGCTGGTTCTAGACTTGGGGTACAAAATACATCCTAATAACTACAGTTATGCTTCTATCTAGCTTTCCTCCCAAAACCTAATATGGTCATAGGTGGGACTTTTCAGAGATGGCTGGATCTAGAGTATGTGATGCTAGGATGGTATGGTGCCGAGATCACGGGTGTGTGATTACTAAATCAATCCACTGATTGGTTTGGCACACTTCTGGGTACAGACAGTAAGAAGGCCCACATTTTGTTTGTTTGTTTGTTTGTTTTTTGTTTTTTGAGACAGGGTCTCACTATGTAGTTGAGACTGACCTGGAACTCCCTATGTAGCCCAGGCGGGTCTCGAACTCCCAGCGATCCTCCTGCCTCAGCCTCCAGAGTGCTGGGATTACAGGTGTGCGCCATCACACCTGGCTAAAAGGCCCACCTCTGAGCGTGAGTGCTATGTGCCCTAAGGGCGAGTAGTCTGGACAGAGTACAAAGGAGAGCAGCTGTCATTGCTTGCTGCTTATCACTCGCTTAACTATTTCACTGCTTGCTGCTTTGCTGCCTTCTGCCCGCCATGAACTGTTTCTCCTCTGTGATGCCACCTTGCCTTGGAGCCAGCCAACTATGGACTAAAATCCCTACAAACTGTGAGCCAAAATAAAGCTTTCTTCCAAAGCTTTGGGTGTCAAGTATTTTGTCTCAGCAATGAGAAAATTAAGACAACTACAGAACACTTCTGTCATGATAATGAAGGAAACTATCAAAACTACTATAGTCTAGTTCAAAGGACTCAGGACTTAACCTGAGCCAACAAAGAGGCTCAATGCTTATAATAAGCAGAAACCATAAAAATGTATTTAATTTCAAGAGTTGATAAGGAAACAAAAGTTATGTCGCCTCTAGAGTCTATATTAACTTAAAAACTGGCAAGTAGATGTTCTGTTTTTTCTCCACGAATCATAGGACTATTTAACAAAATACCAGAGATAATATCATATATATAAATATATTTATCAAATAAAAATGAACTATCACCTTTTGGTAAATGAGAGTATATAACTGAACTTTGATAGAAGAATACAGTATTAACTATAATCTGAGATCAAATCTTAACTCTACCAATTCTCCAGATCCAGCTTCCAATTTACAAAGTACACAGAATAGAAACACATGCAGAAAGAGCATTCAGCAAATTCTCAGTGTCAGAAAGTCTATACATCAAATCACACTGATTTTTCAACAATAAATTACAGCCATGTGTCATTTAGTGACTGAGGCACATTATTGGAAAAGCATTATTAGGTGATTTTTTCACTGAGAACAGAATGTACCTAAACACAGGTATCACTAGATACAATCCTATGGGGTTACTACCGTATATGTATGTGATGCATCAATTGCAGAAAGTGTTAGGTAGCACATAGCTGGAAAAGTAAAAGGACTCAAGAACCTATAGATTAAGAATGACTCAAACCTTTTTTTTTTTTTTTTGATACCAGGGATCAAACTCAGGACCTTTCGCTTGTGAGGCAGGTGGCAGAACCATTGACCTAAATCTCCAACCTGACTCAAGATGTTTTGTAAAGAGGCAAAGTAAATCAGAGTTTAAGTATGTACATTTGGATAAAATAACAGCACTAAAAATTCATAGCAGTGCTTAATCTTGTGGATGTATTAGTCCTGTTGCTGGGACAAAATACTCAACATCCAAAATGTAAAGGCAAGGTTTACTTTGGCTGTTTCAGTGGGCTCAGACCATGGTCAACTCCCCTCAAGGCAGAAACAGCCTGGCTAATGGGCCTGGTGGAGAAAAGGCATCAAATGGTTGCGTGGAAGGAGAGAAGGAACAACAATACACTCTCTTCCAAGTCACACCCCCAGTGACCAGGCCTACTTCCCAGCATGAGATTGTGGGGGACATTTTAGATCTAAACCATAAAAGTGGAGAAAGGACTGAGATTAAAACAGGACACGTGGAAATAATTTATAAAATTCTAACTCTTGACTAGGTAGTATTTATAAGGTTGTTTACCTTTTAATTTACTAAGCTATGTTTTAATGGTGTGTATTTATATTTTATTTTGTAATTTAAATGTTTTTTTAAAAGCAGGAAGAGAGGCCAGGTGTGGTGGTGCAAGCCTGTACTCTCCCATTTATGAGGTTGAATCAGTGAGCTTGAAGTCAGCTTAGGCTACTTACTAACTTCAAGGGAGCTTGTATTACATAGCAAGACCCTGTCAGGGGGTTGGGGAAGCCAGAAAAGGTACTGCTTCATATGATTTTAAAAGTTCACGAGCAAATACACAGAAGATTAATGTCAATTGCCACACAGAATATCACAATCATCTGCCCAATTTCTAGATGTAGTCAATTATGTGATCCAAACTAAAATGTGACACCACTTCTGGCTGAGGAAGTTTTCTTGATGTTACAGCAAATACATACAGTAGCAATTCTCCCATGTCTTCCTCATTTTTCAGAGTAACTATTACTGAAGAATACCACATATTTTAACACCCACATATTAGATACAGGGGCTTAGTTGATACTGATGAACCAAAACACTCTCAAAGTTCATTAAAGTAGAACCATAAGAAAGTCAAGCAATAAATGGGGCCTTGGCACCAGTCTGTCTCGCAGTAGCTAAATCACAACACAGCCAAAGAGAACTTGATCATCTGGACAGTCTCATTAATACTGTGCTGGTCCACTCTATCTATCACATCATGTTCACTGGAACTACAGGAAATAAGTAGCAAAAGGCTTCTAAGAAGAGATTGGAGTAGGATGCACCGAGAGTCTGTTCCTCTATATGGGTAACAACCTCACTAGCAGAATCTGATACCCAATAGTCCCCATTTATACACCTGAAATGCGTTTAGAGAACCCTACTGAATGGAACACAAACTGTACTAAATCCTATAAATATACTGTTTTTTTCCCTCTACAAACCACCTACAATAGTTTAATTTACAAATTAGGTACAACCAGCAAATAGAGATTTCAATGCAATATTTCCATAAAAGTTCTTTAAAACTTGTGAAATGCCAGATGCAGTGGCTCATGCCTATCATTCCAGTTACTTTGTGGGGGGGTTACCAGGGATCAAACTTGGGTCCTCACGCTTGTGAGGTAAATGGTAGAACCAAATCCCCAGCCCCATTCCAGTTACTTGGAAGTCTGAGGCAGGCCGAATGCAACAAGGCCAGCCTGGGAAATTTGGCAAGACTATGTCTCAAAATAACACAAAAAGGGCCAGGTTATGTAGCTTAGTGCTCTCTGGATTTGATCCCCAGTACTACAAGGAGGGAAAAAGGGAGGAAGGGAAATTGTGAACTGTTTATTGCTAGGATTTTTGACCAGTTGATCATAGATAACTAAAGCCTTGGAAAGTACAATCACAGATAAAGGGGACTACTATACATCTAATTTTGGAACTCTGAGGTCTATTGAAGGTTTGCAACCACGAGGGGAAGGTTTGGAAAGTAAAGCGCTGTTAATTTTTGTCAATTTCAGCTCCTAACATATTACCAGTCTCCCATTCCCCAGGCCCAGCCCCATTCCATGTTACAGCTAGCAGTTTGTGGGAGCCAGGGTGGGCAAAAAGAAAGGACCCTGTCCTTCAAATATGGAGGACCTAAATGTACCAATAAACTCAATAAAAGAAAAAAACAAAACAAAAAACAAATATGGAGGACCTGTGTTCTGGTTGCTATTTCTTCTCACAGAAGGATGAAGAAGAGATGTACTTCTCTGCATTGCTGCAAGTCCTCCTCTCTACAAATCAAATGATCTCTGGGGAAAGAGAAAGTAGAAGGCAGGCACCCTCTTTCTCTTCTCTCTTTCCCCTTTAATATCCAAACATTAAAGTGTAGGACATTCAAAACTGATTGTATACACACATGTGGAAAAAAGGGCACACACTCAAAAAGACCTGAGAAAAGATTATGTTTACAACCTGAGGGAAGGAAAAAAGGCAGGAAATTGTGAGGAAGTGGGAAAAACTGAGTTCTAGGGTTAATACAGTATTAGATTCAAATTACCAGTTTTCAGTAACAAAAAAATCATAAAGCAAACAAACAACAGGAGTACAACCCATTCAAAGGAAATAAGTTAACAGAAACTGTTCCTGAAAGACCTAATATTATACAAAGACTGTGAGGTAGCTCTCTTAATGATACTCAAAGAAGGAAAAATGAATAGGGAAAGGAAAGAAAAAAAGATGTATTAAAAATGGAAAGAACAAAAGAAAACCTAAAAAGCATCCAGGAGAAACTGTTACTTAAAGGTGCTGAGGGATCTGAAAGCAGATTTGACCAAACATAAGATTCAATGAGCATAACACCAGAAATTATCAAAACTGAAAAGCAGATAGAAAAACTAGGGCATGATGGTGCACACCTGTAATCCTGGAATTCAGGATGCTAAGGCAAAAGGATCACCATGAGTTCGAGGCTATCCTGGGCTACACAGCAAAACCCTGTTTCAAAGAAAAAGCAATGAAGAAAAGGTGAAAGGAGCCTAGAGTATGTATGGTGCACTATCAAAGGAACCAACAAATGTACTGGGAAGTCTCAGGAGGAAAAGAAAGAAGACAGCTAGGGTAATGGCCAAAAACTTCCCAAATTTGATTTTAAAAAATAATAATAGTTCCCATCTTAGGATGGTTAAACTAAGACAATCTTCAACTTTACAAGAGTATGAAAATAGCACATATTCAGAACAAACCTTCTTTAAATTTTGAATTCTGAAGGCCAGGGATTTAGCTCAGGGGCACTGCCCCTACCTCACAAGCACAAGGTCCTGAGTTCGATCCCTAGTACCAAACATGTATACATTTCTTAAATTTTGATCTCCAAGGCTAGTAGTATGTGTTACGACACTCTTTTAATGCTGGCTAACAGCAAGTAGTCACAGCTCGCACTCAGCCACAGGATCACAAGGGTAAACAACTGATATTCTATAGCATACTCTGATACTAAAACAGTATGTTTCGTAGGTAAAGTGTGTTGAATGCATTTTTACTTATATTTTCATCTTATGATGTAGTTTTCAAGACACAACCAGAGGGTAAGATGAGAAGTAACTGTATAAACATTTAAGTAAAGCAACAAACTCAAAGAGGAACACCACCACACAGTACATTCAACTTTCTAAAGACAAAGCTTCCTAAAAGAGGCCAAGAGAAGCAATTCATTACAAAACCAGGATCTTCAATAAGATTACCAGTAGGTGTCTCATCAGAAACTTGGGAGGCCAGAAGGAAGTAGGCTGTTATGTCTGACGTACTAAAAGAAAACTAAACTGACAAACAAGAATCCTCTATCCTTCAAAAGGAAGGGAAAAATTAAGACCTTTGCAAATCAAAGCTAAGAGAGGTTGTTTCCACTGGATCTACTCCACATGAATTCCTCCAGGGTGAAATGAAAGAACATGAGTACTTCACAGTCATAAAAAGAATTTTAAAATCTCAACAACACAGTTGATGGTACTGTAATAGCAGTTGTACCTTTATTTTCTGTTCTCTACATGATTTAAGAAATGCCTACATTTTAAAAAACTATTTGTCTAAAACCTAGAATTACTGTAACTTTGAGTTATAATTTCACATTGTTTTCTACATAACTTGAGATCAATGTATTTAAAAGAATTACTAGTTTGTTTGGGGGCATGGTGATACATAAACTGTAATTTGGTAATAATTGGAAACATGTTAAGAACAGAGCTGTAAAAGATAAGTGTTTACAGGCTGTTTAAGTTAGACTGGTATAAATTTGAGTTACATTTTAAGATAGTAAAGGTAATCCCCATAGCAAACACAAAAAAAGAGCTAAAGAATACAAAGAAATGAAAAAAATAATTTAAACATTATATTACCAAAAACTCAACTACACAAGAGAGGTATAGAAAACAAATAGCAAAAGAATAGAAACAAATCTTTGCTTATTAGCAATTACTTTAAATGAAAATGGATTAAACTTCCCAGCCACAAGACAGATTGAAAAATAGATCAAAACACTAGATCCAGCTACATGCTGTACTCACTTTAGATTCAAAGATAAAACAGACTGAAAAATAAAAGAATAGAAAAGAGAGATTATTACTTTTAAATAGTAATCAAGAGTAGGCGTGTCCATACTAATACTGAACAAAAAAATCAAAAAAGGTTACCAAGAGACAAAGATATTATATAATAAAACGTTCAATACAGTAAGATGCAACAATTATAAACATTCCTCTACATGACAGAATATCAAACACATGAAATAAAATATAGTAGAATTAAAGGGGAAAACAAATCCTATTCAATAATGAATATAGAGCAATCAGACCAGAAATAAATAAGACTTAACACATAAACCAAGTAAAGCAGACATACTCAAAAGACTACCCAACAGTATGCATAACAAAACCCCAAGCCCAAAAATAACAAAATGGACACAATACAGACAACAGCAATAATTAATGGAGAATAGTAACACCACAGAGCAGGGAAATAAAATTTGCTGCTTCTTTTTGTTTTGTTTTTGGTGGTGGTTATCAGAAGTTGAACCCAGGGCCTCACACACACAATGCAAACATCTATTACTGAGACACATCTTAAGCCCTTTTCATTTTATTCTGAAACAAGGTCTTGCTCCTGTGCCCAGGTTGGCCCTGAACTTGTGATCCTCCTGCCTCAGCCTCCAAAATACCTAGATTACAGGTGTGTGATACCATGCCCTGCAAAAGATGTTAACTTTGTTCTTCCCCTGGCATAGTGCTGCAGTTTAATTCTTGCTCTTGTAAGTCACTGACTGATTTTGCCTAGACAGCCAAATACCAAGTTTATGTCTCGCTTTTGGTTTTCCCAGGTTAAGGAGAATGCTTCCTCAGGAGGTAATTCTAAATCCCCTGCTTGTTCCAGCCAAGACTCTCCATATTTTATACACATGAAGTATGTTTTTGTTTCCAAAATATCATTCTCCTAGGGCCAGGGAGTTAGCTCGGTGGTGCCACTGCCTGCCTCGCAAGCACAAGGACCCAAGTTTGATCGCCAGTACCAGAAAAAAAATAAAATAAAATAAAATCTCATTCTCCTAATCCTTTTTGTCTCTTTTCTGACTCCTAGTCATCCTCCATTATTACAACTGTTGTTTTGCTGGCAAGCACTCTACCACTGAGCTTCACTCCCTGCTCACAAGCTTCCATTTTTATCTATTTCCTTTAAAGCATTTCCTGTTGCTGCTCTGCATTTATTCTGGTTTAAATTTGAGTAATTTTCCTTTTTCTAATTTTTTTCTCACATTTTTTCACATTCTGATTATTATAATTCACATCCTGCATCAATTTATAAACATCTTACAATCAATTTTAAGGGCTAAGTCATAGTTTTTATATATTTTATGGGCTTGCCTCTTTGGTGTGCTGAGGATGGTGTTGTTCTTTGTCCTCTGTTCTTTTTGTAACTCACTGTGACGACAACTTTAGTTTCTGTGTCAATGGGCTTTTCTGAACTTTTCCTAGGTATGGTTCTGGGCCTTTCTAGCTTTACAGGAATCTTATTTCTATCTCCTTTTTTGTTTTTTAAATGGTGCTGAATACAGTAGCTTGCTTCCTGAGATTTCTCTGGAATATTTTATTGGTACCTGGGATCAAACTCGGGACCTTGAACTTGCGAGGCAAGAGCAGTACCACTGAGCTAAATCCCCAGCCCTGGAACATTTTAAATAATTGATGTGATAGACACAAAAATGAGTAAGATATCGAGGGAAGATGAAACTCAAATATTAGCAAACAAATCTTTTTTTAGCCAGAGAACAAACTTCATGTTCCAAGAAGCCCTATGGAAATAAAATATACCCTCCAAAAAAAAAACAATTAGCTGGTCGTGGTGGCACACGCCTGTAATCCCAGCACTCGGGAGGATGACACAGGAGGATCACAAGAGTTCAAGGCCAGCCTGGGCAAGACAGTAGGTTCAGGGCCAGCCTGAACTTACAAAGGGAGACCTTGCCTCACAAAAAAAGAAGAAAACAACCACCACCACCTAGCCCTTTGACAAAAAATGTGTGCACACATGCACCATCCAAAAAAAGTTTTCTTAAGGGAAATTAATAGCCAGTTTTACCTTGAATAATTGAGTCCTGCATGTAACGAAACAGGACATAAAATATAACCCTGTATTAAGTTGGAAGAGAAAAAGTGCAATGCAGGTTTATGATAAAAAATGCTCTCTAAATGTAATGGTAAACAGATTGTCATCCATGCCAGGACATCCCTTACACCACTTCATCTCAGAAAACTGAATTATTCCACTGTAGTCTGATGTGATTTAAGAAACACAGCAAAACCTTCCACATAATAAGTGGTTTTAGTTATTCTTTTAAAAATGTATGAAAAGGTGATGCAGACTATGAATACATGTACCAGAGTCAAATGCCATTTCCATTAAAAACCTCTTTCTCATAAGAGCCACTTTGATATATTCTTACTGGGGGGGGCTAATTTGAATAAAAGGACAATGATCGTAACTGACTGCAACAGTGCATTTTAAAGATCACCAATGTATAGAGCTGGGGATTTAGCTCAGTGTTTCCACCGCCTACCTCAAAAGCATAAGGACCCGAGTTTGATCCCCGGTACCACATACTAAGAAAAAAACAGTGATATCAGAAACAGAAACAAGACAAAATTTGTTTAAGATCATAAGACACCACTGCAGCTGTCAAGGCACCAAGCATCACTCTGAAAGCTGCTAAGGGGAAAGGAGCTAGGTATCCAGCCGCCATTCTGTGTGAATGTATACGTTGGTAACCTAACAGCCAGAGTAGAGCAAGGTTCTTCTACACAAGGAAATTCCACCATGTACATGCAAAGGTAATGACAAATTTGGGGAGAAATCACCATTTTACAGTCCTTCGTGAAATAACTGATTCAGGCAAGTACATCAATGCAGCTTTTTTTTTTTTAATACAGGCTTTTTAAAACAATGTGTATAAAGGTTGTAGGGAACTTTCCAATGGAAGTGTCAGGCTTCTACTCATTGCCCAGTGATCAAGCTAAGCATAATTAAAAGTGAGACAACTAGCTATATACCACTTGTCTTAATGTAATATAAAGTACACTATACTACTAACAAGTATCTTCTGCAAACACAAAACGAGAAGCTAATTAATCCTCTCTAGCCCTGACTTCTGAGGTAAGGAATAAATAAATGACAAGTTGAACAAGGAAGCAACTGACTAAATTCAGACTGTGAGACACTATGTGCAAATCACATGGCTCCTTCAAAAAGTCATACATAGTCTGCTGGATGGAGGGGGTTAGAGAGGGAACTCGTTTACATTTTAAGGTACTTAGGAAAAACAACAAAATTTTTTAAAAGTACATTACGCAGACATAGTTTAGATTGTGGTTTGAAAAAACCAAACATTAGTACTTCATTTTGGAGATAACTAAGAAATTTTTAAATCTATGGAATATTAAATATTAAGAAATTATTAACTGTTGAATAATATACTGGTACTATGAAATGTTCATTTTTTAAAATAAACTCTCCAGTATTTAGATTAAAATTTCATCTGAGATGTACTCTAACATGTCCCTGTCAACATGAACCACTGGAAGCTGGGCGTGATGGCGCACGCCTGTAATGCCAACACTCGGGAGGCTGAGGCAGGAGGATCACTGTGAGTTCGAGACCAGCCTGGGCTACATAGTGAGTTCCAGATCAGTCTCAACTACATAGGGAGACCCTGTCTCAAAACAAAACAAAACAAAACCCAAAAAAACAATATGAACCACTGGTGGCACACACGTGACTGTTCCGTGGGCGGCCTGTGCTCCTGGTGGTACAGTCCTTGCAGGGACAGCATGTGCCCCCAGTGGTTCAAGCACCCTAGCAGCGAGGCACACAAATTATGGTCTCATGAGTGTGTTAAACAAAAGAACCAACTATGGCAAAACTTAATGATAAATGAAGCTGGATTACAGGTCTGTGAAAATTATTATTTTCTCTACTCCACTGGACACCTAAAACCTTTTGTAAAAATAATATATCACCCTTATGAAAAATATTCAATACATATAATTGGCAAAGTTTTTTAATCAAGAAGTTTTATTAGTAGTATTTTTAAAAGAATGGGTTTTAAAACACCAAAGGATGATAATTCAAGACAGGACATATACAAAGATAATTAAAATATTAAATACTATCTAAAAGACCATAATTCAAACTAATTATAATCATTGTGCCTTGATACAAGCAACTTCATGAAATTCACCCATCTTCTCACAAAGACCACAGAGCATCCCACAAGTTCAATCATTTAATTTACAGTAATCGATGCTGGTTTTTGTGTGTCAGCATGCACTATCACAGAGAGCACAAAATCCGATCTACAGGAATTTTTAGTTTCCTTTGAAAAGTATCTCAAGCATCTTTTAAAATGCGAGTTAGTGACAGGCTGTATCCTTACAGAAAAAGGCTTCTAGAAAAAGTATGAGACAGCTAGCCAGAACTGCCCTGAGTGGTTATACAACTAACCGAAGGAAACTGGCGGTGCTTGGGGAGCTGCTTTTAGTGTAGCAACCTCCTCCTTGGTAGTTCTTAGTTCCTATCATACTACCAACCGAACATGTATTCCATTGCTTTGGATACAAGACTTTCATCTTTTTTTGGCGTTTGTCTGTCAGAAATAACCTACGAAAAAACACAAACACATGCAAATTAAGTTACGGTTCCATCAGTGATAGTCAGTTTTACAATTTAAAAGCTGCTTTAAAAGTGAAATTCAAAAATACATTTATCACACTAAATTACATATTTTATAGATTACAACATAAAATATCCTAATGCTTTTAAAAGGGATAAAATCTCATTCCTTGACAAGGTAAAAATATCTGTTCATTAAATTAGAAAACTGAAAAATACAACAAATGGGGAATTCAAACAGGTTTGGGAAAACAAGTAATACAATGATCTCTAAATTTTAGGAGAAACAAACTATTAAACATTGACAGACAGGATTTAGCTCAGTGGCACCACAACTGCCTTGCAAGCACAAGGTCCTGATTGATCCCTATTACAAAAACAAACAAACAAAAACAAAACCTAAATAGCCACTACTTGCCTTACTAGAACACAAGTATTTTATATGCTCATATTCTGGACCTGTGTTTGCAGCCGACAAAGCCGAACTCTTGGAGAATTACAAGGAGACAATAATATATTCAGTGAGAACCACAATTCTTTTATCATTCTTCAAAAAATACAATTAGCTTTTAAAAACTTTTGAAATAAGTTTTTTCATCTATTAAAATAAAAGCTAGCAAATGTCTTTTTTCAAAACCAAGACTATTCCACCCAAGATTTTTCACTTGTGATACCATCAGTTTTAGGCAACTGAATTGAATTTAAAGCTGCATCATACCAGCAATGTGTACAGAAGTCTGTTTTGTTTTTGTTTGTTTTGTTTTTTTTTGATGCCAGGGACTGAACTCAGGACCTCACGTTTGCCAGGCAGGAGCTTCTAAGCTAAGTCCCTGGCCCCCAGAAGACAGTCTGTACATATACAAATATAGTAGAAAAAAAGCTTTCAGAATGTTTTAAGAATACCTATGAAAAACAAACTGTATGGTGTTAGGGATCAAGCCCAAGCACTGTATATGCTAGGCAAGCGCTCTTCCAGAGCCACAACCCCAGCCTTGGTATTTTAAAAGTTCAAGGCAACCTTCTAATCAGGTGAGATTCTACCTTTATTTTGAAAATTCAAGAAGTTTAAAGGTTTCATCAAGCCAGTCATTGCAGCAGGAAATAATGAATAATACACCGATCAATCCAGTGAAACCGCTAAACATGGTATGCTCTCAGCCTTTTAGTACATTTTTTTAATCCAATCCTTTAAATACCTGGTAGTCACTAGTAGAAGCTTTGTATGCTGTAGCAAGAGGCCTCATGGTGGAAATCCTAGGAGTACTTCCAGGCTGCACTGGTGTACCTAAGGTTTTGATTGGTGGTGTAAAGGCTAGAGACGAAGACAACAAAGCACCTCTGTCACTGTTTTCCATAACACTCTGGAGAAACAATGAAACAATTCCTTTTATTATAAAGCTAACACCTATTATCCAATATTACATAACACTTCAAAAACATGTATTAAAAGAGGCATATTTTTATCTAATTAACCTTTCAAATAGTAGAAGACAGTATGTTTCTTGGTATTTGAGATCTAATACTCCATCAAATATCTCAATTCAGTTACGACAAACAACCTCAACACAACTCCAGTCCACAAGAATCTCCTAACACTGAAAAATCAGCAAAGACAAAAAGAGAAAAGCATTGGGGAAAACTGGACAGGAAGCTAGAAATGAAGTCCAAAACTGTTAGTTCCCATAACCCAAAACAGTCCTCTACCCTCTGTGAATATCTGTCATAGAACAATACAATAATTTCTCAATTGCACAGCTACAATTTTAAGGACAACATGTCTATTTTGCTTACTAATGTGAATATACCAGCACCAAATACAATTCCTAGTATGTAGTATAAGTCTGAATATACTTACAGTATGTTCATAACAAATTTATAAGCCACAAAGATTAAATTACACTCAGAATTGCTTAATACATAAATACAATTCTTTAATATTTAGAACTAAGGCCTGTCATGTAAAGATACAAGATCCCAATGATGAATGTAACTATACTGTATACCTAAAATGTACCAATAAACTCAATGAGGAAAATAAATAAATAATTAATTAAAAAAAAGAAATAGACATGAGTAACAAAAAACTTCAGCTACTTAAAAGTTAACCATTAGTTACTGTTCATGTGAACTAGTTCACTGTGAAATACTGTCATTCAGTTAAAGTACTTAAAGAATCTGACACTGCTTTACCTAAAACGGATGAATGGTCAAAAGACCTATTATATGGGCTTCAGCTGTGACAACTCTGTGGCCAACTTACTTACACATACTTTACCTCTCTGACATATAAAGGGTTCAGGATGATTATCTCTAAAGGCTTGTAATTAAGTATTTTTGTCTTACCACAAAAAATAATATAGGGGTGGGGAAAAAATAAACATTTTATAAACTAAGAAAAAGAAACACAGTGAATCCAAGTGACATAAACACCAATGTTATTACTCTAGTCTCACACTCTTCATGTAGACCAAGCTATTTTTTTTCAGCTTTAATTGAGTTTATTGGTACATTTTAGGGATACAGTACAGTTACATTCACTGTTGGGATCTTGTACCTACATTCAA
>NW_022900938.1:13857465-13936112 GCF_012274545.1 Fukomys damarensis
TCTACAAACACTTTATTTCCACCTTTTCATTATCTCACATTTTTTTTTTCCCTTACTACCCTTCCCCTACCCATCCCACCTTCCCTACACCTTTAGCTCCTTTCTTCCCATTTCTAAATGTCAGTAATCTTATTAGGATCTTATGTATTATTGCAGATTATTTTTATCGCCGAAAACTTACTTTGTCTATACATGGTTTTACACCAATCATGATGGATTCTCCAAATATTCTCCCATCTTTGCTTAATGCTTTCCGGGCCTGCAGTTTAGACTGATAACGAATATGCATCCAATTTCCTGTGTTAGACATCTGCAAAAAATGAAGTTGTCTCTTAAGACAAAAATATATATAAAAACCACACTAAATGAACTCTATTAGAAAACAAAATTGTTTGTAAATGGGGAGGGACGGAGGGGGTATAGGGAGGGCAGGGACAAGAAGAAAAAATGAGAACCAAGACCTGCCATGTAAAGCTAAAGGATCCCAATGATGAATGTAACTGTACTGTATACCTCAAATGTACCAATAAACTCAAAAGAAAAAAAAAGAAAACAAAATTGTGTGAATATGAATTAATTTATACTTTCATTTTTTATTTGATGCCCAGTAAAAAACTAGAATTCAACAAAACTCCTATAGAAACAGTTTCATGAATCTCTATTCAGTTCTCATAGACCACATAAGTGGCAAATAATCTATGAAAATAAAATAATTGTCAAAACACTTGTTTCTTATAAAAAGGTCATTATCAACACTTGTTATGAAATGTTTTAAAACTTAATTCATCAATATGATTTTGTGAAGCTAAATTTTTAATAACGAAAAAAGAATGGTGGCATAACTTATGCCAAGTCCAGTCATTTGTTAAAGCTCTATATAAAAGAACTCTAAAAATGCTATACAGTTAAAAGCTTCCTTTTTCCTTTACTGTCAATAAAGCAAGATCAAATTGGAAAACAGTAAAATAATATTTAGCATAATCTAACTTTTTTAAGCAACCAGAATCACTTGAAAAAGGAAGGGTGGAACCTGAAATTCTCACTCTTGCTATCTTCTATTTTTATTCATTTTACCACACATTATGCAACTTTGAGCCTTTTAGACTCCAAAGGACATGCTCTTTGAAAATTTTAAAAATAAAATTTTATTTACAAAAAAACACAAAATTCAGAAGTAGTTTCCTTCAATTCACAGCCTTTTGTTCCTTAGCCAAACTCCTGAATTGATAAGAAAGCGAGCCTTACCACATGTTTTAAGATATTTCCATATTGTGCAAACTGTAACAATATATATGAAGCAGATGCTTGTGGAAACCTGAAAAAAAGTCACCCAGACAAAACAGTCAACTTCCACCATCAAGACAAATGTATAAAGCACCCCCCTTCCCGGCACCCAGGGCACTAGTGAGAGACCCCTGTTGATCCCACTTTCTCGTGAACAGGCTCTCTGTCAAGGAGCGCTCACTCAAAACAGCTGTTAGTATTGGCTCGGCTATGCCGACTGCCAGATTCTAGTTCTGAAATCTCTACAATTTCCATTCTCACAGCTTTTCAAAAATAGCTGAAGTTCTGTAATTTATTTTATAGTGTATATGTTTACATGCAGCTGGATACATTAGGACTATCAGGAGGAAATTTTAAAATATATAGCCATAACATTCTGCCTTGAGTCCCTCAAACAAAAATAAAATTTAGCACCAGTATTAATGGTTTAAAATCACTTCAAAGAGCAGTAATCAAAATTTAACAGCCATATCTTCAAAGGGAAAATTCAGTGATCTTATTATTATAGTCCAAACAATAAAACTATTTTCTATTTTAAAGCTAGTATCTATCAGAAGTATGAAAAAATATAACTGGAGGTCTTCACTGACTTGGTTAATTTGGATCTTAGATTAGAACCCCACAGAAAAAAAATCTGACTAGAGAGAGGAGGAATTAAAAATATTAAAATATTTCTGGATAGGACTTTTTTAACCCTAAAGACAGACAAATAAGGCAAAGTGCCTATACAGCACAAAAACAAAAACAAAACAGAAAAAAGAATGGCTGTAAGTGAGGGTGATAGATAAGAAATAAAAACCATGGGCCAGGGATTTAGCTCAGTGGTTCTGCTGCCTACCTTGCAAGCACAAGGTCCCAAGTTCAATCCCTAGTACCAAAAACAAAGAAAAGAAATAAAACCTAACTCTAAGACCCTAGGACCACTCTGAACAGAAAGTAATATTTCAATACTCTCAAAAAGAATCACCCAAAACAATGAACTATATTTCATGATAAACTAGGAAAAAAGCAATGTATGTATATATGTGTGTGTGTGTGTGTGTGTATAAATAAAAGCAATATATATATATATATATATAAAATCACATTTTAGAAGTATTTCACAATAAATAATAAAAATAAAAACATTTTATGCCTTAAAGGAGAATGCTTCATCCTCAGACAGATTACTAAAACATAAAATTAACACAATAAGGAGGCACTAAGGGAGTGTCTTACGTGGGAGGGCGGCAAAAGGACTTCAAATAATTTAATCACTGGGAATCATGAAAGTGACACCACCATTACTATTGAAAGTGAAACACGTAATTAGGAACTGTAAGATTATACCTAGATGTCTCCCAAGAGCTTCACGTACTCATCCATAGGCAGGGCTTTATGAAAAGAGACTGCATACTGTGAGCAATTCAGCGGACTTGCCAAAGAGGCAGCCACAGAGGGCAGATTTCCCTCCCTGGCTCCCCCGACCGTGCTCCCTGTGCACTAAGCTGCTCTCCTCTGCTATGCTTCTCTGCTACGTCCACCCTGCCTTGGTGCCAATTAACCATGCACTGAAACCAAAGCCCACAGCAATCTCTCCTTCCTTAAGTTGTGGGTGCTGGGTATTTTGCCTAGGAGAAGAAAGTGAGTAAGACAAGAAAAGACTCCCATATTAAAAAACATTCATCTATTTTATGAAAATATAAAGTCTTAAACAATTTTTTAAAAAAGAAACCAGCCCAAATGTTATACCTATGGCTGAGCACTGGATTTTTTGGAGAACAAGCACATGCAATGATCCTGCTTCTAATCAAAACAGAGTCAATAACACACAGAACCTGGCAATCGCTATCTTAAAAAGAAAAATTATAGCTGGAAACAACTAGTAAACACTCTTTACCACACATCCTTGTACTATCTTTTTGAATTTTAACACATAGAATCCACTAAACATTGTTCATTGCTCTTCAAGGAGTACGTGTGTTATCTTTTTTTACCCCAAAAATAAATATAATAAAAATCCAGTATGAGCATGGCAAATATGCACTTTGAGAAATAAGTTTACATTGTGTAGAATAAATATCAGCCTGAAAAATCAAAGACCTGAGTTTTGCTGAAGCTTTTCTGTTAACTAGATGTGAACAGCTCAACCATTTTATGTGTCTGTACCTGTTTCCTCCTCTATAAAATAAACAATTACACAAGATCTCTAAGGTACTTTAAAGTATTTGGAGGGTGTTAAACTGTAGTCCATATGCATCTAGGACTGTTATCCTCTGTTTCTAACATGCAACACTCTTTGACTAGAATGTATAAACCCAGTGACACACTGTATGGCACACAAACAAAGCTCAAGTTTGTTAGCATGAAACTGTTTAAGTCTTCTAGAGGTCGAGGCCATTACAAAGTAGGGGGAAAAGCTCTACCAGTGAGATAATATGCTTCAGAGAAAATAATTTGGGGGAGAGGACCACAAATGATTTGAGAAAGCTATGGAACTCCAGCTAATAGTGCATGTTGAAGTGTCAAAGTGGCATGGACTGATGCCTGCAACTTACTATGAAATATACCAACAACAACAACAAAAGAATAAATGGATGGATGACAAACTGAAAAACTGTGAACACTGAGATTGTGGGTATATGAGCCTTACTGTGCAATTCTTTCTATTTTTCTGTAATGCCTGATAATGCAGTACTCACTATCCATGTTGGGGTACACATATCTGTTTATAAAAGTCCAAAAGCCTTACCCAAATACAGTCACCCAAGTGTCATCGAGGTGATCTTCTGAAGTCAGAGAATCTCCTTGAGTATAGAAAGGATCCAACTGGGCAGGAGACAGCGTTGTCTTTCTTGGTTGACCAATATTTGCTGGACTAAACACACTCTGCCCTATGTTAGTATATTCATTACGTTAATCACCAATATAAATTTTGATTCACTTTAAAATAAAGATCTTAGTTTATGAAATAATTAATGAAAAACTTTATTAATGAGGTTTGTAATTATATAAATATTCAAAACATATAACTTTGGGGCCAGGTGTGGTGGTGCACACCTATGATCCCAGCACTTGTGAAACTGAGGCAGGAGGATCGCCATGAGTGATTATCACAGTACCTCTGCCTTAAAAATATTTTAAAACTTTTCATTACCAACAGAACAAAATCCAAATACTTTACTCTCCACATGTGTTTCCACTGTGCCTCTCAACAGTATCCACCTCTATCCCTAAAATGTGAGTAGTTTCTAGTATTCAGGTCATTCCTATCTAAAATATCTTAATCTGCTGTTCTCATGACTCAGTTACAGCACCACTTAATAAGCATCACTAAGTGTCCAATGTGCCATGCCAAACACTTTATATATTCCTTTTAACTCAAAGGTACTGTTCAACCAAGATTATACATTTCTAAGAAGCAAAACTATTTTCCTTCATTTTTATAGCAGCAATAATTCACTGAAATATTTTTTCAGCACTTCATATATACCAAGTGTCACTGTAGGTACTAGGGGTATAACAGTCAGCAAGTTAAGTAAAAAAAATAAATAAAACAGTATCATCCCAAAAAGAGGCTAAAGTCTACCAGACCAATACCTAGTGTGTTAGAAAATAACCAAAATCTTAGAGATAAAATAAGCAGCGAGACAAAGACTAAGTCTAGAGAAGGGCTAAATGGAAAAAGACTTCATACAGGTGACATTAAAGGAAAAATCTAAAGGTGACAAGGAATGAGAAACACCAAGAACTGAAGAAATGAACACTAGGTGAAGAATGTAAGTACAAAAGGCACTGAAAAGGCCACGACTGGCGTCAGATGAAGAGCAAGGAGGCCACTTGCATGATGAGCAAGGGGGATTTGGGATCAGGGCAAATACTTGAGAGCAGAAGAGGTAACAATACACCAAATCATGAAGAAAAAGCTTTTAAGCAGTTTCAAAGGTTTTGGTTTTTACCTCAATTGAGATGAGAAACCAATGAAAAATTCTGAGCCCAAATGATAATAGCACTAAAATTCTGAAATAAGAGGATAGCATTAAGCTTAGCACACCGTTAACTACATGTATGATTTTATTTAATTCAAACAACCCTGTGAGATAAGTCCCCATTATAGTTCCATTACTTTTTTTTTTTTTTTTTGGTACCGGGGATTGAGCTCAGGACCTTGCGCTTGTGAGGCAGGCGGTGGAACCACTGAGCGATATCCCTGCCTATAGTTCCATTTTAGACAACAAGAAACACTAAGTTCAGTAACATCCAAAAGGGATAAAGCATGACCCCTTAGGCAGTAATCCAGTTAATCCTGGCATAGACCAGCAGTATTTTGAGTAGGGTCAGAAGACCCTCCATTACCCCAAGTCAAAATTACTTTTATAATATAAAATTTGCCTTTTTCACTGTCTTTATGAGCAGCAAACAATGGACTTTTCCAGAGGCTACTTGATGTGATCCATTGTTTCAGGCTGAACTGCACAATCAGATTCATAAGGACTCAGCTGTACTTTTAGACCTAAGGATTTAAAAAATAAAACTATTGGGGCCAGGGATTTAGCTCAGCAGTTCGGTGGCCTGCCTTGAAAGCGCAAGGACCCGAGTTCAATCCCTGGTACCAAAATAAATAAATAAATAAATAAATAAATAAATAAATAAATAAATAAATAATAAAACTGTGACCCTGTTATGAAAATCTTGTCTTAGAAAAGTTTTTTGTCACTTCAGAAAAGACTATTGGTTTACATGGAAACATAAATTTTTATGAACGTATATTTTAAATTGGATGATGCAAGGTCTTTTATTTTTATTAGCATATGTTGGCAATACATAATAGCTATACTCACCTTGAGGAATTGGTATGTACTGCATCTTGACCATTTTTAATCCTCCACATCTTCTCCTCTCCATCCCTCCCCATGCCTCAGAATCCTCCTCACTGTTTCCCACCATCTCTCCTTTATTTTACTCCTTATTTATATTTTGGGTTTCTAATATTAGAAAAACCATAACTGAAAAGGTTAGAATCAGGTGCCCAACAGCTCATGTCTTAATCAATAGTCCAGTAACCTCCAGTGCTTGGCCGTCCTGCGCAAGTCCACCTTGCAGTGAGCCACACCCAGCCTCGGACTGAGGGAATCAGTGAGGAGCTCTTCACTGAGCCACAGGGGCCACAGCCCGACCAGAATGCTGCACGGTATTAGAATGACAAACATCACCACACAAGCCTCAGCGGACACACAGTCCTTGTCCTCTAAGAAATCTGTACAACACTGGACCGAAAAAAAAACTCAATGGTTTCTTTTCTTTGAGGGAAGAAAATGTTCTTTCACACTCCTTAAAACCCACTAAAGGATAAATACACAAAATCAACAGAAACAGTAAATTTCATTTTTCTGCCCAAACACTGAAATTCAGTTTGTGTGTGTCCTTCTGCAGCGATAAAATTAACTCCCAACTTGGCAGTGCGCAACAGTATCACTGTCACGGGCACTCACACTGCACGCCAGTGCACAGCACGGAACCTGAAATGGACAGTGCATCCCAAGACAGGGTGCCACTACCGAGGGCTGACGCTGGACTCCTGGCAGATCGGCAAGCACCCCAGAGCCTCTCACAGCCCTGGCCCCCCAAGTGTAATTTCTGATGCAGTAAACATAGACAGCTATAATCCACGTGAACGAAAGCTCTTTGGTTTTCAACTCTGAAGACTGTAAAGAATATTTAAAATCTAAGAAGTTTGAGAAAACCTGTTCTACAGAGCCATATTTGTCCTTCACACTCCTTTTACTCATTTTCTCTTGCTCCTTGCTCACCATTCTAAAAATAAGATATAGCTGCTACTTTGTCTTTTATCCTGAATTCTCAATTGAACTGAAAAATCACCCCAAGTCGAACCTTAAGTCATTCCAAAGTATTTACAGTCAAATGGATTTCTAGAAGTATACGCTTAAGAAACAAAAAGATTCTCTATACGCTCTTAAGAAATAAAGACATTCCTTTTCCCCTCCCAAAACGCCACTGTGGTAAAAATTTTATTAAAAATCTTTATACTATCTTGATCTGAGATTTACAACGTACATTAGCACATAAAAATTCCCAGAGGTTTGGATTTTTTTGACACAGGGTTCTGCTATGTAGTTCAGGCTGGCCTTGAATTCTCTGTGTAGCCAAGGCCGGCTTCAAACTCACAGCGATCCTCCTGCTTCAACCTCCCAAGTGCTGGGATTACAGGCCTGCCTGCCCCACCATGCCCAGATTTCCAAAAGTTTTTCAGTTAGGAAGTCTTGATATCTTTATAACTTCACTCAACTCAAATCAAAATTTCCTGTATTACTAGACCATAATTTATCCTTATAAAACAAGTATGTTGGTAATGATGAACTTACATCAAATACCTCTCATGTGCCTTTTTAACAGTGCTGGCAAACCTTTTAGAGACCAGTGCCCAAAATGCAACCCACTGATTTATCACCAAGTGCTAACAGTACAATTAAACCTGAATACAGAATTTTTAGTTTAGGGAAAACAAAACTGATACATTAACATTTTTTTGTCTTAAAAGAAAAACACAATAACAAAGCTTTAAACGATACAAATATCTTTTTATTGAAAGGTAAAAATTTGCATTTAGTGTACTTTTGCACATTTAAATGTCCAAATCTGCTGTCATATGCTTGCTGATTTGTCAAACTTTGGCAGGGGCTACTTGGCTCCCGTGCCAACAGACAGGGATCTGCACACCCGCTCCAGCACGCATACCATAGGTCTGCCACCAACTGTAATGTCTGACAGAAGAATTTACAGGAACCAAGCCTGCTAAAAAATAAGTAAGGCCACTACTCAAATCCAAAACTGAGATGCAAAAAAGTTAGCAGTCAAGAGTACTGGGTGATTTATGAGAAATTATTTCTTCCTCAGAGCCATATGAAAAGCTAAACAATATTCCACAGACAGAAATATGACACGCCATTAACCATTCCCAAACTAGGGCTGGAGAATCACATTACTCTTAAGGTTATAAAACTCAAACCGCCAAATTAAAAAAAAAAAAAAAGCCTAAGCAGTCCACAGTCCCCCCAAATTTACCATATTCTAACTACTACTGAATTACACAGACTGTGAAAATATCTTTGTATAGAGGGGGAAAAGCAGCACATCATCTTGCACTGTAACTGTATTCAAAGCACAGAATTGGACTGCACTGAATGACAAGATGCTGATATTAGTATCCTTGAGCCAATCACTGACGTCAACACAAAGTATCATTTAGCAAGACAGAATTCTGTAATTTTATTGCAATTCTATTACTTAATTATTGGAAGAAGACCAAGTTATTTTTTCCCCATTAAGTTTATTGGTACATTTAAAGCAAACAATAGTTACATTTATTGTTGGGATCTTGTACCTTTACAAGATATGTCTTGGTTCCTATTTTTTCCCCATACCCCTGCCCTCACTTCACCCTCTTCACCCTTTCATATTTACAAAGACTCTGTTTCCAACTTTTCCTTTTTTCACATTTTTTCTTTTCCCTTATTTCCTTTCCCCTCCCCTTCCTACTTCCCCTTTAGCTATTTTCTTCCTATTTCACAATCTCAATTATAGCATTTGAATCTTATTTACACTTTTAGTTTTTCACACCAGAGAATTTACTTGTATTTACTCAGGTATGCCCTATTTATTTCACTTAAGAGAATGGCCTCAATGTGCATCCATTTAGCTATAAACAGAAGACCAAGTTACTGAGTCTTCCCAAATATTACAACATAATTTACAATGTGAATCTCTTGTCACCAAACAGTGCCAATACAAAACATAGTCTTGACAGAATAAAAACATGAAGTTACCAAATAAAAACTACAATGCAGCAATGTGATTCTAAGAAAAAAAAAAATCATCACCTAAGAATTTCAAAACTCTGAACTCTTGCCAGGTGTGGTGACGCACGCCTGTAATACCAGCACTCAGGAGGCTGAGGCAGGAGGATCACTGAGTTCGAGACCAGCCTGGGCTACATAGTGAGTTCCAGGTCAGTCTCAACTACATAGTGAGACCCTGTCTTAAAACAAAACAAACAAACAAACAAACAAAAACTCAACTCTTTTATCGCATAAATTATGAGTGCCTAGAATGTGGTCTCAAATTGAGAATCCAGAGCTAATCTAACTTACTAATCTAACTTTTCCTTCAAGAAAAATGTTTCAGACCACCTCAGATGTGTTAGGCTTACTAGGGAGCCACAGTAGTCCCTCAACTGCAGGACATACATTCCAAGATCTCCAGAGGATGCCAAAACTCCAGATAGTGCTACACCACAACTGTAATGTCTGTCTTGTTCTCTTCCCAGTACTGGAGATTCAACCCAGGGATGCTGCTCTGCCACTGAGCTCACCTCCAGCCTTTCTATTTTTTTGGGGGGTAGGGGGCACCAAGGATCAAACTCAGGACCTTGCACTTGCGAGGCAGGCGGCGAATCTCTAATTTATTTTGAAACAGGCTCTCATCCGGTTACCCAGGCTAACCTCAAACATGCAACCCCCCTACCCCAGGTAGGATGATTTATACTTCATAGCTCCAACACACCTTGTTCATGCTAAGCATATAATCATGAACTGCAGCAGTAACTACTGCAATCTGAGGTGCAATCGCCAAAACTAACACAAATTTCTTCTGCCTTCTTCAAAGTTTAATAAAATGTTCATGTTTCAAGTCAAAAGAGAATTCATTTTTACAATAGACCATAGCAATTTTATCATTTTTTAAATTTGCTATTTAATCAAGAACTTTTGAAATTTTTACTTTAAAAAAGTACTTTACAGCTTCTCTTTCACATATGCGAATTTCCAGCATCATTACTTTGTGCTCTGGTGTCATTACTGATGAAATACGAGCACTACGATACTCTGACAGAAGACCTGGAAACCAAGAGGGCTGCTGACTGACTAACGGGCGGTAATCGACACGGCACGCGTGTGCTGGACAAAGGGATGCTTCTGGGCAGGACACAGCAAGACAATGCAAACTTTTATCGTGTTACTGAGAATTTAAAATGTATAATTGTTGGTGGTGCAAGCCTGTAATCCCAGCACTCGGGAGGCTGAGACAGAAAGATCACTGTGAGACCAGCCTGGACTACATAGTGAGTTCCAGGTCAGTCTCAATTACATAGTGAGACCCTGTCTCAAAAAAAAAAAAAAAAAAAAGTGTAATTGTTTATTTCTCAAATGTTCCATTTAACATTTCCAGACCTAGCTGCGACAGTGGGTAACTGTGTAGATTCTACAAGACAAAAAAGAAAGATGCTCAAGACTATCTACATGTTTATGTGTAAACAGCAGTCAAGTAAACAGGCTAAAAACCAATTCATCAGCTTGAGAAGTCAGAAAAACCAATACCCAAATATTTTATAAAAGCAACCAAGCAAGTGAAGATATAAAACAAATATTAACACTAGAGAAAATGAAAAGGTGTACAAGAATGGAGTCCCAGGGCTGCAGCTCAGTAATAAAGGCCCTGCCTAGCATTTGTGAGGCCAAGTTCGAGCTCCAGTACCACAAGAATCACATCCCACTATTTTACACTGCTATCATATAGAATTATCCAACTTAAAACTGAATGTATAGTTACTTTCAAAAAGGAAATATAAAATGGTGGCCGGGCATGGTGGCACATGCCTGTAATCCCAGCACTCGGGAGGCTGAGGTAGGAGGATCACTTTGAGTTCGAGACCAGCCTGGGCTACATAGTGAGTTCCAGGTCAGTCCCAACTACATAGTGAGACCCTGTCTCAAAAAACTTAAAAAAAAAAAAAAAAAAAAAAAAAAAAAAAAAAAAGTAAACATAAAATAAATAATTTAAAGGAATACTAAACTACTTATACACTAACAATATATTTAACAATTACTTTTTCTCTCATCACCACAGACATATCAACAGGTGTAATCTACTTCTAAAAGAAGGCTGACTTAAAATGAAATGCCCCACTTTAACAAATACTGTATGCTTTAAAAACATCTCTTTACCAATTTACTTACCAACTACCCCTTTAGGAAATAAACAGAAGCATGGATTTATACAAAAGAGATCCTTAAATAAATTAAGTTCTTACACAAAAACAGGCTTATAACCCAAAATAGTAAAAGACAATTTAGTATAAAATCTGAAACCAATCCAGTTTTTATATTCTGTGCACCATTAAAAAGGTACAATTTAGTTACGTGACATCATGTAATAATTTTCAAAAAAGAAACTAAATGAGGGCTCAAACTGAGACAACCATTACAACAAACTTTAAAAATAAAACAAATCAAAATTAATCCTCAAATGAATAAGTGATCTAATTTTTACCCTGTCATCTACTTTAAAAAATATAATTACTTATACATGATCTAAAAGTATTTACATAAGTTTAGCATAATTATCCCCATCTCATTAATGTTTAATTGCTTTACTGATTTCACTTCCTTTAAATCAGACTTCTGGTATCCACACACTAATGCTTTATAAGACAAAAATAAAGTGTGCCTATTTATCTCCATCAGATTGGACTATAATTTGTCTCCCTTGGTAAATCACTATTCAAAATTCTTCATAAAATCAGATTAAAGCGGATGGCAAAAGACCTTATTATCCTTTATGAAAATGTCTTCCATTAATGAACAAATTAACTATTTCAAAATAGACCACTTTTAAATGAAAAAATGGATAAAAAGAGCAGCAAATTTTAAACAGATGTGTCACTGGAGAAAAAGTCCCTAGTGGTGTTAGTTTCTTACCACAAAACAAACACCACAAGGTGCAATAAAAAATTTTGCCTCAGCCCAATGTGAGGTCTTTTCTTTACCTGGTTTCTGGGACGTAACCTCTAAACCCTGGGAATCTCACCAGCAGCAGAAGTACCAATGTTACTTAATTATATGGGTCCCTCAGACAGAACCTGGTAGTTTATGCTGGCTAACAAGGTAACTCGCGTTCGGAGCCGGTCACCCCACAAGGGCCATCATGAGAGAGAAGGATGGGAGCTGTGAGCCATATCATGATCCCTTCCCTCAGAGAGAGAATCACACATCAATAAAAACCCTGGACACAATCCCACCAAAAAACTTCCCTACTTGAGAATATTCTGTGTCTCCCGACACTCACTCGCAAATGCTGGAAGGAAGAACCCTGAGCACAATGGAAGGGAAGCTTCACATTTGGAAGCCTCCCAGACTTCACCCTATGTCTCTTCCTTTGCTCTAATTTATATCCTTTTACTGCAAAACCACAGCCATCAGAATAGCACTTTTACTGAATTCAGTGAGTTCTTCTAATAAATCATCAAACATTATAGTAGTCTTGGGAACACCCAAATTTATAGCAGCTGATATGAAGTGACAGTTGCCCCAGGGAACCTTTCCAAAATCCTGATGCACTGGTACCCAAAAAGCACACTGCACAACAGATACAAACAACATCCCATTAAGCATGAACTTCACACCTGTGCTCACCTCTAGTCCTGCCAGACACCTAGTGCCAAGCATTTGAGAAAGGCTCAGATTTTGAAGATCACAGGAACTATGAAAGGCTCCTGACTGAATCAAAGAAACCCAGCTTAGAGTATGCATCATCGGGGATCTGATACCAGGCCCCTCCTCATCCTAAGGCAGCAAGTGAGGAGAGGCTTGCACTCCCATTCCATCCTCAAGAGGTTTTGAGGGAAAAAAAAAGAGGCCGTGAAAGAAACAGAACCTGAATTGCTCAAACTCCAGTGATTCTACTCACAGTAGAGAACGGCTCTAAGGAGATCAGGCGCAGTAAGTCTTACACTGAAAAAGAGACCTCTGTCTGCAGGCGGAATACCAGGTCAGCATGAGGCTGTTAATACGTTCCCAACAGGACCCAATTTGTACACTTCACCACCAGGAGTTTTGAACCACCGGTGGTACACATATGACTGTCTCATGTGTGACTATATCACTGGAGTACAAGCTGTCCCAACGGGACAGTCACGCATGTACCACTGGTGGGATGGAATCAGGTTAAAGAATTCTTCAAGAAAATATAGACTGAAAGTAGGTTCTCCCAACAACAACAAAATCAGCATATTGTCCAATCCCCCTCCCCCACAGTGAAACCTTGTAAGAAGTACATTTTCTTCTATCAATTCTCTGCCCACCTGAGCCGATGGTGAATTCTACATACACAAAGATTCCAAGTCACTTGTTAGTGCTTCATTCAATAAGCACGCTTCCACCAATAATGACAGGGGGAAGAAAAACAGAAGAAAGAATAAGAAGGGAAAAGACAACAAGAGTCATAAGAAAGAAAGAAAAGAAACCACAGCTAACTTTACTGGTAAAAAATTTGATAAGAAAAACAGGATATAATATTTCTAACCATTCAAAGAACAATAATAAAAAATGGCTCTTAGAAATTTTTTTTTTAATTCCAGAATCAGGCAACACATCATTCTATGAAACAGAATCAGTGTTCCTGTATTTGGAAATTAAAATGACAGGCAAAAAAGTTACTGAAAAAAAACTTTCTGAGAAAATAAAAACCGACACAAGTGATAATATAAGTAATGTAAGAAGGAAAATGAAAATTACAAATCTGTACACTGATGCACCACACAAAAAGAATCATAAACAGAATGTAAAGAAAAAGCAATTATCCAACAAATGCTACAGAAGTTTCCCCAGAACTGAAGATTCTAAGTATCTTGATTCAAAGGGACATCAATTCTTTAGCAAAACAAATAAAAATGTTCCACACAAATTGGGAATAATAATAATAATACAGAAGCTGGGGATTTAGCTCAGTGGTTCCGACACCCACCTCAAAAATGCAAGGACCCCAATTCAATCCCCAGTAAAAAAATAATAATAATAATAATACAAAGGTAATAAGTTTTTGTTTCTTTGTATTTTTGTTTTTCCCCAAAAACGCCGCAAAGAAATACTCAGGAATTCTCACATTTGACTTCCATGGGCAGTGGAGGGGAGATGCCTCTGAAATTGTAACCTAAATACTATATCCAATCAATCAAGCATAAAGATGTGGGGAGGACACTTCTGTCAGCAGGTCTTAACCTTATTCAAGCTTTCAAAGCAAGCTTCTCACAAAGAGCTTCTCCAAAAAGAGGACATAATGAAAGAGGAAGATATGCTATCTAGGAAAAAGAACTCCTAAGTGTACTGGTCAGCTCTCCACTGCTGAGACAATAAACCTGACACACACAACTTAAGAGAAATTTTTATTTTGGCCCATGGTTTCAGCAACATTGAATCAGAAGAGCTGCATGCCTCAAGACATCTGGGCACCAGAGGTTTGTAAAGACAGTGAGAGGGGAAGGGTCCAGGGACAGATGCAGTCCACAAGGTTAGGCCCCAGGAACCTGCTGACTTATCCCAAGACTCAACATGGTGTCACTGAGGGGTCTGCAGGTCCTCACATACTGATCTACCAGGCACCTGTCAAGTCAATCAACTTGTCAGATTAAACTTACCACAACTAGAAACTAAGGCAAATCCCAGGATGATAGTCACACCATACTGAAACAGGATACAAAAAATAAACGAAATGAAGAGTTGGTTTTTTGAAAGACTAAAATCGATAAACCCTTAGCTAACCTTATCAAAAAAAAAGAAAGAAAAGGCTCAGATACATGCAATTAGGAATGAAAAAGGTAAAGTCACAACAGATCCAAAAGAAATCCAGAGGATCATCAATACTTACTTTGAGAACATGTACTCTAATAAAATGGAAAACACAGAAGAAATGGGCAGATTTCTAGATACTTATGAATTACCAATGTTGAACGAAGATAAAAACATTTTAAATACCCCAATTACAATCAGTGAAATTGAAAATGTAATTAAAAGTTTACCAACAAAGAAAAGCCTGGGTCCTGATGGATTCACTGCTGAATTTTACAAGATATATAGAGAAGAACTACTGCCACTACTCTTTAAACTTTTCAATGAAATTGAAAAGGAAGCAATACTTCCAAATTCATTCCTGGAAGCAAGTATCACTTTGATTCCCAAGCCAAAGAAAGACACAACTAAAAAAAGAGAACTACAGGCCAATCTCCTTAATGAATATAGATGTAAAAATCGTTAATAAGATACTAGCAAAGAGAATACAGAGGGTCATCAAGATCATCCATCCTGACCAAGTCAGATTTATTCCAGGGATGCAAGGATGGTTCAACATACGGAAGTCAGTGAATGTAATACATTATATTAAAAAGTCAAGGACAAAAACCATATGATCCTCTCAATAGATGCAGAAAAAGCATTTGACAAAATTCAACACCCATTCGTGATAAAAAAACCCTGCAAAAAATTGGAATAGATGGTCTATATCTCAACTTAATAAAGGCTATCTATGAAAAGCCAACAGCCAACATCATATTAAATGGCCAAAATATGAAAACCTTCATGTTAAAATCAGGAACAAGACAATGATGCCCACTATCACCACTCCTCTTCGATATAGTTGTGGAAATATTAGCCATGGCAATTAGACAAGAGAAAAAAATTAAAACAATAAAGACAGGAAAGGAAGAAATTAAACTGTCATTATTTGCTGATGGTATGATACTATATAATGAAGACCCAAAAAACTCCACCCAAAGACTTCTAGACTTAATTGACACTTCCAGCAGGTAATTGAATACAAGGTCAACACTCAAAAATCAATAGCCTCCTTTTACACAAATAAGAGACTCACTGAGAGAGAAATTAGGGAAACGATTCCTTTCACAATAGCATCCAAAATAATGAAGTATCCAGGAATCAATCTAATGAAAGAAACAAGACTCTGCACTGAAAACTACAGCACTCTGAAAAAAGAGATTGAAGAGGATATAAGAAAATGGAAAGATATCCCCTGCTCCTGGGTAGGAAGAATCAACATAGTGAAAATGGCCATACTACCAGAACTGCTATACAGATTCAATGCAATGCCAATTGAAATTCCAACAGTATATTTCACAGAACTAGAAAAAATAAACCAAAAATTCACTTGGAAGCAGAAGAGACCTAGAATAGCAAAAGCCATCCTAGGCAACAGAGACATGGCAGCGGGTATAACAATTCCCAATTTGAAACTATACTACAAAGCCACAGCATGGTACTGGCAAAGAAACAGAGCTGAGGATCAGTAGAATAGATTGGAAGATACAGAAAAAACTCCAGATGTACTCAGCTACCTCATCTTGACAAAGGAGCCAACCATCCTCGCTGGAGGCTAGATATCTTCTTTAATAAATGGTGTTGGAAAAACTGGATTTCAACCTGACAAAGATTAAAACTAGACCCTTATCTTTCACCATATACTAAATTAAAATCCAAGTGGATTAAAGATCTAAATATTAAAAAAGAGTTACTAAATTTGCTGGAAGATAAGTTAGGCAGAACTCTTGAAGACATTGGCATAGGAAAAGACTTTATGAACAAAACCCTAGTAGCACGGGAACTAGCACAAAGAATCAACACCTGGGAGCTCATCTTATTAAAAAGCTTCTGCACTGCAAAAGAAACCATCAACAGAACTAAAAGACAACCTACAATGTGGGAAAAAATTTTTACCAGCTGCTCCTCAGACAAGGACTATTATCTATAATATATAAAGAACTCGAAAAAAATCAGACACCCCAAATACAAAGACCCAATTCAAAAACGGGCATCCGAAATAAACAGACATTTATCAGACAAAGAAGTAAAAGCATCAACTAAATATATGAAAACATGTTCCACATCACTGGTCATTCAAGAGATGCATATGAAAACAACACTGAGATTCCACCTCACCCCACAAAGAATGGCTGCTATCAAGAAATCAATCAATAACAAATGTTGGCAGGGTTGTGGGGAGAAAGGAACCCTTCTCCATTGTTGGTGGGAGTGCACACTGGTGCCACCACTGTGGAAATCAATATGGAGATATCTCAAAGAGTTAGGATTAGAGGTTCCACTTGACCCAGCCTGCTGGGTATCTTTCCAAAAGAATTAAAAGAATCATACCAGAGTGATGTATGCACACCCATATCTATAGCAGCACAGTTTGTAATAGCTAAAACTTGGAAACAGCCTATTTTCCCTTCAGTTGGAGACTGGATAAAGAAGATGTGTTTTTTCTATAAAATGGAATACTACTCAGCCATAAAGAATGAAAAATTAGAGTCATTCATAAGAAAATGGAGGCATAGTGAAGATATACTCTTAAGTGAAATAAATAAGTCACACTTATTTAAATACTGAATAGTTTCTCTGGTGTGAAAAACTATAATCATAAATAAGATCCTAATGGTATAATTTACAATGTGTAATTGCAACAAAAGTGCTAAAGGTTTAGGGGAAGTGGGAAGGGTAGGGGAAAGGAAATAGGGAAAAGAAAAAAATATGAGAAAATGAAAAAATGGAAATAAAGTATTTGTAAATAGATATGGGAGGAGGGGTGAAGGGAGGGCAGGGACAGGGGAAAAACTGAGAACCAAGACCTGTCATGTAAAGGTACAAGATCCCAATGATGAATGCAACTGTACTGTATACCTAAAATGTACCAATAAACTCAATAAGGAAAAAAAAAGAAATAGGAGATTGCCAAGAGAGGCTCAGTGACAGAAATTATCAGCTTAAAACAAAGAAAATTATGATTAAAACAAAGCATTCTATAAAAAGATAGATATGTACCATAGCAACAGAATGTTGAAGGGAAAAAAAAAAAAAAAAAAAAAAAAAAAGACTGATAGGAAAAAATAAGCCAAGTATTAACTACTGGAAAAAAGAGATTCACAAAAAAGGATGATAAGTGAATACACTGGTTCCACACCGAACAGTGTTAACAGTCATAGTAATATAAACACTGACAAAGAAATAAAATATAATTACATTCAGAAAATCAGGCAGTAAGAAAATTTTGTCATTCATTGTCAAAGAGAAATATAGCAAATTTGAAAACTGAAAATCAGGGCCGGGATTTAGCTCGGTGGTTTCACCACCTGCCTGGCAAGCACAAGGGCCCGAGTTCAATCCCCAGTACCAAGAAAAAAAAAGAAAATCAACAACTAGCAATATAAGCCAGGCAAGGTAGCACCGGCCTGAAATCCCAGCACTTAGGAGACTGAAACAGAAGGATCTCAAGTTTAATAGTCTGGGCTATTAAATAGTTCAAGGCCAGCTTTTACTACAGTGTCTCAAAAAAACAAAAAAGCAAAGTAAAACAAAAAATTAGCAATATAAAACATACATGACTACATAAGAGCTCTCCAAGATGACCATGTTCTAATAACCAAAACCTGTGAGTGCTGCTCTACACGGCACAGAAGACTGCAGGTCTGTGTATGCATAGTGAGACAGGGAGATCACCCAGAACAATCAGGTGTGTCCCTGTAAGAGAAAGGCAGAGTGAGACCTCATGACAGAGGAACAGGCGTGACAGGGGAAGCAGAAATCAGAACACTGTGCCTTGAAGATGAAAGAAGGCTGCACAGAGAAAAATACAACTAGAAGATGAAAAAACAAGAGAGCTCAGGTTTCCTCGAACTCCCAAAAGGAAGGAATCCTACTAACACCATGACTTTCGCTCAGTGAAACTAATTTTGGACTTTTGCCTCCCAGAACTAACAGAGAATAAATGTAAGCTGTTTTAAGTCATTATATTTGTGGTAAGCAGTTACAGTGGCAACGGGGGCGGGGGAGGAGGAGGAGGAGGAAGAAGAAAAAAAAGACTTCTAGAACCTCCAGAAGGAATGCAGCCCACAAATACCTTGAGTTTAGCCATTTGCACCCATTCGACATCTGACCTCCTGAACCATCGACACAATAAATTAGTTATTTCAGGCCAGTAATTTGTGGCAATATGGTTTATCTGCAATAAGAAACGAAGATATGCTAGAATAAGGTTAGTGTTTACATGGTATTATTAAAGAAAAACATGCCCTGCCACATTGGGCACAAACATTTTCAGTCCTCTTATTTGGCAACAGATAGTGGCACTGAAACGTCACCTCCTCCAGACATTCCATATGCAAACTTCTTGCTGTTGCTATAAGAAATGATCACGAACTGGATGTCCAACAGAAACTTACTCTTTCACAGTTCTGAAGGCAGAAGAACAAACATTCAGCAAGTGTGCATGCCTGCTGGAGAGCCTAGGAGAAAACCCACTTGCATCCTCCAGCTTCTGAAAACTGCTGGCTTTTGAAGTGTTACAATTTATTTCACATCTCCCTTTCTCTTCCGCACTTGTGTCCCTTCAGTCTGTGGCACATTTCTGTCTCTTCCTCATAAAGACAATAATTGGGTGCAGAGACTGCCCACATAATCCAGGTCACTTCCTTCCCTTCCAAACAACTCCTTAACTCCTTGAATTCTCCTTGATCACACCTCCTCTGAAGATCCTTAAGTATATTTTGGGGGAACATGTATGGTAACAGTCACAGGTTTCAGGGATTAGGATGTGGATATTTTGTTTTGAGGGTCACATGCAACTCAATACAACTTACAACCATCAACGTACTGAGTCAATGAACACATACTGAAGTCCCTTTGTACCTAGCTCTGTGATGAGTAAAGAATGAACACAGATAAAGAATCCTTGTCCTGAAGGAAGTGATAATAGAATAAGACAGGAAGATAAGAGTCTAGCACCAGGTTTATGAGAGCACATACGAAGGAGCAGCTAAACTCATTCAGAAAAGGAAAACTCCTTTCCCCTTCACCCTACTCCACTTGTGGGAATACTATTAGAACTGAGATCCATTGGTTAATATCATATTGACTCTCTTAATATGCTGCGACAAATAAGTCATAATAGATAGCTAAGGATACTAGTTCATTAATTTTCTACCTTTTAGGAATAAAACTGATAGCTGAGTAAAAGAAGTACTGAGGAATAAAAATTAAAAGGACGAAATACAGGAAAATTTAAATTACAGCAAAGGAACACTGAGAAATAAGATGAAGAACAAACATACTCAGTCTTCTTTACCACAGGCAACAACAAACTATAATTTAAAAGGTTTCTGATATTCTTTAACTCAGATTTCTTATTTTGTCCTATGACCAAGGTTTTCCTGCACCAGAAGAGAGATCTTAATTATCAGTCATAGAACTTAAAAGAAACATTCTTTATTGAACACAAAAACCTGAGCACAAAATACTATTGTTACTATATTCCACAACATCTCTTTATAAAAGCTGCCTATCTCATAAAGCTAAACTTCACAAGTTATATAAGAAATGGGTCACTTACATAAACTATAGGAACTAAAAAATAACTCTAAGTAAAGTCTAGGTCTTTCCCCTCAATTTTCTCAAATCAACTCCCTTTCTCTATATTTTACTTATTATTGGTCACACTTAAGTCCCCACAATTGTACATACTTTTCAAAAATACTCTATCATATATGTCCCACTAGGATACTCTGTACCTAATTGTCCTTAAACTCAAAGCAAAAGCAGCAGTGGCTCCTAGTGGCCAATTTATAACAGGTATATTTTTTCTATCATAATTCTTATATTTTCATAAATGATTTCTACAATTGTAAGAATCTTACTAGATGTTACAGGATTATGGAAAAAGTTATCAAAACAATATTTAACTTTAATCTGTGATGTTGCACTTGATGACAATAAGAAATTATAAGGTATGCTATTCCACTCAACGAAGAGTCTTTAAGATAAAATGCATTATTTAACACTATTATGTGTTTGCTGTGGTTGGGCCCTTTTGGGACTCCTATTGGAGTTAAATCCCAATTATGAGGTGAAAACTTAAACTAATGTTAAGAGACAGACTTTATGGAAGGTGATTACAATAAGACACAGAGACCCTGTGATTGAACACTGCTAACTTTATAACAGGACAGAGACCAGATACATTTGTGTGGCTAAATGATTATTAATTTTATGGTATATTTGAACACAGCCATAGAAAACTAATATTCTACCCTAAGTCAAATGATAAGTCCTCACCCCATCCATTTATTTTTCTTCAAAATGCAGTACCTTTAAACAAACTTTAAAATGTATTTTGTTTATAAATATAAATTTCTTCAATGTACATTCCATAAAAAAAGGGTTATCTATTTTGTTCAGTTTTCAGAGCCCGGTAAATGATTAAGTACTCAAATATTTGCTGAATAAACATTCAATAGCACTATAAATATATATTAATATCTACAAAGAATTATTGCTAAGGATGATGCTGATGGTGATAAAAATGTCATTAAAGAAAAACTTGATATACAATCAGTTTATATTCAGTGATGTATATGTATAGCTATGCATTAATTTCTCTCAAAACACCTTTATTAGCCAGTCTGAATATTTCTTACTAATTGCAACAGTTTCTTTCTGTTGTTGGTTTTTTGGTTTTTGTTTTCTGTGATGCAATGGATCAGAACCCACAGATTTTCACACACTACACAAACACACTACTACTGAGCTATCCTTAGCCCATAGCTTTTTTTTTATTTATTTATTTTTGGTTTCAGGGATCAAACTCGGGACCTTGTGCTTATGAAGCAGGCAGCAGAACCACTGAACTAAATCCCCAGCTCATAGCTTTTTAATTTACACAATTTTGGTAACTGAGGAGACATTAAATATGCAATTAATTATGCATTAAATATGCAATTTTTAAAATTATTAATTAGAATATCCTATCATACCTATAAATTCAGAAAATAATATACACAAAGCATTTCCTTCCTGACAAAAAACTTTCAAGTTTGAAACATTAAAAAAAAACTGGTAATTATTAGCAAATCTCTTATACCATCATCTTTCATCAAAGAGTAAAAAATAGACTTTTGGGTTAAAAAAAGATTTATCTACCTGATCCAGGAGTAGTAGATGTAACTCCAAGAGGACTCTGCATTACTGAAATGTTTGTCTACATGAAAACGGAAGAAAATGTTAAGGTAAAAATATAAAGTTCTAACCATACCACAAAGTATTAATTACTAAAAGGCTTTGCTCAATATATAACTTAACTTCTATCAGACTCTAGAGTTGCCTCCAATAAGCTCACAGTGACAAAGATACTCTCACTTTTTCTTTTTTTTTTTAAATAGAGCAGTACTAGCGCCTTTAGCATATTATACTTGCTTAAAATACTGGGTTTAACAAAACACTATTTTTTATAGAAGTTACACGGCAGCTATTCAGTTTTAGTTCCTAATGGTTGGTATTTGAAATAACGGACATAGTAGTGATTCTTCAAATCACCAAATCCAGACAGAAAATTCGAAAGGTGCAAAGCTTTATTTTTAAACATTTACAATGAATATTATAGATTCAAATATACCTCCCAACTTATGCCAATAAAAAGATAAAAAACTGGAAAATTATCATTACTAGCTCCTTAAATAGGATTAAAGATTAAACATTCTTCAAAAAAATACACTATACATAAAAAGAGAAGAAATTCACTACAAATATACACGTGTAGTTTTTTTAAAAAAACCAATTCTGATTAAGAAAACTGAAATCTAGATATGTCCAGTAACCAGAACTAAATATTAAGAGAATGTTATGACAGACACAAATTTTATTCAATTTTTGATGCCAAGCTCTTTCATGAACAAAAGTTTCTAAAAGTTCCAGAGACAACTATTTCTGGCTCTAATGTAGCAGCAACTTGCATACCAACCTTAAAGTGAAAAAAAAGATTCTCTTTCAATTTTGACCTATCATTTTTTAAATGCTTTAAATATCACAGTAACTGTAAACTACCTTTCATTATGATTCTGAGATAATGAAACAGCATAAATTTAGAAGCCAATGGTTCCATACCAAACTAAACATTCAACTTATTTAAACTTTAGAACTATCAGGATGGTCTTGATTCAGTAAGTGTAGACACCACTGTCCACTAGGAATATAACCCATGCCACACACATAATTCTGAGTCCTTAGGAGGCACATTATAATATATAAACAGGTGAAACTCGGAATGATTTAACCTCACAGTCAAAATATTATTTCAATGTGTAATCAATACAAAAACCTAACAAGATACTTACACTCTTTATAAATCTTCAAACTCAATTTGTATTTTATACTTTATGGTATACCTCAGTTAGAACTAGCCCCATTTAAAAGTGTCCATTGCCCCACTTGGCTATAATGGAGAAGAAGGTAAGTCCAGATTGTTAGAAAGAGAAAGTAATCTGTTTGACATCATGAATTCTGAGGTATACCATGGCAGATGCAGTAACCCTATAAATAGTAAAAGTTCACTGAAAGATGCTTTTTAATATTCTTAGGCTCTCAAACAACTGCACTACATTTGATAAAGGGAAGGCATAAAATGTGTCTCCAAATCCTAGTTTCATCTGTGATAAAATGAAGCTCATAACAGCCACATCAGAGAGTCACAGTTGGGACCAAACGAGACACTAATGGAAGTTCTAAGCTTAGGGCCTACACAGTAAGCAAGTGATTTTGAAGTATTAAATACTTTCTTGTTACTGTTAATCCCTTCAAAACAAAGAATCTCTGCCTTCACTCTAATTCATGACTGAAAAGAACACTATCATAAAACCTACAACAACAAAAATGCAGCACGACCATCAGATCACCAACACCAGGAGACACTGAACAATCAGCTCATAAATATGCAGGAGGCAGTATTTTAGTAAAATAAGTAAACACTGAATACAGTATAAAAAGATACTGGTCTTGCTAGGAAGAGTGACATGTGCCTACAACCCCAGCACACTGGGAGGCTGAGGTATGAAAAACACAAGTTCAAGGCCAGCCTGGGAAGCTTAGTGAGAAATAAAAATATATCTTAAAGCCGGGTGTGGTGGCACACGCCCATAATCCCAGCACTGGGGAGACTGAGGCAGGAGGATGCTGTGAGTTGAGACCAGCCTGGGCTACATAGTGAGTTCCAGGTCAGTCTCAACTACATAGTGAGGCTCTGACTCAAAAAACCAAAAAAAAAAAAAAAAAAAAAAAAAAAAAAAAAAAACAACAACAAAAATAGATTTTAAAAAGGGAGAAGGGAGTGGCACCTAGGAATGCAGCTCAGTGCAAAGGCTGCAGTTCAATCCTCAGTACCACACACACACATACCCACCAAAGACACTGGTCTTATACTGATATATACATAAGTAAAATTTCTGAATCATTACCAAGTGCTCTACCTCAGAATAAAACTTAATTTTCATTTGCTCTTTCACACAATATGCATAAATATTGAGCTTCCTAAATAAATGGAAGGACTTAAGCCATAATTATATTTTATGTGTACATTAAGTAGGTTGGAGACACAAGTAGGTTGTTAAGACATACTTCTAAAAGCCAAAGAATTACCTACATAGAAAACACTCTAAAGTTCCATTATATTTTAACACATTTCATAGTAAAAGCAATTTAAGTAGATTATACGACAAAGAGACTTACTGCTTATTCTGTACAACACAGTTACACAGAACAGACCTTAGAGAAATTATTAACCTTTACTATGCAGCCATATAAACACACAAAATGACTAGTTACGGGCCACAAGGTTACGTATGTCACCTGTCTTCTTGAAGTTAAAGGTGTCGATCCAAGGCCTGGGCTAGAAATGTCATCATATATACTTCTAACTGGTGGAGCTCCACTTTTGTCTTTATGAGCTGGTACAACTGGTTGTGGTGGTGACCCACCTACAATACACAAAAATAGACAGATGAGGGAACAAAGGAATGTCATTTGTCCAGTAAAATCTTTAGGTTTTGTGTTTTTCGAACTACTGACAAGCTCATGCCTGCATGGGCTGATGCAAGCTTCAATATAGCATAGCATAGCAGGCCCCCGGGTCTCCCTCTAAGCCATTAGAGTAAAGCAGGGCTAGCCCAGTCTTCCTAGTGCCCAGGTGAAGCCAGTGTTGCTGACCCCAGATTTGAAGAAAGATATCAGAATGTACAGTTAATAGAAACTTCAGCTATAGGAAACACATGTAACATTTACTTTCTCCACAAACTGCTTAACATTTCTATGTAACATGTGATCCCACAGCAAGACACCGTGGCCCACACCTGGAGACCCAGTTACTTAAAAGTGAAGGTGAGAGGATGGCTTGGATCCCACCAGGGCAACACAGCAAAAGAGTGGCTCAAAAAACAAACCAGGGCTGGGGGTAAAGCTCAGTGGTAGATCATTTGTCCAGAATGGGCAAGAACTGGGTTCAAGCCCCAGTAACAGGAAAAAAAAAATGTAATCCATTTTCTCACAGTGAAAGTAAGTATTCTTTAAAAGTATGACGCGAGAGCTGGGAATTTAGCTCAGTGGTGCTGCCACCTGCCTGGCAAGCACAAGGTTCTGAGTTTGATCCTCGGTATAAAAAAAAAAGGTTGAGGCCAGCCGGGGATTTAGCTCAGTGGTTTCACTGCCTGCCTCTCAAGTGGAAGGATCCAAGTTATATCCCCCAGTACCAAACAACAACAACAACAACAAAGGTTGAGGCTATAAGATTACAATTTCAAGTCAAGCCTGGACATCTTTGCAACTTGGCAAAGCCCTGTCTCAAGTTTTTAAAAAACAGCTACAGATTTAGGTCAATGTGAAGGCCTTGAGTTAAATTCCCAGTCCCACAAAGAAAAGAAAAGGAAAATTTTAAAAGGAAAAAAAGAAAAGAAATAGGTATTTAAAAACTCCACTCTGTGTATACTTGAATAATTATAATCTCCCAACATGGAATTGGACCAGCAAAATTAAACAGATCCCATCTATGTTTCTCACAGTAGAAACATATTTAAGCAGGTAATAAAGACGTAGAAAAAACAGTGTGTAACATGGAGTATCTCTGTAACTCAGATTACCAGCAGTGCTAAACAGTACAGCAAGGCTACCTAGAGCACAATCAATGGGATGAATGACCTGGAATGTAACAACCTGCTCTTTACTAATAAGTGAGCTTCAGCCAACTACTTACTATATTCAGCTTCAGGTTCTTCCTTTGGAAATAGAGCAACACTATTTTTTGAAATATTGAGATACTACCTACCCTTTAAAGCTGATCTTTAAAAACTAATAATGCAATGATTAGCATATTGCCTGGCACTCAGTATATGGTAAAGAGATAAAAAAAACACATCTGAAATTTAAAAACTGTCCAGAAAATAATGTGAAGTGAATTACTTCAAATGTAATTTATAATTCTACCTCACTGATCCTTCAAAAGGGTAATAAACTATTTCATACCAACTAATACTTTAAAGGGCAATTAAAGAAGTTTCCACTTCAGCATCTATGAAAGGATATTCTCACAGAATTCTTCTATGGTACTTCTTATTACTCAATTAAAACTTCAGCCGGGCGTGGTGGTGCACGCCTATAGTCCCAGCACTCGGGAGACTGAGGCAGGAGGATTGCTGTGAGTTCAAGACCAGCCTGGGCTAAATAGTGAGAGTTCCAGGTCAGTCTCAACTACATAGTGAGACCCTGTCTCAAAAAAACTTCAAAGTTATCTTTTAAGGTGTACTTTGCTAAAAAAAAAAGGTCCTAAAATAAACAAGGTTGCATTCGTTTCAATAATTCTGAGGACTACAAATTCTATGAAAAATAATTTTCAAAATCCTTTCACTAAACGTACTACATATATAGGTGAGAATCTTCTCAATACTATTAGAAGTAGAATTCATCTCCACAAATTTTCATACTAGATTCTTGAGTGTTTTGGTTTTTTGGTACTGTGGATCAAACTCGACCTTACCCTTGCTAGGCAGCGTAGAGCTAAATTTGTTATCCTTGTGTGTTTTGGGGGTTTTTTTTTGTTTTGTTTGTTTGTTTGTTTGTTTTGGTATCAGTCATCAGAACTGTGAACTATGTACTTGTGAGGCATGCGTGGTACCACTGAGCTAAATCCCTGGCCCCTTATTCTTGTATTTTTAACATGAATTATTTAACCTGAATCTAGTTAAATGACAGTATTTCATCGAGTCTAAGAGAACTTCCTCCAACCTGTACTTTGTAACATCTCTGAAATAAGAATACATTTTACAAAAAAGTGGCGTCAGCATTATATAATACATGCGTTTTTCTTTACTGATATTTAAAATAATAGTGAATTTTACAATCAACTGCAGATAAGATCATGATATACAGCACACATACTTTTAATGAGTGATTCTTGAATTATAGTAAATTTTATACTGCTGGTACCTCTATTCCAAGAGCCTTTAAATAAAGGCATTACTTTACAGATACTGTATTGTTTTGGTTTTTTAATTAACAAATGTACTCAGTGTAAATACTGCACCACTACTCTTAAAAATCCTAGAACATGTATAGATATATTTTATGCAGTTTACCTACCAGCCAGTAAAGGTGACCTCATTTCCATCACTCCCACGGAAGAGCCACTAACTGAGCGAGGTTGTGGAGTCACTGGAGCTGGTAAATCCCCCATTAGGAATCCAGGTAAAAACTGAGCATTCACACCTGGCTTTGGAGATGTGGGTGAACCAAGCATCATGGGTTCAGATCCTAAATTAATCGAAAAAAACAAGAAAGTCTTTTCCATTTGCAATGTCTGACAAAAAGATGCAAATCTACCATACAAAATTTTGAGAACACAACCAAAATTCTTAAATAGCATAGAAATATAACTGAACTTATTTTGAAAGACAACAAAAATTATTTCTAGGAAAATGTAAAATCTTCTATTCGCATTAACCTCTGACAGCTGCTTTTATTTCACTAGTTTAAAAATCAACAATTGGGGGGCGGGGGTACTGGGGATTGAACTCAGGTGCTTCAGCTTGCCAGGTAGGAGGTGGAGCCATTGAGCTAAATTCCCAGCCTGCAACAATTATTTTTAAATTGAATAAGTTTCAAATACAAAAAAGTCTCAAATACAAACAGAAAACCTTTTTGGATCAGTTTCTAGTATACAGCAACTAGAAATACGGTGAGAGCAAGTTTCTACACAAAGTCTTAGCAAAACAGAAACAGGCTCAGCTTGCTAAACATCCCAATTCTTCCTACCCAAATACAAAAACAGTGAATCATTTTTATGAGAAAGGTATAATAATGTACATATCACACAACTTATGAAATAACAGTGATAACTAGCATCTTACAAATATACTGAAAAGAGTGCAAGATATTTTTATTTTTTAACATATGCGCTCCCTAATTTAATCAGGTTGGCCTCAAATTTAAGATTCTTCTACCTAGTACCAGGGATGTAGCTCAGCAGCACAGCACTTGCCTGCCTGGCAAGCATGAGGTCCTGAATCTGATCCCTGGTACAAAAAAAAAGATTCTTTTGCCTCAGCCTCCTGTATAGCTGGAATTAAGAGCATGTGCCAGTAAACCTGCCTGGATAATCTTTTTATATCATTAGTTACTAAGTTAGGAATACTATACTTGATACAAGTTTCCTAAATATAAAAACAATTTACAGAGAACTAATTGTCTCTCAGTTATCCACTCAAAATTAATCTTCACAATTTACAGAAAGGATTCATTATGAAGATGAGGAAGCTATAACTGTGGCTAACCTGAGTCCCTACTGAGGCACCAACTGTAGCTGACCCACCAGGCCGCCTCCCTGCCCCAGGTGCCAACCATGGAAAGCCCACCACTCCTCCAAGTTTTCCCCACACAGACACCATTTGTGGGAGACCTAGACCCTCTTCTTTGCTCTCCCTGACCTGGGAATGAACAACGATGAATGACAAGGATACGTGGAGTCAGTTTGACATGCGGGCAACCAGGGGGCTCTGCCCCTAGTAGAGCCAGGACCCCACCCTCCAAACCTGACTCATCCATCTGACCTTTATTCACCTTTATTCATGGTACAAGGGATCAAAGTAACACAAGACTCATCTGCTTTGCAGTATCCATTAGCACATTCTCTGGTAAATAACTTAACCTCAGCTGTCTTAACTTATCCCTAATATGCAATATGCAATCACCCCTAAGTGCAGGCTTTCTGCTTTGTGCTCAGTGCAGGCCAATTAGGCCTCAATTCTCCTCTGGTCTCTCATATATAACATTCTAATTTCCCAGTAAAATAGCACAGTAAGGAAACCGCAGGCTATGGGGTCAGAGATGTGGATTCAAGTTCTGTAAGAAAAACAGGCATAAAGATAGCATCTACTCACAGCTTTCATTAGAAGAATAGCAAATACAGCTCTTGACCTGCTTGCTAAAATATTGTGCTCAATAAATACTAGGCATTGTTTTTCCACCACTAGCTTATGATAGGATAACCTTAGTGATTAATGCAAATGTAGAATTTGAAATTTTGCTTATAAAAATGTTTGTACAAGGTGACAAGCCTGAGTATGACTCATGGGGCTCAGGTCAAATGTTTGGCACAGGCCTATAATCCCAGCTAAGGTGGGGAGGCTAAGGCAGGAAGATACAAATAGGCCAGCCTAGGCTACATAGGAAGAGTCACAAGAGGAAAAAATATATATATAGGCAAACAATTTAAATTGTTTTTATTAACTACTGTATTACTTAGCTTCTAAGTAATCACAGTAATTTATTTTTTGTTTGTTTGTTTTTTTGTTTTTGTTTGTTTGTTTGTTTGTTTTGGAGGCTACTGGAGAACGAACTTTGGACCTTGCACCTTTGAGGCAGCTGGAGGAACCACTGAGCTAAATCCCTGGCCCCCCAAAAAGTTTTCTTGTTACTCAAGCCTGTTAATTTTTTTAAACTAAAGAAAAAAATCCTAATATTAATTCTCTTAGTTCTCATTAGAGTAGACCTATATATTAACAAGACAAGGGTGAAAAGCAAACTCAAAAAAAAGAGGGTGAGGTAAAGTGAAGAACTATCATTACACTGTAATTATTTTGTAGAGTGCTAGCTATTGTTCCATGGTACTACCACATACTTCCAAAGAACATATGCCAAACACAAACCAAAAGTCTAAACAAAATCGTGTATCTGAAGAGATATTTAAAAAACCATAGTAACAAAATAGAAAGTTTTTGGTAACACCACAAACTACCTTCACTCTCCCATTCCGCAAGCAGAAGGAAAAAACATAGCAAGTACAATATAAGAATTATGTCAAGAAAAGTTCTGATATATCTAGATACATATCTGATACAGCAGAAGCAGCAGAGTGCCTGCTCCAGACTCCTGCCACTAACCACTCCTCAGGACTAAATGTCACTTAAAGAAGTGTAAAAATGGATCCTGCATATTGTAAACTTCATTTCATATTCTGAACTTCTAAATAATAAGTAAGGATAGTACTGTGTCTTACATAGCTAGCATTTAATTGAAGTAACCTCTTGACACGCTGGTGGGTGCCGGGAGAGTATTTTATCAATGGATACCAAGAATATCTGCAATATATGGACTTGAATAATTAATATCAGTTAATAACAGATTTATAGATAGGCAATAAACAAAGATGACTCCTGTAACCCCAGCAAGTATGCACAATGTCTACTGAACAGAAAAGCTTTTTAATCTATAAAATACATGAAAATAAATACCTAGACCAACATCTGTATAAAAGTTTTAATACAGCAGAATATTTGCATCATTAAGGGATTATGATATGCTAAGAGTTCAAAAGTTACTCTTCCAGTAAAATTAATTTTTTTTAAAAATTCTCAAAAAGAACTTATTTTATAGAAAACATGAAAGCATTACATGGCCTTCAAGTCTAAAAACCTGATCCTACAACATAAACACAATGCTCATTCTTTACCAAACTCAAAGTCATAACCCAATATTCACATCTCTATGATAGTACATGTAGGTTTGTTTTTCTGTTCTAAAATTTTCAAAGTTCTCATAAGACACAAAACTCAGTAGAAAAAAAGGAATCCACATGCTAACTAGTTAGGCTTTTTTCATTGATATCAGACACTCCTCATTCAATGAGGAGGTCTGTTAATTACCTTTCTCTCATTGCTGAAACAAAATACCCAGCACCACAAGATAGAAGGGAAGGGGTTTATCTGGCTTACATTTCCTACAGGGTTAAGTCCATAAACAGCTGGCTCCGAGGCTGGGATGGCAAACAGGCAACACAGAACACAAATAGCGTGGCACCCCCAAGCCAGCAAAGGTAGTAAGAGAGTTTAACAGAGTCTCCCTGCCCCTTTTATTTTATTCAGACTGCTTAGGGAAGGGGATTCACACTCACACCCTTAATCCTAGTGCCCTGGAGCCTAGCATTGCATCAGGAATCAATTCCAGCTTCACATACTCTAGATCAAGCCTATGACCACATGAGGCTTTGGGGACATCTACATGCCCTGGAGCCTAGCATTGCATCAGGAATCAATTCCAGCTTCACATACTCTAGATCAAGCCTATGACCACATGAGGCTTTGGGGGGACATCTACACCCAAACCTTAACAAGGTCATCAAATGAATTCATCGAAATGAGGAATTGTATAAAGTATGGACATCACAATATTCAGAATAAAGAAATGGTAAAGGGAAACTCCAACTTGATGACTTTGCTTTCATTTGCATAATTCTTACATGCAGTACTGTAATGTATAGTGGAACATAGAACTATAGTAGTATAGGGCCAGAGATTTACCTGAGTGGTTCCACTGGCTGCCTCACAAGCACAAGGTCCCAAGTTAGACTCCCGGTACACACACACACACAAAAAAAAAACCCTACAGTAATATACTGTGCAATACAATCAGCAAAAAATTGCAGTACTGTATAAACAATTCATACTGTACCAAAGAAAGTCAGGCTCTATAAAGAAAATGTACATAACTGTACAAAAACCATGGGCCGGGGATTTAGCAGTGGCACTGCACCTGCCTCACAAGGTCCAGAGTTCGATTCCTGGTGCCGGAGAAAGAGAGACAGATCATACATCTGACCAGTGGATCCTAAGTCCAAACAGCAACCCTTATGGTATTAAGTCCAAATAGGCATTAAACAGGTAGGACACTAAACAAGGACTATCTGTATTAGACATCATATTATCATAATAGCTCAATGAAAATGATTTGTTTTCCTTAAGAACACATGCTTTGCAATAACTCAAAATAAAATACAGCAACCACCAACAAATCATCACATCAGCTGGATTCAGGCAATATTGATACCTCACATGTCAGAAAAGGCACAGGCAAAAATTATTCCAGAAATCCAGGATCTTATAGTAATGACATAGAAAGTGTTCATCAATAATCATGATTGAAAAACAGATGCAATCCAGACATGACCTCAGCAAATCAATAAAGACTTGATTCCTATATTTCCTCACATGCCCTTTCCTGGCATCTTAGCAGCTTCCATGAATTCAAGGGTACACTGACCACACCACTGTCATTGCTGGAAGGTGTGGTTTGAACTAGCAATTTTGGCTAAATAATAAAGAAGCTTCTGCAGGTCATTGGAAGGGACCAATGAAACTAAATATACAAAGATATTACAGAACCATGAACCTGCTTGACTCTAAAAAATCATTGGAAACGTCAAATATTGACAATAAGACTGGTATCAATGGAGTCACTGGTCTGTCCATCTCTGCAGTAAATACGTTGGAGGAAAGACATAAAGTATGCAGCAAAGGAGCTTACCAGCCAGGAGTTTAAGACAAAAATTAAACACATAAAACAATCACAGAGGCAAGAATAGCAGTGATAATTAATTGCTTAATTGTTTCCTTTGGTTTCAAAGTGTGTAGAGAGAGATATAAATATATATATATACAACCTGAGAAAATGTGTATACCTATATATGAGACATTTCTATATATTAAAAAGTTTCAAAGGTAACATCAATGAGTTGTTTATATCTGAGAATTTATTTAACTCCAAATGAATCAGTTTTTGTTTTTATCATATGAGGAACTGTTGTGAGCAAACATTTCCTAGAAATTAGCTCAATAGAAAGGGTGCACTGATAAATTTTTCTGGCCCTTTGGTACAGCTGTTCTGCCTATAACCTATGTGATCAACAGGTGTCATAAGACCGTGATCCAAGTAGCTCCCTTCTGCAGCAAAACAAGCAAACCATACACTTTTCGGGTATTGGGGCAAAGAAGCAACCACATAATGACAAGTAGCTTACTTTTCCCCAGTGTCAGACATTACAGAAATAATTCTTATTTTGAACACATTTGTCTCTTCATGAATGCTGTATTTCTTTGCATAATATGCTTAGTGAATGTTCCTAAAACAGAAGAGGCTACAGGCACTAAAGATAAAATTCCCTTCCTGCGACTAGATCATTAAAATAGGTCGCTAAATGAGAATTGTATATAATTCGTACATTACAATATTCAGAACAAAGACGTGGTCTAAGAGTCGTACATGGAGTACTGCAATGTATAACTGAACATAAGACTGCATGCAGTGCTGTACAGTGTAATCAGCAAAAACTATACTACTGCATAAAAGCAGTATAACGTACAAAAAAAAGGCATTGAGGCTCTATCAACAAGATGTACAGAACTGCACAAAAAAAAAAAAAAAAAAAAAAAAAAAAAAAAAAAAAAAAAAAAAAAAAAACACATGCGAGGGGTTATCGTAAATCCGAACAGCCACCTCGGTCAAAAATCCCAACAGTCATTAAACAGGTGGGTCGTTAAATGAGGAAGATCAACGTCAGCAAGACTCCCCCGATAAACAATCATACCGTGACTAATAGGAAAAGACCTACAATAGAGCCACATTCCCAAGAAAAAGGAGAGGGGTAAAAAAAATACAAACTCCTAGCCAGTAGTCGGGTCAATTCTCAGTGGTTACCACCATTTGGTTGATTCTATCCTCACACGATTCACCTTCATTAACAGATTCTTTTGCAACGCCGGCGACAGGGAAGAGGTCAAAGCAACTAGAAGCCTCGGTGACCAACTCGCAAGGGACTGGAACGTACCCCAGGACACTGCCCACCCACGTGGACCCGGGTCAGTCTCTCGGGGGACGCTTCCGGGGAGCCGGGCACCCAAACCCCCGACTGGGGCGTGGTGGGGAGCCCCAGGTCCCGGCCTGTCCTGTGGAGCCAGTGCTGGGGGACACACAACACGCAGACGGGCATTTCCTCACCCTCCCAGTACCTGACGCTTCGCGAAACCTCGAGCAGGGACAGATGAGGAACTTGGGGAGACCCAAAGGTTCCCCCTCCGCAAAGGAAATCAGCATACCAGAGACAGCTGGCTGCTGCCTTCCAGTCTCGCCCGGCTCCAAGGCCTGCCGCGCGAATGGCAGCGATAGCAAGGAAAAGCAGTTTTTAACTCACCCAACGTGGGCGCCTGGGGTTCTATAGCAAAGGTTGCCATCGCGACGGCAGTAGCTACTCTTAGCCCCAGACGTTCCCAATTTTCAAAAATGGCGGAAACTCTCCGCGGCCAGGCGCGCTCCCTAAGCGGGTTGCGTAACTTCCGTACATGCGCCGTACTCACAGTGCGGGCGCTGGCGTCATCATGGAGGTGGGAGGAGATTTCCCAGGGACAAGGTGAACCAGGGTGGGAGGTGTAGTTTCTCGGTATATATTTTGATCACTCTGTGAACCGCCTAATAAGATGGTGTTGAGTCTCATAGTACAAATTACTGTTTCGTAATTAATAAGAGTTCCCCCACTGCTCTGTCATCAGTGGTCTTTTTCTAGGTTACACCTGGAAAAGTAGGCTTGGTGAGACAGTAGGTTTCTCGTTCCAGTGTGGGTTTCTGTGCTTTATGCATGACACGCTTTTCTCAAAATATATTTTCTACCTTCTGTATGCTTTACAGTTTCTGTGGGAACAGTTTTACATTAACGCATAACTTGTATGCTGTTTTACTGCGTATCAACACATTCAAAAGAATATAGCTAACAAACGTAAATATAAATTAATGGAGAGTAACACCTGTGAATCCACCACACCATAGAAACTTGAAAGCTCCTGCGTATGCCATCCTTGCCGTCCTCCACTGTTTCTGCTGCTTTTCTTTAGGGAATATCGATGTATTGGTCACACATTCTACGTTTATGTAAAAATATAGTTTAGTTTTATTGCTTACAAACTTTATAAAAATAATGTACCGCGTGTTGTATATTGTGGAATGGGTGTTTAGTAAAATCTCTCTCTTCTTCCTCTTCCCCAACTCCCACCCCTACCCCCTACTAGTACTAGGGATTGAATCAGGACTACATCCTCAGTCATTTTATTGGATTTTATTTTTCTTTTTTTTAATTCTTTTATTTTACTTGTTGTATTTTGGGTTTCTCATATATGAAAAACCATGTGATTGTTTGTATTTTTAATTTATTTCACTTAACATTATGCTGTCAATGTTCATCCATTTTCCTAAAATGACTAGTTTATTTTTGAGACAGTCTTTCTCTTAAATTGTTAAACTGCCCAGGCTGGGCTTGAACTTGCTAACCTCCTACCTCAGCACCCAGAGTGCTGGGACTACAGGTGTGGCCCATTATCTCCTTTTTTTTTTTAAGAACACAAACCATACTTAAACTCACTCAGATAATCCAGGAAAATCCTATTTCCATATCCAGTTGAAGTAATTAAAGTAATAATCACACTTGCAAAGGTTTTTTGTTTTGTTTTGTTTTTGCCATATAAGATACATTTACAGGTTCTAGATTTTAAGGTATGGATATATGTAGTACCATTTAATCAGCCAATCACCCATAGGTTGTTTAGAATTAAGATATCAAGAAAGATTCCTCAAAGATTTCCTGTTATAAATTATGATTTAGCCAAGCAAAAGAATGCTATGCATCTGTTTTAAAAAATGAGATAGATTTGATATTTGCATGTACATGTATTGGCCTAGAAAGACCTACATGATCTATATAAAAGAAATTGAGCCACTAGTGGTGGTGCACGCCTGTAATCCCAGCACTTGGGAGGCTGAGGCAGGAGGATCACTGCAAGTTTGAGACCAGCCTGGGCTACATAGTGAGTTCCAGGGCAGCATGAACTACATAGTGAGACCCGGTCTCAAAAAAATACATTAAAAAAATAAAAAATAACAACATGAAGGTCGGGGATTTAGCTCAGTGGTGCAGCTGCCTGCCTGGCAAGCACAAGGTAACGAGTTTGATTCCCCAGTACCAAAAATAGTAATTTAAAAAAATAAATATATAGCGTTTTTTTGTTTGTTGTTTTTTTGTACCAGGATTGAACTTGGGATCTTGCACTTAGGAGGCAGGCAGTGGCACCACTGAGCTAAATCCCAATGTATATTGGGTACAGATGGCCAGGTGGGGAGATTAAAAAGAAGAGGTTTAAATAAAGGGAAAAGTTGGAAAAGAATTTCATCAAACTATTAACAGGAAAGAGTAGGAATTTTATAAATGGAAGGTTTTATGGTCTTTTAGCTTATTTTATATAATTTTGTGGTGATCATAAATTGCGGATTCCTAGAAAATACAAGAGAACCTCTCTGGTTAGAAAATTTAAAAACAGCCCCAGCTCAAATTCTTGCCCTCTAACTTATAACCTCTAGCATACTCCACATGACCCCTGGAATGCAGGTGAAAAACCTGGGGCTACAGAAAACTTGACCTGAAAATTAATTTTCAACTTTCTTCTAAACTCAAACTAATTTTGAAAAATTCAGAAATATATAAAACCTCTAAATGTACTTTCAATAAATTCAGTATTTCCACAGCCTTTGTCTATCATATAGAAATTATTCATCAAATGTCTATTACTACGCAGTATTTATCTCAATATGAAATCACCTTGTTGCTCTAAAAAGCTCATACTGTCTGTTCTTAAAAAAGCAAAAGATTTTTAAAAGTGAAGAAAAAAGATATCCACCTTTAGTAAGACTTCAGAAAAATACATGGTTTGTTGTCTTCACATGGAGAGCAACAGAAGGGAGCATTTTACCACTTGGTCTCAGCATCTCAGCCTTGGGCAACTCAGATGGCTTGGGGGCCGTTCACTTAGACTGTGATGTCACATAATACACACAGACAAGCCATAACTTCGCAGGGCCTGAGCACAGAGGGTCTTCAACAGAGCTTTAGGGTGTTTTAAGATGTGGGGATCATCTCCAGAAAAATACAAAATTATTATCTGCACTGTCTGACCTCTATAAACAATCCCAGAAGTGATGTTTTTTTAAAAATAAGCTTTTACATGTGAAATTTTTCAAGGGTGTGTGACAATTTTTATAGTAAAAATTTTTAAAGTAAAAATTTTATAGTAAAAATTGTGGGGGGAAAAAGAGCCAAACATCCAAAGAAATATTAGTTTTGCAGATTCGCCTGTTATCTTTCAATCAATTAAATGAACCCAATCACCTTTTGGAACAGACTTTCAAAACCTACATAACTTTCAAGTGTAATTTTATGCTGTCTTCTATTTGAACTGTCAGATAGGTGTAAAAGGTATTTGAAAGCCTGGAGAAAGCTTATAATAGACAAATGGAAAAACTGGTGGAAGGGTTGATTTTAGAAAGAGTTGCTGGGAATTTACCTTGAAATAATTTACTAAGGAGGGAAGGCAGAAAAGGTAGAAGAGAGATACTGGTGTACCTTGCTTTTCTTCCCTATTCCACCCTTCATGAGTTAATAAATGTTGGTGGCATTTAATTATGATATTCTCTATAGTTCTGTGTTTTTGACATTTTCCCTAAATTTTTTCTTTTTCTTTTTTTTTTTTTTTTTGTACCGGGGATCGAACTCAGGTCCTTGTGCTTGTAAGGCAGGCGGTGGAACCACTGAGCTAAATCCCTGGCCCTTCCCTAAATTTTTTCAAAAAAAGTCAAGCTTAAACTCTAAGACATTCAAAAGTCACATATTCTGTTAGCTTATGTGAAAACTAAGAGTAAAAAATCAGTGAAAAAAAAAACACTCATTCCTAGATAATTGTCTTCATTTAAAGAAGTAGTATTTTGTTGAAAACAAGTAAAAAAAATCTTGACTTTAAATACCTAAGTTATGTGATATTAATAACTCTGAGACTTATTTTTTCATCTGAATTATGGGAAGAATTGTACCAACTTCATTGTAATTCATGGACTTATTCACCCCATGAGATATATTATTTAATATATACATAAAATTGAATTTTAGCCTAGTAGTCTTTTCTTTCCTTCATCATATTATCATTTAATAAACTACATTGATGTATTTCTCCCTTAATCCACCACACATATCTTTCCAATTTCAACTATGACCTCTACGTGGCTAAACCAAAGACATTTTCCATCTTTATCTTACATAACCTCTTAAAGAAATGTAGATGTTAACAAAAGGAATTATGAAATTTATTATTTTATTAAAATATATCCGCACCTTGAACAATAAAGAATATATTCTAAGTATGTATAAAGAATATAAGTATATATACAAAATAAGTAAAATAAATTTTACATGAACTAGAAACGTTTATAAGTGATTTTTTGAAAGTACACCAATGGAAATAAGACAGAAATCTGCTGACTGTAAATGTTAATATATGTATTGTAAAAATGTAAAACTTCAAAATCTTCTGGTTTACATTACTGAATAACTATGGAGTGATTATGTTCAGAATCCTTTGGACAGGAAAATCAAATAGTCACCTTGGAAATAAATAAATATTCATGCTAGATTTGTTATTTTTAAGTACATTGTTGCTCTCCTTATAAAAGTAGTAATTCGTTGAGTTAATACACCAGTTAATATTATGATACTCTGCTTTGTACTTGGGACCTTCAAGAATATTTGCAGAAAAGATTTTTAAAGGGGTACTTTCTAACAGATGAACAATGAGAGTTGCCAAAAAGCACACTGACAAATTCCGAAGGTTTCTCCACCACCTCTAAAATTATCAATCAGAATTAAACTAAGTTCCCTTAAAGCACACACACACACACACACACACACACAACACACATGTCCTACATTCAATGTACATAATCAAAGAATCAGGGAATAAGACAAAGTAAAACTGCAATAAAAATGTTAAAAACAATACTCCATTTTCTCTGAAATCTTTGTCTTGAGATAATATATTGGTATAAATTGTCTCAAAAAAAATATTTTAAAAAATACTTTTGGGGGCTGGGGATTTAGCTCAGTGGTACCGCACCTGCCTCACAAGTGCAAGATCCTAAGTTCAACCCCCAGTACCAAAAAAATTTTCAGTTTTCAAAAAATTCAAGCTGGGCATGGTGGTACATGTCTAATCCTAGCACTTGGGAGGATGAGGCAGGTGGATCACTGTGAGTTCAAGATCAGCCTGGGCTACATAGTGAGTTCCAGGTCAGTGTCAACTACATAGTGAGACCCTGTCTGAAAAACTAAAGAAACAAAAAAACAAAAACAAAAAAATCAAATATTTCCTGGGTATTCAATGAAATATAACCATTAACAACCTTAAAGTATAAAGTTAGCAAAATATTTTTAAAATTTTAACTTTGTGTAGGTATTGTTTGATATGTTCCAATGCGTTTGCTCTACTCTCTCTTTCGCAGGTTACTAGGTAGGCTCTTTTTTTTTTTTCAATGTTTAAAATGAAATAATACTTTTATTTTTATTTCCCTTTTTAAAAATGGCAGGAAAATCTTTTTGGGGGGTTTTTTTTTTCTTTTTTTTTTTTTTTTTTTTTTTTTTTTGTACTGGGGATTGAACTCAGGACCTTGCACTTGTGAGGCAGGCATAAGCTAAATCCCCAGCCAGAAAATATATTTTAAAACAGCAAAAAACTCCATGAAGTATTTTTTCTTACCTTCCTCAAAAAAGACTCATTATTTGCTATATATAATTTTCTTAAATTTATAATATGTAAGATAGAGGATCAGAACAACGAAGTTCCTTCTTAAAAATAATGAGGTATGACACAGCGACTTCCGCATCTTTCTATGGAAAGTGCAATGAATGTATTGTGTCTGAGACACATCTTGTCTCATACCATACCCCTAATTTAAAAGATTGTACTGCATCTCTGATCTATTTTAGATATGTACAGCAAGCTACCTTTTAAGATTGACAAAATTAACTCTCAAAGCACTTCTGCAGATACTTAATAAACATCTTCAAACAGTAACCAGATCACTACATGCAATAACTAAGCGTACAATCTATAGACTGTGAACAAATTGTATCAAAGCTTCATGTAACAGCCTTTAGTTGAAAATTAAATAGCACTCAGCAAAAGAAAATATATTTAAGGGGCCAAGAGATTTAGCTCAGTGGTTCTGCCGCCTGCCTCGCAAGCACAAAGACCCGAGTTTGATCCCCAGTGCCAAAAAAACAAACAAAGAAAATAAACTTAAACAAATGCCTTCATATGAACACAGAAGGCTCATCCAGCAACCCCTAGTAATACTGATCATGGAGACATCATGAATCATCAGCCTCTTTGGCCGGGGATTTAGCTCAGCTGTTCGGTGGCCTGCCTCGCAAGCGCAAGGACCTTCGATCCCCGGTACCAAAAAAATAATAAATAAATAAAGCAGCCTCTTATTTAAGGGGGTTCTGCCTGGCTTGGCTGGCTTCAACAGCTTGCTCTTGGTTAATTATCTTTGGGCTGCTTCTTCATGGACGTGAAGAGTTCACAACATAAGTGATGGCATCTTGTCAGACTGTGAGGAATCTCCAGACACAACCTGTACTGATCACTTCCAGTTTTCGCCCATTACAGTCTAAGAAAGTCTGCTTCCCAGATGCACATATATGTATACTTTCCAACTTATGCACTCAGTATTTAAGAAGAGTTAGGAATTTTAAAACTAAAAATCTACCTGGTAATCATATTTTTTAAATCATCAAAGACTTCTTGAAAAGTAAATTCTGTTTTAATTACTAAAATTTAGGATAATTTGTATAAAAGAAAAAAAATTTGAATCTTGAAATAAATTTACAACGTACAGAGGTCAATCATGCTAACATGGAAATATTTAAGAAAAAGAAATAAAAACTACTTCAAAAGCTCTTTCTAGAGATAAAATTGTAAATAACATTAGGCATCCTAATAATCCAAATAAAATTTATTTCAAAGCCATAAATTTTCTTTCCTTAAAATATACTGTCCAGTAAAATGCTGAACTATAAAACAGATCACTGAAAAAATTACATCTAAAAAATGACCTTTCAAAATAAAATATTTTCTCACAGTTCCAAAGAGACAAAAAATTATGACAGAATGTTAGGCATCCAAGATAAAAAAAATACAACACATAAGAGAAGAAAAATATCACCTTATTAAAGAACCATAAACTCATAATAATGTAAGAAAAAGCATTTATAGAAATATTTTAAAAATAAAAAATACAAGCAATAGAATTAAATTTTTAATTTAATAATGGAATGGAAAGTGGGCATGTTTTCATAAGAGGATTAAAATTTTCTGTGAATATTGTCACCACTATGTACATGTTGTATAAATCTTTAGATTCTGATACTCGTTGAGTTTGAAGGTATTCATTTTAATCTTAAACATATTCTTTACAAAAATCTTTACCTCTCCAATAGTATGTCAAGTACCACTTCTAGTTTTTTCCTGTGTGAAAATGGGCTGAAAAGTACTGAAAGAAAAGTACTTTAAATGTAACTATACTGTATGCCTACAATATACCAAAAAACTCAATAAGAAAATAAAATTAAATTAAAAAAAGAAAAATACTTTAAAAATGTTTAACCAATTTAGTCTTTCCACACTCCAATATACATTTTAAAAGTAAACCTTTTTCTTCAACAGAAATAAATAATTGGTAATAGCTATTTTTCTTTAGCAACTCAAACAATAAAAAAAATAATAATATAATTTAAGTGGTGCCATGCCTGCCTCGCAAACACAAGGTCCTGAGTTTGAAAACTCAAGACTGAAAAAAAAAGAAAGAAAGTAATATAATTTAAAAATGTATTTCATATACTAGCTTAGAACAATCAAATTGACCTCCATTTCCACTGGTGAAAAACAAAAGAAAAGGAATTTTTAGTAGTCTATTTTCCAACAAGAAAGACACCTACAAAGACCAATTCAAAATTACATTTGTCCATCATCTGCAACTTGTGAATTTCTGTCCCTTTCCGATTCCGGTAGTTTGTCCCATATATTGCTTTTTTTGACCTCTTGATACATACGAAGCTGTTCCATGAAGCCAGAATTTGGACATATCGAAGGCCTTGCATTTTTCACCAAAGAAAAAGCACTACTAAATGAGATTTCTTCGGAATTCATCAGGAAGCCTATTACAATTGCAGCAGCTCTGGAAACTCCTGCATTACAGTGAACAAGAACCACACCATCCTGCAATAAAATTGTTTTAAAACCACATTACTCATTGAAAAGATTAATTAGATCAAGTAGACAGTCTTATATTACATAAAAATATAAAGCAAACATTCTATCTGGCCAACGTGGGTGATTTCACTTACCAACATGTAATTCATTGCAAGCAATGAATGGGTGATTAGTTAATTAATCAATTAACAAATACCTGCTCTCCCTGCCCAATGCCCAGGACTGAAACGTTATGCAGATATGTTTGGAACTTTGAAACACTGCCTTTTATTAAATTAATCTAGTAAAGTACTCAAGAAAGCCTAGTCATTTAGTAACTACATGTATATAAATAAGAAGCTGTACATGGAAGCATGTAGAAACCAAACAAAAACTAAAAGAAAGCTGGAGACATTCCAGGTACACACAGTATTCCCATTTAATAAAAAATAAATGTCACTGGCTTGGACATCTATAAAATAATTGACAAGGAACAAAATTTTCTACTGTTGGACATTATTTTATTCTCAAAGAAAGTAACCTAAAAATTTCAACTTATAGGAAAATAAATGATGGCACAAATACTTATTACAATGCAAAGTGGAAAAGGTAAGCAGACACCACCCTGAGGTCAATAAACAAAAACGTTTCAGGTAATTTGCAAATGATACTTTCCAAGTGAAAAGAGACAGCACAAAGCCAACACTGATGGGGATAATATTACATTAATCATGAATTTGATAGATCTGACGGAAGAGGATTGATACAGCTTGGCCTATCTCAAGCTTTTAAACAGTTAATGATCTAAAGGAAATGTAGTGAACTGTGAGCAGGTCACAAAGAATTAGACATTGTCATTGCTTCATTTCCTGATTCTTCAGTTGGTACAACAAAGAAAGCTGTGAACAGGAGAAGGGAAAAAAAGCACTGAACATCCTCTGTCCAATGGACACATTAGCAATACAATTATCACTACTCATTGGACTATTTTACTTTTGCAAGGCAGTTTTCTCACATTTATGTATCTGGTGCAGAATTCCTTTCCTTGATTTGTTGTAGCATATTTGCAAAGTGCATCTTTTTTCAAAAATGATTAACAACAAAATTAGCTAATATTTTGAAAATCCTTAGGGAAGGATTTAGCTCAGTGGTTCTGCCACCTGCCTCACAAGCGCAAGGACCCGAGTTTGATCCCTGATACCAAAAAAAAAAAAAAAATCCTTATACCAAAAGAGACAAGTTCAATTCTCTTCTCATAAGGTATGTGTGATTCATTTTCAAATTTTAACTGTTTTGGCACAAACAAAACAAAACAAAAATATTCATTACATGCACCTGAAATATTTCTCAATTTGCAGCAACAACTCAGTTTTATGACTTAAGATGTTTAAAAATTATATGACAGTAACTTGAAAATTATCAATGAACATCATTTAGCTTCAAACAAAGTAACCAGGTATTCTAAAGAAGCTTGCAATTGTGAGCTAAATAAGCAAGAGACGTAAGGAAAGTTAAAACTTTAAGTTGGAAAGGCTTGGGTTAAGGCTTTCAGCTCTCTAAGGCGCATAATCACTAGTTCACCTCTTCTTTCCCTGGATACCTGGCCAGTTCCTGGGAAAAAACAGGGAGGACTTTGTTAAAAAGACCAGATGTTCTTAACATCAAGATAAGGAATGTGATGCATTCCGCCCCTCCCGGACCCCTGGCCAGGGCCCGGTTGGGACGTGACTGCAAGCACATTCACCTTTTTCCGCGCCAAAAGTACAGATAGATTTACTACCTTTGTCTAGAGAGCTATATAAACAGCCCACCTAGCCCAGGCTGCTGCTGCTGCTGTTTTACGCCCGGGATTGAGACCTGTAGCCGAAGGGATTGCTGAAGAGACCCGTGCTGTGTTGCGAATGATGCACCTAATTCCTCCAACATTCCGGTGTTGTTGCCAGAGAGCCTAAGGGTAATTTCCCGGATAGAGTCCCTCTTGCTGTTAGAGGACTCTCCTCTTTCTTTGTCCTCTCCATTCTTACTTTTGTTTTCTGTATGCGCATATCCTTCAATAAACTTTCCCTTTTGTACTTATTTAAGGCTGGTGGACGTTCTTTTAGCGGATCGAGCCAAATTAATTAGGAGACCGTGCACGGCAAAGGGCAATAAATAAAATTTGTCCTTACAGAGACACTTTCCCGTGCTATTTTAAATATTTCTTGGCTATTTATTTTCAGTCTTATATACTGTGCATTCAATTTTAGCTAGTCTTTGAAAATGTTAGTATCATTTACTTCTCTTACTACTTTACACAACATCTGCTTTTCTACATACAGCTTTTGATTTACTTGCATGCTACTTTTTATTACTTCTTAGGTATCATATTGTCCCTGAAAGTATTTCCAGAAGTTACTGAATTTATAGTCATTTTTTCCAGAACTCGAAATAATGGCAGTATATAAAGCACTTGGCATTATCCTCTGCCTGGAAGACCTTTGTTCCTCTTCATACAGCTGTCTCTGGATTCTCTTCTAAACAGACTTTCTTGCTCCAAGTGAGCCGGGGGCAGGAGTGACACCCTGTCAATTTCTGTATGCCTCGCACACAGTGTAATTCTTGGCACATAGCAGGCATTCCACAAATATTTGCTAAGTAAATATATTTGTTCAGCTTTTCTGTGAGAAAATTTTGTTCCCCACAAATTAAAATCACCATGTTGCTATGGACAGATAGCAATTATGCTGTGGCATTTCCATTTGACAGTTTTCTTTGTTTCCATACTGTTATGAATAGCTTTTCAAGCTTCTTAGGGGCACCAGTGAGAATCCTTCAGGTATTAGAATAAATATGTGACAGACTGAGCCAAGACCAGGTGTTTTTCTTCTTTTTTTTTTCCAAGTGTTTTTCCTTACATATAAGTTCCAATACAATTTGGGTAAAATGTGCTTTGCAAGTGCTTATAACAGCCCATAAGAATTTTACAATAGAATGAAAATCAATTACTTCTAAATAGTGTTTAAATTAGCTTTCCTCTCCCTCTTTCTCCTCCCCCTTTCCTCTCCCCTCCTCCTTCCCCTATCTGTTTTCTTTCTCACCATCATCTTCAAATTTTGGTAGTTAAAATCTCTCAATGAATGAAGTAAAATTCAGGTGCAGCCTCCTTACCGTGCTGATAGTTGGTAACAAAGTGGGCTACACATTTAGTAAAAATCGGTCCATTTGATGGCACTCCTGGCCATCCACACGATCCACAAGAGCACAGAGCAATATAAACATGGCACTTTGGTTTCGCTATGACCTGTGTGTGTCCTATAAAGGTTCATGTGTTAGAAGCTCGTCCTCACTGTGGCAATTCTGGGAGGTCACTGACCTTTAGGAGGCAGAGCCTTGGAGAGGTGCTGGGTTGCTGGGAAGGCACCTGTGGAAGGAATTCATGTAATTCTCCAGAGGGCAGATTATACCAGCGCCCTCCTTTGAGTTCTGGCTTCCTGTCTGAGGATGTCATCTCTCCCTGTCACACACGTTCCTCCCATCCTGATGTCAACCACTGTGAGGCCCTCAGCACAGCCAGGGCCAGGTGGCCGGACTCTACCTGAGAACTGGGAGCTAAATGAACCTCTTTTCTTCACAAATGGCCTAACCTCAAGAAAACAGACTAATACGCATGGCAAATACAAAACTTGATGAAGTTAGATCTCTTTAGACCTAAAATGTTTCTCTAATGAACCTTTACTTACACTGACAGCAGACAATTATAAAGCCTTAAAGGAAACCTAACTACATTTTACACAGGAAAATTCAGTAAGTAGAGAATTTTATCTCTTAACATTTCTCAATAATGTATAAGATGATAAGAACATGAATTAAGGTTAAAAAAAAGAGCAACTGGAGAACAAAAGAACTGTAGGAATCAATAGATGACTGTTGGAAAGAAAGTTTCATAATGGCTCTTCAAAGATTCATTGTAAAAAGAACAAAGACTGAGAAGAGAACCCATACTTTCTAATTTCTAATTTTGAAGAACTGTAGGTTGAAATAAACTTACCTTCATTTTTGCTTGTTCAACAAATTCAAAACATTCTGGAAAATAAGACAGGATACTGGTTTCAGGCAGATCCAATATAGAAATATTCTTATATGTAAACTCATCGGGGAAAGCATTTTCAACTCCATATGCAACATTGAGAATGTGAGTCACCTTAAAGAGAAAGAAAGAAGAGACAACTTTTAAAAGTATCATGAGTCGGGTTACCTAAAAAGATACTGCAATATTACATCTATCATCCAAATAATAAAAAAATTAAATGTGATGTACTTGAATGACACTTCTTCCCAGGAGCTTTCTCTGTCTGCATCACCCTTCAGAAGTGCTCCTTCTAGATCCTCTACTTGCTCCTCCTACTTAGAGCTTGGGCACTAGAAATCCACCAGGGTAGGGACCTTGCTTGACTTTCTAGTATAAGTAAACCCTTGACTGAACAGTGAGCTTAGCAGACAACACTTAACGTATTTGTCACATAAATCAGCGAATATCCATATAAAATATTAAGCAGGGAAAATATACTCATGGCAAACAACTCTCCTTTCAATAATTACCTCCATATTTTCCTTTATACTTTTTTACCAGTGAAATGGTTGTCAAAATGCAGCTGCACCTTAGAATTAGTAAGCTTTAAAAAACGATCAATGCCGCAGAGCCTCAGCCCCAAACATCCTAAAGAATTAGTTTGGCTGAAAAGTGAGAGCAGGGTCATGAAGGATTTTCAAGCAGCCTCCTCCTACTCCATCCCTGGGTTTCAGACCCTTTCCTAGAGTCCTCTAAGCCTGTGGAAGGAGCCATCCAGAAAGGCCATTAAGAGAATCCAAAGGCTACATGGAGTGAAAAGCCGATCACTCTTAGGATGACAATACTCAGTGTATTTATTCTCTTTTCTTATCCTGGATCTTAAGTTTTGCCTCACCTCAGTATTTCCATGCACTTCCCATGTGTCTCAGTGTCTGTCCAGCCTTGTCACCCTCACAGGTATGTCTCTGGATATGTCCCATTCCTGCCTCCAGCAGAACTGACTAGATTTGGGTGGACAGCTGAAGATAGGCTGCTCAGATTATCCTTAGAAATCTTAAAAATAGGTTCAAAACACAGAGTGATCCACAAAATTGAGAAGACAGCCACTTCCTAAAGCATGTGCAGAGAAATGGAACAAGTCCTGCTATGCAGTGAGATGAATGGAGAAGATGAGCAGAAGGCTGGGGGAGAGGGGCCATCTTGGAAGGCCTCCTGCTGCCCGGCTTCAGGCTCTAATGGGGCATGGCCACTCCCTGCGCAGGGGCCCAGAGAGGCTCCCTGAGTAGTTACACACATTCTCATAATTTTTCATTATGAACAAAGCTAGAAATTTAATGTGTGACATAGTATATGCTATCCTTAGTTTTTCATCTTCCAAGTCCTTTTTTTTCTAGGCATATAGCAGGCATTCAAGGAGAACTTTATTAATAATGCAACCATTATTAGCATTTCTAAACACTAAAATTAACTTCCCATAGAAATTTCTGGGGGGATGAAGGAAGGGGAGGGGGAGGGAAGAAAAAAGGATTAAGATGTGTTATGCACATGTACCAACTCCCCATGATGAATGTAATAATTATTTTACCCTAAGGAACACTAATTTATCGGTGAAAGTAAGACAATGACATTTTTTGTTTTTTTTTTAAATACGGATATACAAGTGTTCCTCTTAGGATATGCAGAGATTCTTACATTTTTATGTAATTTAAGCCCTCATTTCTCATTGTCAGGTAGTAGTAAGTAAAACACACCAAGGAGGGTCTAGTTTAAACTTGTCAGTAAGCTGACAAGTAAAAATTATCAGACTAGTTAATGAACTGATAGTACTTTCTTGGAAGAAATAACTGCATGGACTGATCACCTAAAATTTTTAATCCTCAATTCAAATCAAAATTTTTCCTCAGAGCTGGAGGTGACAAAAATAAATAGAACAATGACCTTATTGTCTAGATATATTCTCTAAATAGCAGAGAAGGAAAAATGTGGTCATTGGTGATAACAATACAAGGCAGAAAGTGTTAAGAGCCAAATAGTGAAACTGTCAGGGGACCGAGACGGAAGAAGAGATGCTGAACTTGCCGCCCTGGAAGCCCTGACACTGCTGTTCTCTCAGCCTGGACTGTTCTTTCTCCATCCAAGCCCTGGCCCACTGTCTTACGGTCCCAGGTGAAATGTCCCACACTCTGAGGGGCCCAACTCAATTCACAGCACTCCCCAGAAAAATCCTCTCCTTGCCGTGTTTTGATCCTTTAGAGAAGAAATTCCTATCTGAAAAGCACCATGCTTTAAGACCAGGAACTTTTCTGTTTGTTGACCTCCATATCCCCTGCACTTAGAAAGGGGACTAGAAGAAAGGAAGTGCCGCTATTTCTGAACAGATCAACGATTGAGACAAAGAAAGTTACACTGCCAAGTTACTTCCAGTGGAGACTCCTCATTTTCACAAACCCCACTTGCTCATGGGCAAGAGTAAGAGGTGTTTCCAAATCACTCCTTTTCCATGCTGCCTGAAGGTTCCTTGCTCAATGGGTTCACACAAACTGGTTATTCCATCTTCTACTCACTTTGTCCTTTGTGCACCTCTTTTTCTGCTGAATCAGACCTCAACTCCACACAATCCTGGATGAGGGCAACGTCCATCTGAGTTAGACAGTCCGCAGCTCGGCTTACCTCCAATAATCGGCATCACTCCACTTCAATCACCCTCCTTCACAGCCAATGCCTGGGCTGCTCTAACTCTAACACCATTAATTTAGGCGTTCCACTTTCTTTTGCTCAGTTACTCCGCGTAGACCTCACAAAAACAACCAGTTTCTTATCTTTCTACTTTCTTAGCAGAAAGCACCCCACCTTATCTTCACTCCCTTTTCTATTTAGCTTACAGTCCACGACCCACCACTTGCTTTTCTATTCATTTTTATAGTTGATGGTCCAATCCCCTACCTCTGTCTGACAAGAGATCATTCTGTACCCAGACTACTGAGCACTGCTGGAGAAAAGACACACAATGTTGCCTTTCATGCTTCACATAAAATAATGACAGCAAACCTCTCTTGCCTCTCAGCAATGAGTTACTGTATTTCTCTGGTAGGTTCTTGCCCTCATTCTCCATATCATCTCTTTCAGAGGCTGGGGATTTAGCTCAGCGGTTCCACCGCAGGCATTGCAAGCACAAGGACCCGAGTTTGAACCCCAGCACCAAAAAAAAATATATATATATATCAGCTCTTTCAAACCTTCCCCACACTCCTAAAAACTTTCAACTCTAACTTTCTATTCTAACATTCAACACCTTATTCCCAGAAAACTTACTACTGTGTAGTAGAAAGAGAGGCCATCATGTAGGGACCTGCAAAGCATCCTATCAAATTAAGCACCTCAACCTACATCTGCACCCACTGAATCCTATTGCAATGAATGATGTGGTCATGCAACCCTTAAGAGGTTCATTCCAGTACCTGTGCTTGGGATCACTAGCTTTCTTGGCACCTCTATCTATCTATAATTCTTTTCCTGTATCAATTCTTTCCTCTACCACTAACCTTAAGCCACACTCAAAACTCCCCCAACTCCCTCCCTATGGCTCCTTTCCATTTGTTCTTTATTTTGTTTTATTTTCCTCACTACCATCATTTCTCACTGTCCCTCTACTTCTCAGTCTTCTGAGATCTGGCTTTGGTCTGCAACTCAAATGAAACTGGTCTCATCAAAAGCACCAAATCTCTTGGTCACGAAGTTCAATGGACATGACTTAGTCCTATTCGTACTTAGGCTTTCTCAGCATCTGACACTGCTGACTCTCTCTTCCTTAAAATACTCCCATTCTTTGGTATCCACAAAGTCCTGTTTTGACCTTTGTATGACCTCCCTTAGCTTCTCCTTTGTTCCTCCAGATTCTTCCTTGGTCCGTTCATTACAGATTGGTGTCACTCAGCCGACAGAGTCTAACAGAGCCCTGTCATAAGCCCTCATCTTCACTGTCCTTAAACCTTTTCCCTAGGTGATTTCACCTACTCCCGTGATTTCAATCACTATTTATAAGCCCAACATTTCTAAATATATATGATACCTGTCTCCTGAACTTCAGACCCCATAGAGCCACACTGTCTACTGAACCCTTTCAGCTCAACGATCCACGGCATCTGAAATTTAAAATGGTCTGAAGGTTGAGGCAGTAAGGATAACAAGTTCAAGCCCTAGACAACCTGGTGACTTAGGAAAACTCTGTCTTGCACTTTAAAAATAAATAAAAATAAAAGGGCTAGGGATATAGCTCAGTGATAAAGCCCTGGGTTCGAGCCTCAGCGTAAAAAACAAACAAACAAACAACAAACTGAGCTCACTGTTTTTCCTTAAAATCTTCGTCCTCCTACTTTGTTCCCTATCTCATGAAATGACGCCAACCCTAAGTTTCAGAGAAAGCTAGTTATCAGTCCGGCCTCCTTTTCTCTCTCCTTCTCCAGCCCCTCTCAAGAGCCCCTCAAATCCACCCACCCTTCCCTACTCCCCCACTCCTAATCTGCACTACCACCATCTTTTTTTAGATTATGGCAGTAGGCTCCTAACTGGTGTCCTTGTCTCTAACTTGAGCAAATCTGTCATCTCTTCTCCACTCTGCTTCTAATGAACAATATTTTTTAAGATTCAGATTTCCCCAGGTAAAGCCTTTCATTGGCTTTCTACTGTGTTTTGGATCAAGTTCACAAAATTAAATCTATATTTACATGGTCTTTTGTGATCTGGCTCATGCTTACCTCTCAAGCCTGTTCCTCGTTACAATTATTTTTCACACTCTCTTTTCCAAGGTTACTGAATTTCTTTTCAGGCCCTGAAAGCATTTGTCTTTTCCTTGCTTTTGGACCTTCACATAAACCAGTTTTTCCATCTGAACACTTTTCTGGCTGCTCCTTCCCCCTTTCTTCAGTGCAAAATGTCACTATTACTTCCTCTGGAATCCTTTCCTGACTTTCCTATCCCAAAACAAAGCAAAAGAAGCCTGGACTAAGGGCATTATCCTCTAAGTGTTCCTACAGCACCTTGCACTTCCCCTCCAAAGCACACAATACCACGTACTGTATCTTATTTGTCTCTCATCTCTCTCTGACCCTCAGGGGATAGGCTTTATGTAAACAGAAACCTCTTACACTCCACAAACCACAGCAATTCCGTGACCTGAAACATGATCTGCTTGATACAACGGTAGATGGTTAAAAATCCTTTTGAGTAAATACTGCAAATAAATAATAAATGGCACCAGTTGTATGAAGGTGGATAGGAGGAAATGGTATTAGGGAAGGTGTGGTATGGAAGTTGGAACTTAAGGCACAGGAAGCACTTCAAACCGGTCATCTTTCCATCACTAGGATAAAATACCAGACCCCCATAGCTTAAAGAAGAAGTTTGTTGTGGCTCATGATTTCAGAGGTTTCAATCCGTGGTCAGCGGGCTGTAAGGGAGACATATCGTGGTGGGAGGGCAGGTGGACGATAACTACTCAACTGACGGCATGTAGGAAGCAGAGAGCAAGGGGAGAAGTGGAAGTGAAAGACACGCTCCAAACGGGATCCCACCTCCGGAAGTACTCTCGGCTCTGAACTCATCAACTAACATGGTCGGATACAGCAGTGAGTTCAGTGCCCACGATCCGATCAGCTTCTGAAAGCCCCACCTCTGAACACATGTGACTTCAGGGGACATTTTAGATCTAAACTGTAACACTCTTTGACAAGGAGAGATGCAAGGAAGTTTACCTCACACGAAGGAACCTCCGAGTTCAGGTTTATGAGGTTATGGAGAAAAGTCTGAGAAGAACACAAAACTTAAAAGACGGATTATAGACCCACATATTTGAATGCAGCTTTATTCAGAGGATAGCCAAAATGTTACCGAATGTTATCAAAGATGGATCCATACAATTTTTCCTAAATAAATATAACAATTAAAATACTTTCTACCTGTGGTACCAGACTTGAAGAAATTTTTTACCTTGTGCTTTTTCAGTACATCCAGATCATGAGCAGCATCTTGTGACCCTATAAGAAATAAATCATATCACCTTAAACATAAATTTAATCATCCTGACTTTTCATATAAATTTGTGCAGCAATTCTGATACCCTTTAAAAGAAAAAAAATAACAACACGGAGGACTTCAGTTCAATTTCCTGAAAGCCAATTTGGTAATATTCACTATAAAATATCCGCATTCTACATTATATATTCTTTGGCTTTCCCACTTCTAAGAATTTTCCTAAAATTTATAGAAGTTGCAATGACTGCTATAAGGATGTTCATTATCATATTATTTGTAATGCCAAATAAAAAACAAACAAAAGCTAACCAACCAAACAAAAATACCCTAAAAGCCCAATAGAGGGGCTGACTTCAATGAAAGATGGTATGATTATGTACTGAAATATGTCCATTACAAATAAGAAGTGAAGAGTATTTATGGCACTGATACATGTTTTCAAAATATTCGGTAACAAAAGCAGATTACAAAATATGATCATTTTATAAAAATCAAGTAGACATACATGGTTAAAAATAGGAAGTAGACAGAACACAGTGTTAACTGTGGTTACAGCTAATTTTTTTCTTCTTTACACTCCTTTGTATTTTTTATAATAAATATCTTCTTCCTTTATTATAAAAGAGTAATAAGAAAATCAAACACCCACAAAATCACTTAGCGCAGCTGGTTTGGGAACAACTCGTATCAGCTCCCACCCACACTCCAGGCCTAGCAGGGCTGTGCCCTTTCAGTCTCTTTCCATACCTCCCACACTTTGAAACTAGCTCCAGTTCATGAGCAAACTCACTTGGGAGCATAACTAATTCAGATAAAGGAAGTTAAACTTTTGAAAAACTGGGGCACTTATAGTTAAAGATTTCAAGCATTTTACTTTCCTGAATTCCTTCGCATTTCCATAGACAGGGCTTTTCTCATCTTCCTTATCTGGGAAATCAGCCAGTTTTTATTGTACACTGGACCCTTGACTTATGAACTTCATTCATTTGCAAGGGCTGACTGTAACTCAGATTGGTCAGTGAAGGCTCGGGCTCCTCTACACAGCCTTCAAAGTCTCTCTCCTTTATACAGGCAGATCTCAGTGTCCTTAGAGAGACAATGGCCAAGGATGTCTCGATGAACCCCACACGGGAAAGGATGTTGAAATGTTCCTTCCAGAGCTCTTTAAGGGTTAAATCTGTATCTGAGACCATCTGGAAGCACAAGTGGCCAGTATTTGGGATGCAACTCAAGACATTTTTCATGAGGTAAAACTAAAATTCCAGTTGTAACCCAAGTAGTTCATATGTCAGGTCAAACATAACTTGAGTGTCCACTATGATTTTAGGTAGCTGTGGGGGTAGCAAGTACAACTATTTTTTGTTTTGTTTTGTTTTGTTTGAGACAGAGTCTCACTATGTCGTTGTGACTGACCTGGAACTCACTAGGTAGCCCAGGCTGGTCTTGAACTCACAGAAATCCTCCTGCCTCAGCCTTCTAAGTGCTGGGATTACAGGAGTGCACTACCATGCCTAGCTCATTATTATTTTAATATCAAACTCACAGGCTCCCTCTGAGCCTACACTCAGCTTTATTCTATTTAAAATCTGGTCTAAACCAGGTGCAGTGGCACATGCCTGTAATCACGGTACTCAGGAGGCTGAGGCAGGAAGATCACCGTGAGTTTGAGACCAGCCTGGGCTACAATGTGAGTTCAAGGCCAGCCTAGACTACATAGCAAAACCCTGTCTCAAAAAACAAACAAAAAATTTGGTCTTTCAAAATATTAACATTTGTTAAAACTGTACGGTAGATATATAACTGTTAGATTATCCTCTGTAATTATCTATAAATTTGAAATACTTCATAATTTAAAAAAAAAATCTCACTTCTCTATTATAGAAAGTCCCAACCATTTTAGAGGGTGGAGAAAGCAATTCAAATAATTAAAATCTCATAGTTTGATATGCATGTTACCTTTTAAATAATTCTGTATTTCTTAAAATAGCAAAAACTGAACTATGACTTAAATGAAATTCTTCCATGTTTTTACATTACTCTATTGTTATTACAAATGCTTTTCAATGTTGGATGCTTTCATAATTTCCATTATACACATTCACACATGCCAAATAGAACAGATAGCCTGATTATATTTCAGAGTTGGCTGCCATATTTTGAAAATGATTTCCAAAACATGACTATACTGATATAAATTAATATTCTTCAGACAAAAAATGTAATTTATATCTTCTGTCTTTTCAAACAATGAGAACACTATATGAGTGTTTATGGTGTGGGAAACAATTTATATTAGCAGAAATGGATTTTAGGTAATCAGCTTGTGTTTTTTGTCTAATACTCTACAATATTCATTTCAAGTTAATTCCTTCTAAATTCTAGATACAAACATCAGCTTTTCTCCAATTTTCAATGAATGCTTTGTGATACAGTCTTATGTTAGTCTTTTAATGGAAAAATATATAAATAAATGCTATAAATTATATATTATGAACGAGTATTTTTAAAAAACTCTTTGTTTTAGAAAAGTAGAATGTTGTCCTTTTGTAAGCTATATTAAGTAAGATCAAAAGCCAAAGACCACTTTAAGAAGTTAATGATTTTAACAGTGGTCACATGAATATATACTTGTGTTAAAGTGCATAGAACTACACCCACTCATTTGACTATATAACTTTTAAAGAGACTTGACTAGGAATGTAACTAAGCAGTGGTCTAATTAATAAAAAATTGTATTTAACATTGACCCAAAGCACTCTAGTATTCATTGTCTTAGATAGGAACCATTATAAAAATGTTACAGATGAGGTAACTGATTTATTTATTTATTTTTGGTACTGGGCATTGAATTCAGGACCTTACACTTGAGAAGCAGGTGGCACAACCACTGAGGTAAGTCCCCGGCCAGGTAGATGATTTTTTAAAGTATATATACACACACACACACACACACACACACACACACGCACGTGCACGCGCACACACTGCCAGAGCTGGAACTTTTAACAAGTTCAGTGTTTTCCAATTACAGTATATGAATCATAACATATAGGCTTGGCAAGATCTCAAGAACCTTATTTCTGCTTTCTAAAGAAATTATTTAAATGAAAATATCAAATAATGTATAAATTCAGATGTAGCTTGTCTTAATTTACAAATCACTATTTTCATAATCATAAGAAGAAAGTTACTACATTATTGCCAAGGAAATAAATGCCATTTTAAAGAAATATTTTATTTGAAAAAATTTTTAGTATTGAACATTCATCAGCAGATGAAAATAGAGTATTAATTACTATAAGGATTAATAACACTCCTGAGAGACTCACATAATAAAGAGCTATAGGAATTTAAAGTATTATTTGCCTCCCAAGAAGAGTGGGTTTCCTAGATTTCAAAAATATAAACCTTACAAAGTATCTCAAGTGTTTCACCTGGAATTGAAGAGTTCAAAATGTTACCATTTTAGTTTTTGTTTGTTTATTTTGCCTTTTGGCATTACTGGGAATCGAAATCAGGGAAATTCTAGGACTATACTACATCTGCACCCCTTTTGATTTTTAAACAGGGCCTTGCTAAATTGCCCAGACTGGCTTTACAATTCTACTGCCTGAACCTCCTCAGTAGCTGGGATTATGGTCATTTTGCCATCGAGTGCAGCTTGGGTCAGACTTTCATTGTTTGTTTGTTTGTTTGTTTGAACAGGATCTTGCTAAGTATCCCAGGTGAGCCTTGAAATGGTGATCTTCCTGCTTCAGCCAGGGGTGCACCACCACGCCCAGCAAGACTTCTTAATCGAGCAGGTATAATAAGTACAAAGTTCACCTTTTAATAACCCATAAAAAATGAAAATTTCTACTTTCAGAGCCATGTGTAAGATGTTTTTCTTTGTGATTATACTTATTCAGTAAAGAAATGAGATTAGTAGGATTGTTTGGGAAATTTTTGTTCCATTTTCTTTTATTTCCCCATTTTATCTTTTCCTGCTTTTTTTACTAGTGCACATTTGAGATACAGACAAGTAGGCTTCATTTCAGCAGATCTGTACACGCATAGGACATACTTCAGTCATTTTCCCTATCACCTCCTCCTCCCTAGTTTCATATGTTTTGGGGGGTTAATGCATAGAATGTATTTTGATCATATTCACACTCCCAGATTTTTCAAGTGACACTAAGAGTTGAACCCAGAACCTCTGCACTGAGCTCTGTCCCCACCATACTCCCTTTTTTTATTTTGAGACAGAGTCTCACCAAATCACCACAGCCCAGGCTGGGCTCAAACTCGTGATCCTAGCTCACTAAGAGTTTATATACTAACTGCAAACAACAGATTACATTTCACAGCTCTATTTTCTTTATATTCCACCAAAAATAAAAGTTGCTTGGTGTGCAGTACTTGGAAATAACCCAGATGCTTTGGCCACGGAGGTGAGGGGCTCTTAGAATTACCCTTGAAACATCCCCAGTCTTCCAGATAGAAACAAAATCTGGACACAAACAATCCCTGCATCATTCATGAGAAAGAACTTTAGGAAGAAAGTGTTTGAACTTAGGCAGAAAAAGCTCATTGTATTTCCGAAGAAGGAAGGTTTTGCCTGATGAAAATGTCCCAAAGACTCTTTCAATCTGAAACCATTACCTTGATCGGTTCACTTTTAATAAATACACATAATAAATAACAAGGTTCATGAACACCCTGCATTGGTGAATAACACGGAAGGATTTTACCATAATTATTTTAAACCATTATAACTACAGTGGAAGCCAAATAACTGGATAAAAATATGCTTAGACATATTTTGTTTCCTAGATATGACAAGCAAGAGACCTGGGTAAACTTTCTAAATTAACTTAAAGGATTTGCTTAATTTTTCACTTGGTGAGAATATGATATAATTTTTTCCTAGACTACAAAAACCAGTTGGAGATACTTATTCAGTTAATTTTTTTTTTTTTGCGGTACTAGAGCTTGAATCCAGAGAGCACTGAGACATATCACCAACCCTTTTTTTTATTTCTTATTTTGAGACACAGTCTAGCTAAATTATCCAGGCTAGCCTGGAACTTGTGATCTGCCTGCCTCAGACTTTTGAGTAGCTGGGATTACAGGTATGCACCAGCATGCCTAGCCTATTCAGTGAATTTGATACCCTAAGTGACAATTCCTGAAATACTTAATACAATAATTTATACAGATGCTGTGATTTATTTGTTAAAAACAAATAAATCCACTTTTACATCAACTTTTACCACAACCGTACAAATACAGGCTTTTTAAATGGCCCAGAGAGGACAAATGATTTGCACTTGGTAATCTTAAAAGATTAGAGGCAGGTTGGAGCTGAAAACTTGATGTGATCTGAAACCATTTAGTGTAATAAGCAAGAGCAGGGGTCCGTGGGCTTGATGCCCAACTCTGTTATTTACTAGATGTGTTACCTTGCGCAAAGTACTTAACCAGTCTTAAATCCCAGTTCCCATTCGCAAAATGGAGCTCACAACCCGCATTCGGAGTTTTTATTTGAAAGGAGCCATTCGCTGTGCTGTCCTCACATAGCACCAGGGTACTTATGACTTCCCGGTCACTGTTCTTTTTTACTCCAGGGTACCTTGGCTGCATAAACAGTGACGAGGCATTTAACCTTCCAGAGCCCTAACTTCTCTATGCATAAACGAAAACATAATTCAAACCGAATCTATTTTTGACGAGTTAACAAGTTAGTACTTCCACAGCTTGGCCTCTTTTGCTATGGGAGGACTGTGGTTGCAGAGATTCAGAATCTCCATACAACAAGAAATCACAGAACCATCAGGCTCAGCTATAAAAGAAAAGTCTTCCTTCGCAACACTCCAGAAACAGACATCAAGGGTAGGTGTGGCCACAGGAGCTCTGTTCTGAATTCTGTATGGTTCCCACCAGCTGAGCGGGCAAACAGGCATACAGCTACAAACAACCTCTCTATAGCTTCACCCTTAACACTCGTTGCTTTGCCTGATAAAAAGCATTCACGATTATGTAAAATAATAATGTTTTTAAAAGCTATGGCTTTTTATAATCCATGGAAAAGAACCGCCCATGTCATCCTCCAGAGAAGTTAGAAGAGGGGGCAAAAAAGCTTTTCTAAAATTCAAATACCAGGTGCCAAGTGCTACTAGAATCCATGCTACTTATGGATTTATCGTGGAAGCCAAAACGTCGCTATCTGCTTAAAGTTCCATATCCAAAACCAGGGAGACCTGCCGGCCCTGGGGCGGCGGCACAGAGGTCAGACGACTGGACGTCGAGGTCCTCTACTCACCCAAGAGCAACCAAGGCTTCACCACGCCGACCTGCAGGTCGGAGCTAGGGTCCTGCACATAGAAACAACCACCCCCACTGCTGGGCTCTACTTCTTGCACCACCTGAATCCTGGCATCTTTCCACGTCTCTACGATTTTCTTCCCCGTGAGCGTGGTCACCCTGGTGCACTGCTTCCTGAGATTATTCCGGGAGAATGCTCTGATTTCCTGGTTCAGGGAGTGCATCCCACGAGCAGAGGCTGGGGACAAAGACAAGCAAAGCAGCTAGCAGACCGGGGCTGAACTGCCGTCCCCTGTGTCCAGGTAACGAGCGCGGCCTCACGGGTGCTCGGCCGGGCAGGGGACAGCAGAGACCCAGACAACCGAGGTCTAGTTCCGGCGCGGCAGTGAAAGGCGAGGTTTGATTGGCCGCTGAGACCCGGGCGCCGATTGGTTGCTGATTCTTCTTCCGGTCGGCTGCGTTTTCCAAACGAGCTGCGTTGTGCTAGAGATTTTCCGTCCTGTAGCGCTTTTGATACAGCCTAGTTATGCACACAGAATGATCGAAGTTAAAACATAACTGGAGAGGTGCCCGTGTCTCCAGGCCCTCTTGAAGGCCACGATTGCTGTCAGTCGTGGATCGCTCCCCTTTTAGAGCAGCGGCGGAGTCCAGCGCGCTCCGTGGCTCAGCCTGCCCCAGGGCCTGGTAGCTGCCCTGTTGTTTTTACTCTTTGCTGGTGTCCTTCTCACTTTGTGATGTCACTGCCGGCAGGAACGTCCAGTAGATGTAATGTGTGCCTCTTTGTGAGGCAGCGATTTAAATAAAATCTGAAAATGGTATTCGGTTTTTCAAATTTGTTTTCCTATGTAGATGATCGATCAAAGTTTAGAATGTATTTTCTGCGGGGCGTGGTGGCAAACTCCTGTAATCCCAACACTCAGGAGACCGAGGCAGGAGGATCGCTGTGAGTTCTAGACCAGCCTGGGCTACATAGTGAGTTCCAGGTCAGTCTCAACTACATAGTGAGACCCTGTCTCAAAAAAAAAACAACAAAAAAAAACAGTTCTAAAATGTATTTTCTGACTCAACCTACATTTTGACCCACAGAAGGCTGAGTGCAGTAAAAGTGCACTTTTTATTAAAAGCATCAAAGCAAATCCATCATTAGAGTTGAGAAAAATTAAGTGTACAGATATCCAAATTTACGAAGCATACATAGTAGAATGACAATTCAGGTTACAAAAGGTTTCTTTCCAAAGAAAAACACAATATTCTTTTAATTTCCCTAACTCTTATTAAAATAAATTGCAATTTTAAATGGACTTGGAACAAAGGATGAACACAGTATAAAGTAAAGAGCTTGCATTTATGAACATTTATTCTCCAACATCACATATTAAAATTTTTCGTTGTTGTTGAAACGTTCTGGCATAAAGTTAAACTACTTTTGACTTTTTGTGGCCCGTCAAAATGCATATGTTGAAGGTATAACTTCCAACATTACAGTGTTTGGGGACCTTTCGGAGGTAGTGGGGGTTAGATTAGGCCACAAGGCTGGGACACTCGTGCTGGGATCGGTGGCTTCCTGAGAACAGGACATCTGCCACTTGCTCCAGGGGAAGGCCCTATGAGGACCCGGGGGTGTGTGGGGGGGGGTGCCTGTCTGCAAGCCGGGAAGAGAGTCCTCGCCAGGAACCTTGAATAGGTCAGCACTTTGACCTTGTGCTTCCTAGCCTCCAGATCAGGAGAAATAAATTTCCGTTTCCACACAGTTTATGGGATTTTGTACAGCAGCATGAGCAGACCGAGATAGAAACAAAAATTTTTCCTCTCAAAAAGAAGGAAATAGCCCAGGATATCAACAAGGCCCTCGAAAATGAAAAACCAGAGAGATAATTTGCAACATCTAAACAATCATAGGTTCAAACAACTGTAATCATAAATCAAACCATATATTTGATCAAATATCAAATACCATACAATGATCACAAATAATGAACAAATATTGAGCTCTTACTGTGGGCTGGCATTGTGCTTAGGAACAATGTTTAGATTCTTAGTGTTCTTCACTAGGAGCCTCACAATGTTTTAGACATAATATCCCATTTGATGTCACCACAAGTCTATTATATACATACTGTGGATGTGATGGGTCTAAATCATGTGGATCTCAACAACCAGGGAGAAGTGTTTGAGTATACAGTATTTATGAGCATTAAAATGGTGTGCTCGATTATGCAGGCTGAAGAAAATAAGTCTGAAGACTAATTAGGAAGTTAAGGTACAAGGACCTTACAGGATATAAGGTATACCCAGGTATAAGGCCAAAGAAAATTAGAGTTATGTTGAGGCTCATAACAAGTGACTCAAAAGTCACTTTAAAAAGTTAATAAAGCTAGCCAGGCATGGTGGTGCAAGATTGTAACCCCAGCACTTGGGAGGCTGAGGCAGGAGGACCACCATGAGTTCGAGACCAGCCTGGGCTACAAAGTGAGTTCCAGGTCAGTCTCACTACATAGTGAGACCCTGTTTCAAAAATAACAACAACAACAAAAAGTTAATAAAGCTACTGAAACAATCAGTATGGGTATTGAAGAAATCAGTTCGTCAAAAATTACTTGGGCCAAGTATTTAACTCAGTGGTTCCGCAGCCTGCCTTGCAAGCACAAGGTTCCAAATTCGATCCCAGGTACAAAAAAAAAATCTGCCATGTAAAGGTACAAGACCCCAATGATGAATGTAACTGTATTGCATATCTGAAATGTACCAATAAAATTTTTTTGAAATCACAAAAAATTACTATATAGTATCTAGTTGGAGAAAATTGAACACTAATATTTCAAGGATTATGAGTTGTATTTTTTCTTGATGATCACTTTATCAATAATACAGTTTTTTTCCCATTAAGTTTATTGGTACATTTTAGGTATACAGTACAGTTACATTCATCATTGGGATCTTATGCCTTTACATAATGTATCTTGGTTCTTATTTTTTCGCCATTCCCCTGCCCTCCCTTCATCCCCTCCACCCTCCCCCATTTATACTTTGTTTCCATTTTTTGTTTTCTTATATTTTTCCCTTCTTTCCTTTTCACTACCACCCCAATCCCCGTACTCCTTTAGACTCTTTCTTCCTATTTCACATTATCAATTATACTTTCCAATCTTTATTTACACTTCTGGTTTTTCATACCAGAGAAACTATTTGGTATTTACATATGTGTGTCCTATTTATTTCATTTAAGAGTGTCACCTCAAGGGCCGGGGCTTTAGCTCAATGGTGCTGCCTGCCTCTCAAGTGCGAGGACCCAAGTTTGATCTCCAGCACACACACACACACACACACACACACACACACACACACACAAAAGGGTATCACCTCAATGTTCATCCATTTAGCTATAAATGTCTGCAGTTTTTCATTTTTTATGCCTGAGTAGTACTCCATTTTACTTAAAAAGTCACACATTTTCTTTATCCAGTCTCCAGTTGATGGGCAATTGGGCTGTTTCCAAGTTTTAGCTATTACAAACTGTGCCGCTATAAACATGAGTGTGCATATATTGCTATGGTATGATTCTTTTAAACCTTTTGGGAAGATACCCAACAGAATAGTTGGGTCAAATGGGACTTCTAATCCTAGTTGTTTGAGATATCGTCATATAGATTTTCACAATGGTTGCACCAGTCAGCACTCCCACCAACAATGGAGAAGGTTTCCTTTCTCCCCCAACCCTACCAGCATTTGTTGTTGGTTGATTTCATGATAGTAGCTGCTCCTTCTAGGGTGCGGTGGAATCTCACTGTTGTTTTCATCTACAATGAGTTATATTTTTCTAGGGAGGAACCTAGTTTATTTATTTAGTGCCTGATACAAGTTCTGCCTGAACTTGGCAGATGAATGAGTGAAAAAAGCCAGGACGTCTGAGTTGAGTTGATGTAATTTATAGAGAGGTAATTCATGCATGAATGAAAAGACATGAACTTCTCAGAAGAGCTAGTTTGGAGATAACCCAGCAAAGGATAATCCCTTAGGGTGCAAACCTCGGAGACCTGAAAATAAGGAACAGGAAAAGACACAGGATATGGAGAAGTTAGAGAAACCAGTTGAAAACCTGGATCGTAGAACCAAAGGTAATATAGAGTTAAAAACAAAACAACAACAATGAGCTTAAAATTGTCCAATGAGGTAAAAAATTGCAAAGAGGTCATTGATACAGAGAACCAGCAGAAAGATAACTTGATAATGTAAAATGAGATCAGCTGGTTATTTTTTATGAAATAGCTTTAGAGTGGGAGAGCAGTAGAAAGAACTATTAAATTAGAGAAGTTGAAGGGAATTGATGAACTAGAAGTAGAGGGAGATGTAGGTGACATTCAGAAATTACTAGATTGTCAGTGACAGAATATTCACTGCCTTAGTCTTGTGCTTAAGAAATGTTGCCCTTCCTTCCTTCCTCAGAAATTTATCTCCCCATAAACATCTTTAATTCTACTAAATATGTAAAATATTTATACAACTTCTATATGACATTTTCATTAAAAAATAATAAAAGGAACAATATGATTAAAGTATTGAAAAGAATCAAGAATAATGTGGAACAATATGAATAATGTGAACTAATTTAATAAAATCCTAGGAGATTTAAATTACAAGAGAATGCATCTTGAATTTTAAAAGTACTTTTATGCTGACTAAAAGGACGTGGGGGTGGTAAGACTCTCTACAGTGTCTTATTTGATACAGGCAAAAAATAAAATAATATTCAAGGTGCTTAAAAATGTTTGAATCATACATGAATTGATCCTACTCGATAAGGAAACCCATATTATTGTATTTTTGATGGATGAATTAGAAAGTTGTAATATGTTCCCTCAAAAAGTATTCTGATTGCCTATATAGCTAACTGGTTCAATACAGTGTGATGTGGATTCTATTTCATCTTCAATTCCCTGTTTTTTCAACTGAGTTTCTGTTAATTTTTCCCCTTGAGAATATTCCTAAATAACTGCATTATTTCTCTGTAAACTTCACCGCAGATGTTGCATATGGTTAATAGTAAACCCAGAATGACCAGAGCTATAAATGTAAGTGATAGCACTCACTATTTTCAAACAATGGTTATTAAAACCATATCATTTAGGCCCGGGGATTTGGCTAAGTGGTTCTGCCACCTGCCTTGCAAGGGCCCAAGTTTGATCCCTGGTACCAAAAACTAAATAAATAAAATAAAATAAAAATCATATCATTTAATATGGGATAAAGTTATGTAAAGTAAAAATCTTTCTTTTCTTTTCTTTTTTTTTCTTTCCTGCACCATGGATCAAACTCAGGACCTTGTGATTTCAAGGTAGGCAGTGGAACCACTGAGCTAAATGCCCAGCTCCAAATACAAATCTTTTTTTTACCCTGATCTCTGAGAGATCCTTCATTCTATTATAGACTTACTTCCTGAAGCTAAGATTTAAAGACTACAACAAATTGTCATTATAGTGATAAATAAGTACTTAATATAAACAGAGAAAAACATGTTAGACCGATAAATCTGGGCAAAAAGCATACAAATTTCACAAATTTTTCAGAGCTAAAATTCTAGAAAGCAGCACAGCAGCAGTACTGAAGTGAAAAACAATAAAAGTTATTCTTGTAACTGTGTCTAGATGTCTCCCCAAAACCTCAAGAGGTCATAGAGGGGCTTTTTTGAAAGTGGCTGGATCTAGAGTGTGTGACACTGGGAATGATTTATGGTGCAAAGCTAAGATCCAGGACACTAGGGTTAAGGGTGTGAGTGCTGCCCGCCTTCAGTAGTTTAGATAAAATATGAGATATGATCATGCCCCTTGTTGCTTTGTCACCTTCTGCCCTCCCTGGACTGTTTCTCCTCTGTGAGCCATGCCATCCTGCCTTGCAGCCAGCAGGTGATAGACTGAAACTGTTACAGGTTTTAAATAAACTAAATAATAAATAAATAAATAATAACTAATGAGCTAAATCAATCTTTCCTCCTTTAACTTTGAGTGTTGTCTCAGCAACAAAAAAGTAACTAAGACAATTATATTATCAGCTTTTGGGGTTTTCTGGGGCTAATGTTTAGTATGTTGATGATTTTCAGTGGAAGAATTTATAGCAGCTACATGATGCTTCAGTTTGAAAATGGCAGCAAATATTAAGAAACTTTGTAAGACTTTCTTTTAATGAAAAGACTGAAAGATGAGATACTGTTTTATAGTTGCACTTTTTGGGTACTTTTTAGCGATTGCTGGGTGTTTGTTTACTAATCAAATATGGTAAAATAGTTGTTTTAGTAAAAAAGCAAAAACATATTTGTTATGCTTATTTCATGTACATTTCTCATATTTCTATAAAAACAAGCCAAGGTGCGTGGCTTCCTTTAAGTACATTTTAAAATACATATGCACTAATTAGTCTTCAGAACTCATTAGTGTATTAAATTGCTTCCATGTTGATGAAAGTATTACTATTCTAGTTCTAGTCATAAATACTGACACTACTGAATTTACTACTCCATACTGCAACTCTATATGCAATGAAACCTTTGAAGTTTCAAAGAAAAGTAGGGAAAACTCCAAGCTATAGCTAAAAATGGCTTCATATCAGCAAATGTAATTATTAATTGAATATTTATCATGATATACTGCATTTGATCTAAAATGATAAGGGAAGGAGGCTTATAAATCAAACAGAATTAGCCATATGTTGACAGGCATCCAAGTGATAGATACAAGGGAAGGGAGTTAATTTCACTAATCTTTCTGCTTTTGTTTGAAAATTTGAAAATGATCATCATAGCAAGTAAAAATAAATTAATATACATTAATATTTATCAGAATATTTGACTGTGATATCTCTTGGGAATTTAAGCATTTTGAAAACAGATATTTCTTGAAGGGAAAATACAAACAATTCAAAGAAAGGAAACAGCATTTTACAAAAAATTTTAAGGAGATTAAATTAAATTTTAAAAAATGTAACCTAACTAGTTAGATAACTAACTAGGCAAAGCTATGCTTAATATTACTCATGCTTTGGGGAAAAAAATAACCTCAGCCTTTTCTGTAACGTTTTGAGGGCTTTCCACTTTATTTTTGTACTTGTACTTGAAATAGCAGTGGTGTCTAAGCCATGACTTTCATATTTATTTTACATGTTAAATGTATTATTAGCTATTTAACGTGACTCAGTCTATTTTATGATGTTTTCAAAAGTGGTTCTGAGATCATTGTACAACATTACTTTTTTAAATGCCTAGTTTACAGGGTTTTCTACCACCAGAGGTCAGCACGACCTGAACTGCATCATTATTATTATTTTAGGAAAAGAAAGGGACATGGCTTCAGTGCGCATGTGTGCATGGGCTCTTGTGCTTCTGTGTATACACTCAGCTATTTATGTCTTAGCACAGATGATTCTAACTTGCCAGCTGTAGAGTCACACAACGGGTGCTCATCTCCATGGTAACCATTTCTAAGATAAATGCACTCCTGAACAATAGTCCCCAAATAGTTTATTATCCATTTTTGTAGATTTCCACTGTGGCAGCAAAAAACAGTTTTGCAAAACCTGGATTTACTCCTTAGCCAGCAAAAATAGAGGCAACAAACACACATCCAAACCTGCAAAGAAAATATGGTCAAGTGTAATGACAATTTCTGCAATGAACTCACTACATCACGGGGCTCTGATCTTCATTTTATAGATCATCTGTACTTCTACTGAAACTTTTTGGCTCACATTTACCTATTTATCCTCTCTGAGATGTTCCATCTACAAAACGAAGGAGAAGATACAACCCCACAGGTCTCTTTTAGCTCTAAAATTGTATGGCTTTATGATTTCTCCACTCATTTGAACCATTATGAGAAGGCAAGCAGGGAAAATAAAAAGAATTGAGACTCAAATAATCTTTTCCCTTCACTAGGTTAGGAGAGCTTTAAAACTACCCTAGCCACTGCACATATTCTTATAAACTCCAAATGCTTTTTCCTTTCCTGTTCAAGTTGGTTACATTTTTCTTAAAGTTTAGGATGTCTTAATTTTCTAAAATGCAGACAAATTGCAAAGGGCTCTGACACCGGAGCAAACCCCTTTCTCTCGTTCCACATACCTCTCTCTACATCCCTTTGCTGAGTTTCCAGTGTCAGACTCCTCCAAGAAGCAGGAGAAATGGCTTAGCCAGATAACAATCGATGCAGAGGGGGGGAAGGCAGGGTTGATTCTACCCTAAACCTTCTCAGGCCTGAGAAGCATACTTCTTGGCTTGGGAGGACTGTACTGTTCTCTTTCACACTGCATCTTCCACTGCCATTAAATTATCTGCGCTCCAAGAGTAAGAGAGGTAGGTAAAACTGGATCTTTTATTTACATAAAGGTTAACTTTTATGTAGAGCAGCTTCCTGCAGAATATTAATGCTATCATGTTCCCTTTGAGAGTAGTCCTTACTTCAAGGACAACTCAATAAATTCCTTCCATGTGGTTTCTTGACACCGGAGTGCCACATTTCTCACAGCATTGCCAAGTGTTAACAAGTCCTCCTCTTCTGCTCTCCTCAGGGAAGGAAAACTTCTTTCTTCTCTTGTGAGTGCACCTCAGCCTGACCAAGGCTATCACTGTTCTTTCCCCAGTCCCAGACTCATTCCCCAATACACTGGCTACTCCCTGGATTCTCACTCAGTACCAGGCTGTCTTCTGACCTAACCAATGCTAACGAAGGTAGAGGAGAGCTGTGAGAATTCGTGCCCACCTTTTGCCCACAGGCACATTTAACGAGCAGTGCTTTGGTGTCAGTGCCACCATCGTTTTGACTAAAGTAAAAGACGCTGGGGACTTTTAAAAGGTAGAGCAGCACCATAAAATGGTTATAAAAGGAATGTTTTGGACAACTGGATCATTATGGTTTAGATCCAACATGTCCCCCCAAAGCATCAGGTGTTCAGAGGTAGTAAGGACTTTGGAAAGTGACTGGAGCACGCAGGTTCTGTCTGATCCGTGGATTCATTCCCTGAGTTCAGTGGCTGAATGGATTGTAAGAGCCGGGGCACAGCTGGAGGTGGGACACTGGGGGCTAATCTGTCTCCCTCCCTGGCTCCTCCTTTCTCTCTGCTTCCTAGTTGCCATGGGACCAAGCATCTTTTCCTCTGCCATCCCCTCTACCATCCTGTTTCTTCCTTGGTGTCAGATGATCATAGACTGAAAATGGGAGCTGAAACAGACCTCTCATCTACCTTATGGATGTTGGCTATTTTGTCTCACTGCAGAGAAAGTGGCCAAGGCAAGGACCCGTGATTTCTGTTAAGGTGCGGCAGTGGACATAAATTACCCCAAGTACAAAGCTTCATTTTGGTGCCCATAAATCAGCCTGGATTTTGTGTATTACAAGTAGACCCCCGTTGTTGAATCTTTGTGTACAGGTCCCATGGAGCAGAAGATAACTGTACCTGCCTGTCCTCAGCCCTTGTTCAAACCACCTGGAACAGGTGCCCCTCTCAGAAGGCCTGCTGCTCTGAATTACTCAATCGTTGCTTATAACCTTAGGATCCTCAAAGAGGCAGATATATGTTAGATTTTAGTAAGACATGGTACCCATGTCTTCTTCCATTGACTTTGAATTGCTTAGAACTGTCTAGTGTGAGGGATCCTATAACTCCTGTAATTGCTCCGTACTGTAATAATTTAGATTGTGTCTACTCTGTTATTATAGTTTGCTTGCTTGCTTATGTATATATGTGTGTATGTATTTTTTTCTTAGGGACTATTTCAAAAGGTGGAATTATTCAAATGTATGAGTGTATATTCAGACTTAAAAGTTTTGAATAATTTGAATGCAATTGATAACTATATCTGATTGATCTCCAAACACTATAGCACAGTATGGAAATATCCTTTTTACTTAAAGGCGATTTATTTCTTAAAATTAATTTTCTTGTTTTCTAAGTATAGAGTCTCACTGTTCTAATTTTGGAAGACTTATTTTTTTCTCATACTGTTAACAAATGAAGGAAATAAAATTTGGATGTTTTTGTGTGTTATCTCTATAACAAGCATTCGATTTCATGAACAATACAGAATCATAAAATTTAATATTTCTCTATGTCATTAGAGATTTTACAATGATTCTTAGGCTTAACTTAAAATTTACTAAATAAAAATTAAATGAATAGTATATTAATCAACCTTGTCAATAAAATAAGTTAATGTTCCCAAAGCAACAGCCATAATTATCAGCAGAAATGCTTTTACAATATTCTTTCGAAGGGGGAGGCGGAGCGGGAATGGAAGAGAGGGAGCGTGGGGGAGAGAGAGACATTACCATACTGGGTCAAACAAAACCACTTTGTAGTTTTTCTTGTCAATCAGTATAAATATCTAGCAAATGTTTAATGCTAAGAAAATATTTTAGTAAAATACTTCATTGTGATTCTGAATATTATGTGATTTTCTAAAGTTGTTTTGCTTATTTTACATCGCAGTAAGAAAGCTTTTCACATAATCAAATTCCCTGCTCATCACATAGGTGCCTGATATCAAAATATACTGAAAAAGAAAACAGTGGATGAGAATTATTGTAGACAGGTAGGAAAAGGCCTGGTGGCTTCGTGCCTGCAGTTTTTAAAGAAAAGTGAATTACCCAGAGAGAAGAAATGTGATCATTCAGGCGTTGGTTTACCTTTCTCTCCTTCAACCAGTGAGTCAGCACAATGAAAGCACTGAGCACATTCTTCCTGTGCTCTAGAAGAAATTAAGATTTAGGAAGCACTACTCAGTCAGGTTAGCATGTGCTGTTACTCCAGGTTCCGTTTGATAGAGAGATATGTGTTTAACTGATACTAATAAATTTCACCCCTTCGTTGGCTATTGCCAGGAATGTCACTTTGGTATTTATTCTTAAGAGTCTCTTCTTTTAAAAAATACCATTGCTAAAAATTACCATTAAGAATTGTGAATATGAGAAAACAAAAAAATGGAAACAAAGTCTTTGTAATGGGGAGGGGGGAGGGGTTGAAGGGAGGACTGGGGAATGGGGAAAATAATAAGAACCAAGATATATGATGTAAAGGTACAAATTCCCAATAATAAATGTCAGCATATTGTATACCTAAAATGTACCAATAAAATTAATGGAAGAAAAAAAAGAGTTGTGAAAATAAAATTAGTTCCATGTTGAAAATATTGTTTGCAACTCCAGTGCCTTTCAGAGGGAACTCAAAATAGTCATCTTTGAAAAAAATAATTCAGAGATTACTTTCAAGAGCATCTGGTTATTATTCATATTATTTTATATTCTAACTATCATAGTGTAAATAAAAGAGTTCTGGCTTAGCTTATAGACAGACTAAGTGCCTCTACATTCAAGTGTAGAAAAATATCATTAAGAGTCAAACCTGGGTGGCGGGTGTATGGAAGGTTGTTAATGCTCTTTCTTCTGTTTCTCTTTGAAAAATTTTGTAACAAAAAGTTTTTTAAAAACCTACAGCAAGATCATGTAACTCTTTCGCCTTCAAAAACCCACAACACCACTGAAGGTAAGAATACCTCCTGAAACGTACATAAAAGAAAAAGAAAACTTTCAAATGAATTCAAATGAATTAAGCTCATCTGTCTCCCGTGGAGGGAAGGAAAAAACAATACCTCATTTCTAATATCTGATTATCTTTCTACACGTCTTTGTTTCACAAAGAATTTGAGGCAATTTGTCTAAAATCTATTTACCTTGATAATGGTGGTCAAGCTCATTGTTTTGTGCCAAACTGCAATTTAATGTTAAATGTTCACACTGGCAACGATAGTCACTATGTATTTTCTTTTTCACTACGGGAAGAAGCGGCAGCAGAATGAAATACAGAGCTAATTGCGCATTGGTGGAGTGGGAGTTTGCCACCTAGCCTACAAGTTAAGAGAGGAGATGTTTTGCTTACAAGAGAATGTCCTCAACACTTAAAGACAAGTGCATGCTTAGGTATCTGAAAACATAAGCAACAGTGAATTTTCTTAGAACTGTTGCCTCTTTTTTCATTTTTTTTTCAGCTTTGAGTTTATTGGTACATTTTAGGGATACAGTACAGTTACAGTCATTGTTTTTTTTTTCTCATTGAGTTTATTGGTGCTTTTTAAGTTGCTTCTTTCATTTTTGTGATCCTTTCACATATCTTGTGTTTCTCTCTCCCTCATGCTGAGTCTTACTTCTTAGGAATAGGCTATGAAGAGAATGTACCAGCAACAGATTTTCAAACATGCTGCTTTACACAGAGCAGCTCTGTCAGCTGAAAATCTGGCTGGGTCTACTTCAGCAGCAAGTTTCTGAGACTACATTTCCAGTATTTTTGCAATCATTCTGGGGCACAATAACTGGCTTATGTAATGTGCAGAAGTCACATGCTGTCTTTGTTTTTTTGTTTGTTTGTTTGGAGACAGGGTCTTGCTGTGTAGCCCAGGCTGGCCTGGAACTCTGAGCAATCCTCCTGCTTCAGCCTTCCTTCAGCTGGGGTTACAGGTGTGAGACACCAAGTTCCCTCACATGCTGTCTTTGAAAGACTGTATATTTCATTAAGGAAGCAGCCACCCCTGTATTATCTGTAGCAATAAGAGAAAGGGACATGTTGACAAATGAGAACTTGAAGACAGGTCAATATTTAGTGGTGCTAACTGCAGTCTCCATTTCTTCCTCCGAAACTGTTTAGTCCAGGTGTTCAAACAAAAGCAAAACAAAGCATCTTGAGTTTCACTTTTCAGCTCTTCCACCTTCTGGTGCAAGTGCCAAAGGTCTGGCAGCCAGAGAGAGGCAGATAAAGAGGGAACCTGAGTCATCCATCTGCAGTGGGATCTTTGGATAGAATGCTGGCTACGGAGGCTGCCCTATTACCATTAGCTAGTGGCTGAGTTGAGCAGGAAAATCATGCTTTGTGCTGCTCTAAGCGTCAGATCAGACTGGACATTTAGGGGATGACTAGTTAGGTATAAAACTGCTCCTATTATGCCTGATTCTGAATCTAGAGTCCTTAAAGCATTGTATAGATGTAGAGAAACCATGGACTCTTTAAAATTGTACTAAATATTTCTACTTGTGTGTGTGTGTGTGTGTGTGTGTGTGTGTGATTATAGTGCTAGGGGCTGAACAAAGGGCCTCATTCTTTCTGGGCAAGCTTTTTATCACTGAGCTACTCCCCTAATTGTGTACATTTTGGGGACCAGAAAGCATAGCTTCTTTGGACTTCCACAGCAAAAGTCCATGACCCAAACTAATTAGAAATTTTAGTTAAAACCAAGAATTAATCTGACAAATAAATACTGTACCAGCAGGTAAAAAACAAAATTAATTACAGCCGTGTGTTTGTATCTGCTTTGACTCCTTGGGGGAAATGAGTTAAAAAGGAGTTGTTCATTTCATTCCTTTCTTCTGACTTAATTCGGGACTTTAAATCTATCTCATTCTCTTCTAAAACAAGAATGTGAGCTAAACTAACTTGTTTTTGCTTTCATTTTGTATATAGCACAGATAAGAGCACAGAATGGGAGAAATAAAAAAGTGCTGTGGAAAATGTGGTTAAACTCTGATTCTAAAAATATATAGAAGTAATGAGTTGAAGCAATTAAAAATAATGTAAGAAATGGTAAAACTTCAATATGTAAACAGTCTAGGTGGGACAGTATATGTTCATGGTTTTAAAGCAGAAAAACAGGATTTGACAGTAGTAGCTTGTATGATAGTAAGTAACTGGATTTGAATTCACATGGGAGTAAAAAGTTGAATTTAAGTACCAGTGAACACTTGACCTATATTAAACCTTAGACTCCAATGATATTTTAGTGGGGGAAAATCATCTTATAATAAGCTTATAATATTTTAGCATATAAATGTATATCTTATAAGGAAAAATTTGATGTCCTTAACATTTGCACATAATCAACACTTAGAATGATTGTAGTGCGTGCCTAACATGAAATAGTGAAATGTCATTTTCAGAAATTATTATTTAAATAGGAGTTTGTCGGGCAAAGCAATTTAATACAATTAGGTGGGTTTTTAATTTTTGTGATTGAATGGTAAAACACAAAGAGTTAGGTATTTAAGGTAGGTTATTATTCCATAGACATTACTCTCTTTCCCCTCTTTTCTTCTATTCCAGTCACCTAAAAAACATAACCTCAGGCTGGGGATTTAGCTCAGCAGTTTGGTGGCCTGCCTTGCAAGGGCAAGGACCTGAGTTCAATCCCCGGTACCAAAAAAAAAAAGCTTAAAAAAACACAACCTCAATTTTTTCTGCATTTGAAACAATGCACCAATGGAGATCACAAAAGTAGGCAGAAAGGAGCAATAATACCAATAACAACAAGAAATAAAAAACAAGCTCATATCACTGTACAAGATACAACTGCTAAAAGTGATCTCAGACATTCCTAGTAACATATAGCAAGATAGGTATAATATCTCCATTCAGTAAAAAATTGAGGATTAAAGGGTTTTAGCCATATGTCAAAGGTTACACAGTTTAAGTAGGAAAGCCAGAGTTGGGCATGGTGGCACACACCTGCAATCCCAGCACTGGCAAGGCTGAGGCAGGAGGATCACCAGAAATTACATAGTGAGTTCAAGTCCAGCCTGAATTACATAGCAAGATTCTGTCCCACCCCCCAACAAAAAAGAAAGAGAGAGAGAGAGAGAGGGAGAGAGAGAGAGAGAGAGAGAGAGAAGAGCAAAGCCAGAATTCCAATCTGAGTTTGACTCCAGAGCTTCCAGAACTTAGGCTTTTCTTCTGCTAACCATTTTAATATACGACACAAAGGTGAAATAAACATTTAACATTTTCAGACTCATGTTGTCACTTTTAGGGCAATGGAATATTTCTATTTCATTGAGAATTCAGAAAATACGAGAAAACTTTCTCACTTTCCCAAGCCAATCCTAACAACCTACATCAGTGCACACAACAAGTGGTTTAGCGCGGGAGCTTTGTCCCTTGCTACTTGTGTCCCTCAGCACAACTTCCTCATCTGCTTAAAAGTGTAGTTACTTCAAGAGTTTGCTATTAAGATGAAACACATGAATTCGTGTAAGGCAGTTCGAAGTGCTCAGCAAAAATGAGGTAATCCCATTACCCTGTCTTCCTCTAACCCTACTCAACCCCAGCCCCAGTAAAGAAATTCATCTGGCCTTGTATCATCTGCTTCCTCTACATCTCTTTCCTTGTTCTATTAAGGCCACTGTGGCTTTGATTGGTGCTCACTTCTCTACTGAACCATACTTTTCTTTCTTGCACCTTCTGTTGAATATGATATAAATATAAATATTTTGTTTAATCCTAAAGGTACCGGCCCATTATTTGGTCCCCTTCAGTCAAAAGTCTTAAAAGGCAAACAGTATTTTCACATCTTTATTTCCCATTCCAACCTGAACTAATCTCTACCACGTGGCTGAAATTGCTCTTTTCAAGGTACAAACAAAACAAAACAAAAAAACCTTACAGGCTACCAAGTTCAATGAGTACTTTTCTGCATTTTAATCTTCTCCAGCTTCTTAGTGATGGCCCAGTTGATTGATCATATCTGTTTAAAATAGTCTCTTTTCCTGGCTTCTGAATTCCATTTGCTTATGATTTGCTTCTAACCATAGGTCACTTATTTTCAGTCTCCTTTGCTGACTCCATTTCCTCTATGTGATACCTAAAACTTGGAGTGCCTCAAGTCTGTGGACAAGACCTTATTTTCCTTTTAAAAACTATTTTCTCCTGGGATAGTGGCACATGCTTATAATCCCAATATTCATTTGGGAGGCTGAGGCAGGTGGATCACTGTGAGTCTGAGGCCAGCCTAGCTACCTAGTAAGTTCAAGGCCAGCCTGAACTTCATAGTGAGGACCTGTCATTAAATAAATTTTAAAAAATACTACTCTCAAAAAACTGACCTTTTACTCTTATGGTCTTAACCATATTCTGATGGTTCCAAATTTGTATCTCTCATGTAGACTTTTCCTTGAACGGAGGAAACATTCCATATACTCATCATCTTTCCTGATTTTTTGAAAAAAAAGTGTTCACCTTTGGAGTAGACTAAATGTAAAATTGTTAATAGATCATTTGTATTCAGCTAGAAGTCAGTATTATCATAGGTTTAATTTGTATTCTAACTTGAATTTTGTTTTATTATTAATGTTGCCAAACTTCTATTTCTCATTCTAGTTTTACGTGTGTGTGTGTGTGTGTGTGTGTGTGTATGTGTGTTTGTGTGTGTGTGCACATGGATGCTGTTGATCAAACCCAGGGCCTCAAACATGCTGGCCAGGTGCTGTACAACTGAGCAATTTCCCAGTCCAAAATTTTAATATTAATAAAAACCAAATACCCCATATTGTATGGAGTGAGTCCTTTCCATTGTGAAAAATAGTAGAGAAAAAATGAAAAATATTCATATAAATTGTTTGTTACATTCAATTTTTTTTCCCATAGAGAAAACCAAAATTCTTTGAGTGACTTGAAAAAGAAAGCTCAGTCCATGGTTAGTTTTGTATAACAGAAGCAGGTAAACACATTTGAGTTGTATCAACAAAGATTAGATGGGACATGTCATAAATCTAATTGGAGGTGAATGGTCAAGATCAAGGTTGTAATTAATTTTTCATTGTTTTCTTTTTGAGCTTTTTGGATCAGCTGTATTTCTGGCGAGTGTTCTGCTGACTACGGGAGACATCTGATGTTTCCTTTAGCTCTTGGTTACTCTTCCCCCATACCAAGTTGCAATCTCTGGCTCAGTCTTAACTCCTTGCTCTATTTATTATAGATACTGGGATACTGTTGCTTCATCTTTTCTCTTTCTCAATCATTTTTTAATGGAGTAAATTTCATGCTTGTGGGCTTTGCCACGTAGGAGAACGTGACAAAATAGTCATTTAGCATATATGCATCTATCCTTTCTATGACCACCATTAATCCACAGTTCTTTTTCACAAGTTCTCACCGAGTTACTTCCTCTATTTACATTATAGTCTGACTTTACAGTCTTTAAAGCCACTTAAAAATTGCAACTTCTTAAAAAATTGACAACTTCCATTACTTTGATATTATGCCTGACCTTTCCCAGTTTGACATTCCTTTTCTTCTCTGCATTCGATTTGTCAGAATGTTGCAGTTTGGCAAAGGAAAGGAAGGAGGACACATTAAACTAATATATGTCTACTACTCCATTCCACTGTTTTGAAGAAAAATTTGGTCATATATTTCTATTCATACCAGGCCAGCAATAATTCGTTTTAAGTCTGATGGGGGGGAAATGTTGCTTGTCTTTAAAAGGAGGGGAGCATTACCTTTGGCAGAAGACATCCTCTTCAAAGGACACGGAAATTTTCTTCAACTTTTTTTCTCTTGTCTTACATAGGTAAGCAACAGAGGGCTAGGTCAGCTAAGAGATTTTGGTGGGCAGGAGTACTGGGGATCGAACTCCGGTCCTTGCACTTGCAAGGCAGGCGGTGGCACCACTGAATCCCAGGCCCTCAGGTAAGAGATTTTAAAAAAGCAAACCCAAACATGCTTCCTGGTTAGCAAAAAGCATTACAAAAAAGTACATTGTCTCATGTTAGTTGCTGGAGAAAACAAAGCTAAAGAACGCTACCTAAAAGAGCTAGTATAGCAGTCAGGGAAAAATAGAGTAGACTTTAGCTGTGAATTGAAGAGCTTTTTGAAGGCACTATTGATGAAAGTGTGGTCAGGGACAAGGGAATCTAGAGGAAACTGTAGAATCATGTTCACTAGCTGCACGACAAATGTAGCGTCATCCTACCTTCAGCACTGTCTTAGTGAAAGGGCCTCTGTCCACGTGGCAGTCAGACTGACAGGGGATCCAAAACTACCTCCGCTACTTTGTGTGGGTGTCGCCTTCAACAATTTAAAAAAACCTATCTGCATTTTAGTTTCCTTATCTGTGAAGTGGAAGATAATATCTCACAGAATTCTTGAGGAAGGTAAGTGAGAAAATGTAACTGTTGCATTAGCACCTGAAACCGTGTAGAACACTTCATAAATATTAATTACTAGTCCTTATTTTTCTCCCAGGAGTGATACTAAACTGTTGGCCACAGAAACTGTTTGCATTTAGAATGGAGTTTCAATTTAATAGAACCTTCCCCAAAGAAAAAGGAGCTAAAATCAAAGTTTATTTCTTTTTCACATAAAATCCAAGTTCAATTCAGCAGCTCTCATCTAAGAAGTCCACATATAACCTTCCACCTCTATGCTCTGTCATCCCGCCTGAGTGGCTATTTTCTTACAGTCCAAGATCCTGGTAGTCACATCCTTGTTACAAGAGGAAGAAAGAATGAAGGAAATGGGGGTTGGGGGTGGGGGGACCGGCAAAAGGAGGGCAGCTGCAGTCTCTTATGGAAGGTCTTTGAAAGCTTATATTCTATTGGCCAGAATGATGGTCAGAGGCCTCACTACATTGCAAAGGAGGCTGGGAGATGTAGTCTTTATTTTTAAGAAAGCAAGAAAATCCACACACGATCTTAATAACAAACTTCTTTTTGATGTAAAATATAGAGAAATGCAGTGGGAGTGTGTGTAGTCACAACCACTGGGAAAGCTGCGGCAGGAAGATGGCAAATTGAAAGCCAGCCTGGGCAACCCCGTCTCAAAAATTAAAAAAGGACTGGAGGCGTAGCTCAGCTCTGGAGTCCTTGCCTAGTATATGTAAGATCCTGAGCTTTGGGTTCAATTCCCAGTACCGGCACCACAAAAGCAAAAATGTAGGTAAATACAAAATTGTGAATTTAGATCTTCAAGTTGATGAAGTCTGTTAGTGTAAAGCTAGATGTCTAAAAGTAGTTGTAATAAAATTAAATAACAAAACTAGTATCTATAAGGTTTTCTACTGGATACTCTGAATTCAAGATAGAACGGTAATGAGATAGCTTTTCATGAGCACTAAGTTATGTTCAAATTTAGTAAATGCTGTATTTTTATTGTTGTTTTGTCTACATAGCACTTTTTAAAAAGTAGCAAATAAGATAAACTTGCACTGGTAAGATTTTGTAAGTCAGCTTCTAGAATTATTTTATTTGCGTCTTCACTAAAAGGCTACACATTATCCCCAATTCCTCCAGCTTTAATAATTCCCATCCGGCTGTTCCAACTTCCCCCAGTCCCGTCACTTTCTTCTTATCCAGATCTTTTTTTTAAAGAACGACAGCAAATTTCTTCTATTTACTTACTTATTTTTGGTGCCAGATATCGAACTGAGGACCTTCTGCTTGGGAGGCAGGCGTGGAACCACTGAGCTAAATTCCCGGCCCTGCTCCAGATCTTCGGTCCTTCTAAATTAACACTGTAAACTATCAGCTTAGAAAACAACTCGATAAATGAAACCCCTCAGCCAGTTAATTACAAAGAGTACACAGATCTCTTGGAGTTCTTCGTAATTTTTAAAAAAGACTACCTATAAAGTATTCATTAGAGGTAATGCAACTCTGCGTGTAGACTTCATGCACAATGGCGGGCAGAATAAAGACGATTTGGTAGCATCAAGACTCTTCAACATTCCTGAAATGCATTCCATCCACATTCTCTCTTATGTTGGGGTACTGAAACGAAAGAATAGTGGATATAATAGCTTTTAAAATGTTTAAAAAGCTAACAATAAGTTTTTCTTTTAAGAAAATGTTTTCACCAAATCAATAACAGCTTATTTCTACTCTTAGGTTGTCCTCTGCGCTGGAGTTTTACACCCTAGTGAACTGTCAAGGTCTTGATGCGTTAGGAGTCGACTTGGAGGGACCACACGAAGAAACTCGTCGAGAACAAGACGCGTTGGATGCAGAACGCTCCGAAGGAGTGAGAGTGGGTGCAGGACAGGGAGACAAGCGCGGGCCCCTCCCTGGGCTCCCCGCACGGCGCCTCCAGAGCCCGCCCGCGTCT